>NC_052360.1:47034355-47105964 GCF_009727055.1 Benincasa hispida | reverse complement strand
GATCGGCCTTTGGGCTTGTTGATCTTCTTGGAGGATTAGTGTTCGCATGAGGCTTCCAGAGAAACTTGTTTCGTGGAGTTGAACTTGAGTTGGTGTTGATGTTGAGGTTGATTTGATTCGATGTGGTTCGATCTCTAGTACTTGATCCTCTGATTCTCTCTCGGTTGGGTGGATGTGCTTGACTTGAAGAAGGAAAGCACCGCACGTTCTTGTAGAAGTCTTGGAAGAGTGTTTGTGTCTTCAAGGGTCTTCTGTCTTCTAGGAGTGCAACTTCAGGAGTCTTGAGAGTCTTCTTTATTGATGAATTCTCTTTGGGCTCTCTGAATGTAGAATTACTTGTATCTTCAAAAGGACTTCAGTCTTCAAGCATGGTCAGAATGCTTGTATCTTCAAAGAACTTCAGTCTTCAGGATGCTTGCATCTTCAAAGGACTTCAATCTTCAGAATGCTTATATCTTCGAAGGACTTCAGTCTTCAGACGTGGTCAGCTTCAGGAGTGAATGAGTCTTCTGACTATAGAGAATTCCCTATAAGCTCTCTGGAGTATAGAATTGTTGACATCCACAAATGAGAAGAAGTCCTCTATTTATAGAGTTCTCTGCTGGAATTTATGGGCTTGGGCTTAATCGGTCCATGGACCTGACTAATTGGATTTGGGCCTTATTTGACATTTTGGTCAAATTAAGCTTATTTATGGGTTAAATTGGACTTTTAGCCCAAATAATAATATCAAATTGGACCGAAGTAATTTTATTCAATCCATCGGTTAGGAAGGAAACATGTGGCATCATCAGACTTCGCCAATTTATGTCTTCAACTTCAATTGGGGACAAATGTCAACTTCTAATTAGTGTCGAATTCAATTATTTGGAATTTCGTCCTTAATTTAGTAAATGACGTGGCAATTTGCGATCGGTCCAAAATTTCTCATTCAGCAACTACCTTATCATATAATATATATTAAACTATATGTTATATCAAATATAACACATAACCTAAAGTTTCTATTCTCTCACCAATGTCATTTAATATAAATCCCTTTTATATTAAATTTAATTATGTGAATCAAATTCATATAATTAATATTTGAATAATATTCAAATATTTATTTCCTCTCAAATAAACTTTATATTATATTGTATCAAAATACATTATAGTAATTATATCCTATATAATTAGATTGAATTAATTATATAACATATAATTAATTGCCTCAATTAATTTGAACAATTCAAATAAATCCAAAAAATTGATTCTCATTAATTCCCGTTGAGCTACAGAAGGGACCTCATGGACCTGTAGCTTAAAGCTCCAACAGTACGTGAATAATTAATTAAACTCTTTTAACTAAATTATTCACCATCCCTTAACTGTCAGGCACTCCACTAAAGACCGACAGCTGCACTCTTCGCACTATAGATATATTTTTGTGTCCATTGGATATAACCAGTCAACAGTACAATGACCCTTCAGAAATTGTTCGTAATTACAACTAGGCCAAAATTACCATTTTGCCCCTATAGTAACATCTAGCTCCTTAAGTACTATTGATCCCTCTAATGAACAATAAATCATAGTCTAACTATAACCAAACCCCTATCGGACTAGGAGCGGGTGTGGGCTAGGGTGTGGGCTACATTGTTCAAGCCCCGGAATCAGCGCTTAGTGGAGTAATTTATCTACTTACCCCGACATTGTGGAAGGAGTGAATTCCTTCTTGTGTAGCTATGTTCCCAGCTCCCCAATCAGACGAATCCCCAAAATGGTAGGCTTGTTGAGTCGACGATCTGGCCACTCTCACCCATACAAATCAAAGGACCGCCTTCATAGGCAAGAGTTCACAACTCACTCAGGATTCAGGTCATGTTACCTATGGTCATCCTGGTGAAATGAAAATCTCTATTATGAACGGTGTTATGATGAGACTAGTCATTTTGTGGTCCAATCTTATACAAACTCCTTTGTATAGAATATCCCCGCTCACATGTCTCCACATGAATTATCAGGATTAGATCGTTTGTAGCATTTTACAACAATTGTAACACCTACAAAGTGGGTCATACTCATAGTGTCATCAGGATAAGGTATCCAACCTTATCCATCTACTATAGACCATTTAGGTTATCACTTAAACATGATCCACCTATATGTCTCAACATACATGTTTAAGCTACAAGAAAACCTTGGATGTTAGTTTATTGGTTTGTGGTTAATGCAACTAATTTTGAAATAAAACATCACATATTTTATTATATAAATAAAATGTTTGTACAATACAATTACAAACAATAGAACCCTGCGAGATTTAGGGCATCAACCCCAACAAGGATCATATCCTTTGTAACACTTTACAACTATTGTAACAATTAGAAAGTGAGTCGTACCCGTAGTGTCACCAAGATAAGACATCAAATCTTATCCATATACTACAGATCATTTAGATTATTACTTAAACATGATCCACCTATATGTCAACCACATACATGTTTAAGTTATATTAAATAACCTCGGATCTTGTGTATTGAATTGAGTTGCATAATTTTAAATGTCAAATAAAATAACTCATTATTTTATTAAATAAATGAATAACATTGTTTATACATTACAAACCACGAGATTTAGGGTTCAATCCCCAACAATAGTATAAAATTAGTAAAAATGGCCACCTTATTTAAAATTTGTCAACTTGGCATGCCAACTCATTTAAAATTTGTCAACTCAACATCTCATATCAGTTTTCTATTAATTAACCGACGGTCAAATTACCTAAGGGGCCATTTAGAAGCATTTTCCAAACCTCAAAGACTAAAGTGTTCATTTTGAAACTTCAGAGGCTAAATAGACACTAATCTTAAACCTTAGAGACTAAAAGCGCATTTTGTTATATTTTTTTTTACTACATTATGGACTCGTGTGGATTGACTAGATAAATAAGTATTTTTCAAAAGTCGTTTTTATTTAAACTCTTTTGATGAAAAGGATTTAAAAGGAACTTTGAATGTATTTCAAAAGCTATTTTGAGTGGTATGCGAACACACATAAACTTTTTTCAAAATGATTTATTTTCGAAATTAAACACTTGAAAAGTTAATCCGGACATACCCTATATTGACTTTGTTGTTGGTTGGTATATTTATTTTCAAGCATGTAAATTATTTATGCGATCTTAAAATTTTAAATGTAATTCATTCTTGTAGATCAATAATTTATTTTCAACATAAAAAATTATTTATATTCATGTTATATTTAATTTTAGTTAGATTTTGATCCTTTGTTGCTCAGAAATAGATTTTTCTCAAACAAAAATAAATATTTATGTTACTTGAAATTTAACTTCGATCTTTTGTTATTGACCAATAAATTCATTTCAAGTATAAGAAATATTCATGGTGATATAGTATTATTATTAGGGTAGCTTTCAAATATAGAAAAATAAATCAAAATATTTATAAAATATAACAAAATTTTAGAACTATCAATGGTAGACGCTGATAGATTTTGATAGACTTCTATCAGTGTCTTGTGTCTATCAACGTCTATCATTAATAGTTCTAAATTTTGTTATATTTTGTAAATATTTTTAACAGTTTTACTATTTGAAATAATTTTCTTTTTTATTTTATTATGTATATATATTTTTGTTGATTCGTTTTTCCTTTTAAAATAATCATGCGCTTATTTTGTTTCGATTTTTACCATTTTTAGACTATTTTCTATATCTTTACTGTTTTTAGTGTTAAAGTGAAATTCTATACTATTATAATTCTGTTTTTGTACACACTCAATCACATAATTTTATATTTCTATTTTAATATATTTATATATTTATTATTTTTATTATATTTATAAATATAATAGATTAGAATTATTTAGGCAAGATAAATACAAGATAAGAAGTAACTATTTATTGTAATAAACATTAATAACACTTTATTAATGATCGGTCAAATATTACATTTATTACCTACCAGTTTTAGGACATACAATGCAACAGTGACAAGAAAAGTATTCCCATAAGAGGTGGTAGGAGATATTTTATCATATTCATTGATGGTTATAGTAAATATTGTTATGTATATTTATTAATGTAAAGATGAAACCTTCAATATTTTAAAAACATATAAGGCATAAGTTGAAAATCAACTTGAGAAGAAAGTAAAGGTGCTCAGATAAGATAGAGGTGGTAAATATCAATCATCATTACTTTATGAATTCAGTGGAGTTAATAGTATAATCTATCAAACTACAATACCATATACTCCACAACAAAATAGTAGCTGAAAGAAAGAACCGGACTTTAAAGGACAGTTAATTTCATGTTAAATTGTTCAATGCTTACCTCACAATTTGTGGGGGGAAGCTTTGCTGATAACAAATTTTATACTAAATAGAATTCCACATAAGAAGACTAATAAGTCACCTAATGAAATGTGAAATACCTTAATAAGTCACCTTATGAAATGTGAAATACCCTCATATAACTTGCTGAAAGTGTGGGGGTGTTTGGCAAAAGTATAAGTTTCTTTACCAAAAAGGACTAAACTTGGACCTAAGACAATTTATTATGTCTTTATAAGCTATACAATGCATACTGCTGCTTATAGAGTCATGATAATTAAATCATAAATATTTGATATTAATAATAATGCCATAATGGAATCTATTGAAGCTGAATTCTTTGAGGATATATTTCCTTTAAAGGAAGAATGACACAAAATTATTGGTGTCAAAAGAATTAATGAGGCTAGCTTTTCGAAAGGTCGAGACGATCATAATACTGAGTCTAAACCTAGAAAAAGCAAAAGAGCTAAGAAAGCTACTTCTTTTGGACCTGATTTCATAACTTATATGATAGAAGGTGAGCCTCAGATTTTTTTAAGAAGTTGTATCATCTCTTGATGCACCTTATTGAAAGGAAGCTATCAATAGTGAGCTAGAATCAATTATACAAAACAATACTTGAGTATTGGTTGATTTACCTCCTGGAAGTAAACCAATTGGGACTAAATGAATTTTTAAGAGAATGCTAAAGTCAGACGACACTATTGATAAGTACAAAGGTAGTTTGGTAGCTAAAGCCTTTCGTCAAAAAGAAGGGCTAGATTTCTTTGGTACCTATTCTCCAATGATGAGGATTGTATCTATAAGGATGTTAATTGCAATAGCAGCTTTACAAAATTTGAAAATACACCAAATGGATGTAAAAATTACATTTTTTAAATGGAGATTTACATGAAGAAATTTGTATGTAGCAACTTGAAGGGTTCGTTGTTAAAGGACATGAAGACAAAGTTTGTAAAGTTGTTAGTCTCTTTATGAGTTGAAACAAGCACCTATACAATGACATGGAAAGCTTAATCTCACTATGTTATCAAATGGATTTAAGATAAATGAGTGTGATAAATATGTTATGTTAAAATCATAGATCAAAGGTATATCATTTTTTTCTTATATGTGGATGATATGTTAATAATGGGCACAAATAGAAGTGTTATTGGTTCCACTAAAAGGATGTTGAAATCAAACTTTGATATGAAAGACATGAAAGACATTGGTCTTGCTGATGTTATCCTTGGAATTCGAATAACAAGAAATCCAAGTGGATACATACTTTCTCAATCTCATTTTATAGAGAAAGTGTTGTGAAAATTTGATCATTTCGAGAGTAAGCCAGCTGTTACTCCATTTGATCCAAATTGTAAGTTGAAGAAAAACAATGATGGAGGTGTGTCTTCTCTAGAATATTGTAGAGTTATTGGTAGCTTAACGTACATAATGAAATTGCACAAGACCTGATATTGCCTATTCAGTAGGAAGGTTAGTAAAATACACCAATAATCTTAGGCATGATCATTGGAATGCGTTAGTCAGAGTTCTAAGGTACTTGAAGTACACTCTAGACTATGGATTGCATTATATGAGGTACATTTACTGGAAGGATTTAGTGGTGCTAATTGGATTTCAAATAGTATGGAGACTAAATCAACTAGTGGGTATATTTTTACCTCAGCTATATCATGGAAATCTTCAAAACAGACGTGTATAGTACGATCTACTATGAAATTAGATTTTATAGCTCTTGATAAAGCAAGAGAAGAAGTTGAATGGCTTCGAAGTTTTCTTAAAGATATTCCATTATGGCCAAAGTCTGTAAGTGCAATATGTATTTATTGTGACCATTTAGCAGCTTTTATGAGAGTGAAGAATAATGTCTATAATGGCAAGTCACAACATATTAGACACAGGCATAATTCGATAAGAGAATTGCTCTCTAATGGAATATTTTCCATTGATTATGTGAAATCAAAAGAAAAATATTGCAGACCTTCGACGAAAAGATTATCCAGAGTGCAGGTCACATATACGAGGGAAATGGGCTAAAGCTTATGAAATGAATTATCTGGTGGTAACCTAACCTAGTTTACTGGAGATCCTAAGATCTAGGTTCAATAGGTAAGCTAGCTGGATAATTCATAGTTGACACACTAAGAAACTTGTATTTTCTTCCAATTTCTATGATGTTCTAGAGTGTGTGATGTTAAGGTTATATTGATATTTTGTTTTACAAGAGGAGTAATGACAGGATGCTCCTAATCAATTATTACCTATATGAAAGTAGAAGTGGGGTCCTTTCAATGGAAACTTTTCAAATGGCTTATGTTCTTTAAAGCTCTCATGAATTCAGGATTTTATCCAGGACCAAAATGGACACAAACGTATAAAACTTAAAGATACAAGACGAGTTGTGTGTGATATATTTCTTTGGTAAATTCGGTAGATATTCACTAAGGAAGGTTCAAGTTCAGAAGACACATCTCCTAATGCATACCTTGTCTGTTTGCTCTCCATTGTTTGATTTTTCTCATTTTCTTTTATGTGGGGGATTGTTGGATATATATAGTGAAAGTTTGGTGAAGATTTGAAACATAAAATGAATTTAATTGTGTAGATTAAATTCATTGTTTAGAAACTTTCAAATTGGATTGAAACTTCAAATCAAAATGATGTTTTATGTACAAATTGAATATGTATGAAAGTTAAATTTGTAGTTTCTTCAATTCGAATTAGTTATGTTTGATTTTTATCAAGTAACAACTCAATTGAGTTAAATTTGACAAATGTTTCAATTTTTGTATTTATTTGATTTTATTTTGTGTTTAGGAGAATTACTAAGTTGCTAGACTATAAATAACAACTTGGTTACTCTTCTATAGCATCTCATTCCAAAGTGAAGAGTTCTCTCAATTTCTTTCTTTCTTTTGTTCTTCAGCTGGGTTGAGAGCAAGTATCCAAGAGTGTTGTCACATCCCAGTAGTTCTAAATTGCAGTTCTACTGGAGTTAGTCGTTGTATCCTGCTGAAACGATCACTGTAGTCTACTTGCAGTCCGTGCAAAGCAAATAATTGTCTTCAGGACAGTGCTTATCAGAAGCATGCCTTGACTACGTTTTAGAGTCTCCAAAGGTTTTGAGGTTCTTTCAAGTTTTGGTTATTTTCATTTCTAAGCTTTGTTAAATCATCCAACTTAAGTTTGAGTTTGAATACTATAGAATTGTTTCTAGTTGAGGTGTAATCACTTTGCTAATGTATTCAGTTCATATATATTCCATTTTCCCCAATAAGTGTAGCTCAATTGATCAAGAAGTTAGAGGCTTGAATCCCTTACTTTACATGTTGTTGAACTAAAAAAAGAAAATAATATATTTTTTAATGAATATATCATTTATTTTTTTTTAGAAAAATCGCTAAAAAAAATAAAATAAAATTACGTTTTGGGATATCACATAATTTATAGAAAAATGAAATAAAATTACATTTTGGCATCAAAACACAATTTAGCTTACAAAATGGCTAGAAACAGGTAACACGACAGAGACATGTATAGCAAGGAAAAACCAAAGGTTCAACCTTGGGGTAAGCAAAGCAAAAGAAAAATAAATGATGGGGGAATTTTTAATTGAACACAAGATTTCTTGAATATTTAATATATAAAAAATGAAATGCCTATTAAATATTTATAACTTATTTATGGACTAAATTGTTACTGCTTAGTATTAACGATCAATTTTAAAAAATGTCCTTACTCATTTTATTAAAAGGCCATAGCCAATTATTTATGCAAAAATGAAGTGGGCTCTTATCATAACAAACTAAAAGTATTTTAACAGAAATGGGCCTTAACAAAATAACTAAAGCCCAATATATTTAATCACACTGTTGTAACTATTAACAGCTCAACAATTGAATAAATATTAATCTAATACTCAGTCTTTATATTTATTAAAGTTCAGTGATTAAATTGTGTTTGAAAAATATTTTTAGATATGCTCTAAAATTTAAAATTACAAACATGCCATTTCACATTCATTATTAATAATTATTAAAAATTAATCAAATCGAATATCTTTCATTATTTAAAGCAACTAATTATTCATTAAGTTTTACATGTTATTTAGAAAATGTTCAATTGCACGTTTTCTTTAAAAAAAAAAAATAGGAAACGTTTTCTTTAATTAATGGTAATGGAAAAGTTTTGTGGTTTAATTTTCATGAATGAATAACGAAATTAATGAGCCTATATTAAATTTAATAATGGAATTTTAAAGGTTTTGTAACATCTTCGATTCCTATTTATCACTGTAAAAATAGCTATTATCTATTCTTTATTTGTAAAAATTATTTAAAAATAGTATGTCTTTTGATTTACTTTTAAATTTACCAAACATATCATTCTTAATTTTTAATTACTTTGATTTGCAAGAATGAGAAAAATCGAAGGATATTAAGAAGGTTAAATGTGAGAAAACATTTTTCTTTTAAAAAAAGTGAGAAATTTTGCACACTTATATCTAGAAACTAAAATTTAACAAATTATTAATCAATTTTTCATATACTTTAAATCTACGTGTTAAATATATTAAAAAATTTAATCTTAAAAAAAAAACTTGTGGGAACAATTATGTCTCTTCCTTAATTTATATGTTTTCAAAATATACCATTTGCAATAATTAATTATAAATGATAAATTAAATTTACCAAAAACTTATTTAATATTTAACCATGGTAAATTTAGAAACTAAAAGGTATGAAAATGGGTCCCTTTATTTTCCAAGAGTTATTGCGCTTCTGGAAGTTAAATAATTAATAATTAATAATAGCATTTGAGTTTTACTTTTTCATATAAACTCTTTTTTTTTTTTCTATATATAACTCTTTAATTGAATTGATTTTTCAATTATTGATACTAATAAATTAAATAGACTGGTATATTAAAAAGGAGCTATCTTGAAAAGAATTTTAGACTATTTTATTTCTTATCAATTTTTAAATTGACGAACCAATGTCACTAATAATTAATGCTAATACATTTTATTTAATTTTTTTTTAAAATTACATTTTACTTGAGCTCTATGTTGTACTTATTTTTTAAATAAAAAACGTGTTTTTTTTTTATCATCAAATTTCATTTAAATTTTATCTTTAAAAAATAAAAACTTTGTAAGAAAAAAAGAAACCTCACTTCCCATGATAAGGATAGTTGGGTATCAATTGCTATAGAAATAAATGAATTAAGATAAAATTGAAAACAATAATTAAAATGATGGTAAATGGTTAAATTATCAAATTAATTACATATTTGATGTTAATTTTTTTTATAGAAAATTCCAATTAACTTTTAAAAAGGATATGGAAAGCCAAATGAAAATGTAACCACATTCTAACAATTACATTGTAAATGGTTAAATTATCAAATTAATTACCAACTCTTTACTTTGTGTGTATTTTAATTTTATAATTAATTGATACCTATATTGTATAAATTTTTTAGTTTCAGTTTTGTAGAGTTAAAAAAATGATCATCAATTATAAAAATTTTGAGTGTGTTTTCAATTCAATTAAAAAAAAAATGATTTAGGTAGTGTTTAAAACTTTTCAGTTTAGTCTCCTATTATAACTAAGTAATAGGATTGACTAACAATAGACATAACCATTACCTATTTAGTTCATTTTAAAGAAGATTTTTTTTTTAATTTCTTCAAAATTCTAATAATTTGAAGAAATTAGAAAAGAATATTTTAGAAGAATTCTTTTTCTTTCTCTAATTTTTTCCTAATTCCCTAAAGTAATATATATCATATAGGTCTATAATACCTCACCAAAAACAGTGTTAAAAATAAATGATAAATTGAAATCATGCAAACAAAAATGGAAAAAGAAAAAAGAAAAGACAACCATTAGTGACTAATATTAACCCATAAAAAATATTTAACCAACAAAAGAAAATTATATTTATAGATATATATAATATTTTTAGTATATGAATTTATAAAATTAATCTTAAATAATTTTGAAAATAATTTGTATTGCATAATATTTTTTTTTAAAAAAAAATCAATAATTTGAATATACACATGTGTTGTAGGTGATATAAATACTAATAAATTTGAAAGTAAAAAACTAAATCGTTCTTTACTATAATTTTAGTTTAAGAATCCTAAATATTTTTTTAACTTATAAAAAATAATTCAATCAAAATTTTGTTTTCATTCAATGGACAATGAGTAAACATTTTGTTTGAATTGTCTTTGTCTTGGCTTCCAACAAAACCACATTTACATTCTGATCTCCCAAGTCAAATGAGTAATTTTTCAAACATTACATCAATATTTGTCCCATATTGAAAACCTTACACTTTTTACTACCAAATTTTATAGGATTTATTCTCACAGGGATGTCAACATATTATTCTCTTAGAATATTTTAAGAACAAAAATTATAATTTAACATGATTAGACTTTGTGTAGATCAACAATAAGCTCTACATAAATCTAGTAATATTCTTCAAAGGGAATCTTGTAAAATTCTCTATTTATGAGTGAAAAAAAGTTAAATAGTTCAACTGATAAGAAATGTGCTCTCCAATCAAGAGATTAAAATTTTGAATTCCCCACTTTTATTTGTTGGTAAACGAATCGTTAGACACTATTTAAACTATGACCATATGTTTACTTATATAATTATTTTCTGATCTTCGTAGTTTTAATAGTAACAATAAAATTAATGGTGTGATTCTATCATATTAAATAGTTATGATGTAATAATTTAAACACATGATATTAGTTAAAATGAACATATTTCAACTGACATAAAAATCATATTATCAACTTCATGTCATAGGTTTGATTCTCCTAAAAAAATTAAATGCATGATATCCATTCTATCCATCAAAATATGATCTGCACAAGGATGGCATATACAAATATAAACATGGCATTTTTTTTAAACAAAAACCCATCTTTAAAAAAAATGAAGTTCTATTGAAATTTCCATAAAATTTAAATTTCTATAATTTAATTGACATTGACATTTAAACACTTATTTATGATTCTATTTGATATCAAAAGTTCTTTAATTCCAAGGTGGCCTTTATATTTTAGGCCCATGGACTAAACCATCACTTTCTTCCATCCCATTTCCCCATAGAGATCAAAGTCATCAAAGTAGTTGGATTTGGCTCATTTATATTATTTAAATGTTAAATTTATGTTTGAACATTTCAAAAGTTTTGAAGCTTTTGTGTCAAACTTGTGAGCTTAGTCTTATATTGCATCAAGTTTTCCATTTTGTGCCCCTCAAATGCTCTTTATTTCATTTCTTCCCCTCCAAGTATATTCATGTTATTTTATTGATTTAAAACCATTCAATTTCCTTTCAATTCAAGTTTTTTTTAGTGGGTATTTGTTAATTTAATATATTTGTTGCCATTTTTAAAAAATGCCCCCAAAATAGACCTAATAATTTGGAGTTTTAAGATACAATAATTGACGATGTGGGACATGTGAATATATTAATTCCGTAATCAATATTTCTAATATATATGTTAGATTTCATCTCTTGATTGTCAAGTAATATGCAAGTCACATATCTATGTAGTCAAATATATTTAAATATAATAAGGGAATAAATTAATAATATATAAATTTTTTGTTTAACAAAATATGACTATTTCTTTATTAAGATAACAAAATTTGAGAATTTTTAATACATTAGGCAAATGATCAAATTGATAACTCTATAAAAGATCAAAGATCATTTGAAATTTTTAGCATAATATGTTTGTTGGTTAGATTATATATTTAGTCTATAAAAGATTGAAGATGATTTGAAATTTTTAGCATAATATGTTTGTGGGTTAAATTATATATTTAGTCTATAGAAGTCCAAGGAGAATTCAAAAAACCAAAAGACTTTCTAAGCTATTAAGGATCAAACATCATTTGAAGACCAAATGCAAACTTCAAAGATCAAACTTCAAGAAGAAGATCGTGTTAAAATTAAACCACACAAATCAACCTAAATTCACATTCAACTTTAGAAATTATGTTTTTTTTTTTTTTTTTTGAAAATCTTGTGTGAAATTTTTTTTGATTGAATTACGTATTTATTTAGGCTTTAAATTTTAGATGTGCTAACTATTAAAATTTTAAAAACATACTAAAAGAACTAATGTAATAATTATTTTGCCTGATTGATTTAATAATTTTCATCTTTTGTTTGGTGTTCGAGAGTGAAAAATGGGGTAGGCACCGTTTTGCATATGCGGCAGTGTCTTTCAGTAATTTTGGAGCTAGTTTTGTTAACTAGTTTTTTGTATGGATGAACTCATTTGGGAGGCCCAAATAAAAAATGCCCACTTGTAGAAAAAGCAATGGAAAATGGCCTTCTATTGATGTCATCCATGTGTGATTTTACCGCTTCTCACCTGAGATGCACCTTGCGTGTTTGGGCCTACTAAGAAACTCAATTCTCGATTACCCATCACTCGATCCTCGATTACTCATCACACGATCCTCGTTGACTCGTCACTCAATCTTTGATGCACGGTCACTCAATACCCAGATGCATGGTAACTCAATGCGTGTGCAATCGTCACATGTATACTCGATCATAGCCACATCATACTCGATACTCGAGGATCGTATACTCGATTATTTTGAACTTTTTGAATTCTTAACCCATTCGAAGTCCATTATTTCATCACTTTAACTCGTTTCTCAGACTATTCTCTCTCGTCTTTCGATTTTGTGTCTCTCGACGACTGCACCTCTACACTTGAAACTCTCTCGATTCTCTCTACATCAGGTAACATTATTCTCTTTGTTTATATTTTGGCATCATTCATCTCTTTGTTTGTTATATTTTATCATCATTGGTAACTTGTAGAAATACAAGTTATTGTCTCTCAAAAGTTGGAACAATTTAAATTCTTAATGATAAAAATGCACTTGTCTTAAAGGAAAATACATGAAATTCCTCAAACACTACTAAAATGATAAAAATGCATTTGTCTTAAAGGAAAATACATGAAATTCCTCAAACACTACTAGTCTTTATAAAAACACTCTTTTTGATATAACTGCTTCACTAACGCATCTTATCACAAGTTTTCAAAAAAATTCGCTAAGTGTTGCAGGCTAAGCTAATACAAAGACATGCGTCCAAAGGTTGCCAATGTAGAGAAGATACATTGGTTCATGTTGTTCCTGTCAAATCACCACTTGCAAGTAAGGGTATCTGACTGTCGCCGTCTGAAAAGAAACTGAACTGGCAGGCGGCTGACCAGGGCATGAAAACTTATTCTGTCATATCACAAGTTGCTGAGAAAAAATGCCTATAAATAAGAAGACTTGCACAAGGATCATATATCATCAGATATCATAATTCAGATAGAAAGCTTTAGAACTTAGATCATAGTTACTTTGCTGTTGCAAGAAAAGCATAGGAGGGAAAGAACCATTGTCATTGTTGATCAAGGAAAATTGTAGAAGATCAAGCTTAAGAGAGAATTCTTCTTCATTTCTTCTCCAAGTTGGTTATACACACATTGGGATCAAGCCAAAGAGGACAAGAGATTGAATTCTATGGCTTGACTCTTTTCTTTTCACTTCATTTCCATTTTCCATCTTATGCGATTAAGTGTTATCATTGTAAAGACAGTTTCGTTATTTATTAAATCGTGCATTTGATCCATCACATTCTAATGTGTGATAAACGTGTTTTTGACTTGTTACATGCTTTTTTAATTTCTAAAGTTTTAATCATTTTGATCATCTGGTTGAAGCTATCTCAGCTAAAACCATTTGAGAGAATAGGATAGCTAGAAACGCATTAAGTCAGAACGCACAGTAGATTTAGAGATAAGAATACTTGTGTTTCACTGCTTCCTGTATCCAACGCATGTACCTTAGAAATAGAGATAAAAATACTCGTGTTTCGCATTAAGAAATGTTGAATAATAAGATCAGATAAACAGAGACCTAACACATCTATATACACTTGGTTTGTAAACAAGCATCTCTCATCTCCATCTTTACCCATACTCCTACCCACGTGTTCATCTTACTTGGATCAATGCATACCACTAGCACTTAGCACCATTCATTCATTAAACCCTGTGTTTCACTTGAACTCTTGTATCTTTTTGTTTGCATGTAGTAAGATTAGTGTAGATAAACTTCTCCCGCATTTATTTAAGACCATTCTACAATTGTTGCAACATAAGGTCTACGTTAGTCTGGCATAAATCTCTGTGTTCAACCTTAGACTTAACAGGAACCTGAATTAGATTTATATTTGGATCTGACTCAGGAAAAGATTTTATGTATTATAGAGAGTGTAACACAACTCACCAACGCATCATCCAAACTTCTCACCTAAAAAAGTGTTTCACCATTCATCTTCATTCACCTCAATCTTGCTTTATATCTTTATTCATAATACACTTCTAGCACACATCACGAAGAACGAAAAATCATGCAATTGCATGTTCCTTGATACTCGACCGATACGACTTTATTTCAGTTTTCATGTCTTGCATGTTTGGCTAGAGCTTGAATTTGTTTCGTTTCGATTTTCATATTTCTGGTATTTTAGACCATCTAGAGTTTAGGGTTTGAGTAGGATAAGTCATGAAGGTTGAAATCAAACCGAATGCTTGATAATCGACCATTTAGTCACATGTAATATAGCGAGTAAGGGACACTATGTAACATGTATCATGTATCTGGTATCGAATAATCGTGTATCGTGTATCGAGTATTATGTATCTTGCATCGAGTATCGTACATCGAGTATCAAGTATTGAACATAATGCTTAATTCTAGTGTTCCTTGTTATTTTGTAAATTATGGCTAGACAATTCAAAATTCCTCCCCAAGATCATTTCCCAGGCCAAATGACCAACCTATCCTCTCAAACTGGGACGACTAACAAGATTGTGAAAGAGAAGCTTACTCCCACTCAGCTTGCCCTCTTTAAGAAGACAGTATTTAGGTGATTCGTGGACATGAACATCATCTTCAACAATCCATTGGTCCACTATATTCTATTAAAGAAGGTTGTAGACAATAGGAAGCATGCCATGACCTTCGATTTGAATGGAACTGTTGTTACATTCTCCAAAGAAGACTTCTTATTGGTGACAGAATTGTAACGGTCACCTAATCCAACAATTGTGAGGAGGGGTGAAGCACTTGGATCACTACATAGTAGGTACTTCAAGAATGATTTTACGAGGGACATTCACATTGGTACCTTAGAGACGGTGTAAAAAGAGATTGAGTTTGATAATGACATGGATGTTGTGAAGATGACATTGGTTTATTACACTGAATTGGATATGATGAGGAGGGAGAAGACGAGAGCCAATGTTGACAAAACATTATTAGTTTATGTGGAGGATTTAGATTACTTTAATTCCATGGATTGAGGAAAGATGCTATGGGAGACGATGTTACTTACAAAGAGGATTGAGTGGCAAGACATATAACTATAAAAAAAAAAGGTCCAAGAAAAATAAGAACTATATTGTCAAGTACAACCTACCGCGGTTTCCTCATGCATTCTAGGTAATATCCATTTATTGGCCATTCGAGATTTACTTATTTTAGTTATAATATGACTTACTATTTATTCTTGTTTTATAATTGTTTATGAATTATGGTAGGTGTGGGCATACGGGATCATATCAAAGGTTATCGAAAAAGTTGCAACCTGACTGAGTAGACATGTCGTACCTCGATTCCTAAGGTGGGAGTGTACATTCTCACCACCGACCAAAACTATACAACGATACATGTTTTAGTCCAACGAGGTTAGTGTATTATATCAATATTTACTTGGATTTAAGGTGAATGTCACATATAACTAATAAATTCATCGTTGTTTTGTATAGACAATGATCACACCCACACCACTGATCATATCGAATAGGGAGAGGTAGTATAGGGACACTAGGGTTGATGAACGACCTATACACAAGTGCATTGAGGTTGAGATGAGCTCCTCAGAGATACATAGATCACACCATGATGAAGATGCTCATAGTCACTTCAGTTACTACGAGCACGAGCATTGGTCCCACCCGCTAGAACTTGATGAGCATCAGTCTTATGAGCTCCCTATTGATAAGCATAAGACTCACCCTCATCATAATGAGTCTCACGAGCTCCCTACTTACGAGCATGTGCCCTGAATTGAGAAGTAAGTGTTGCCTTACCCAAATACATCCCACTCGGAGCCCATGAGGGGTGTAGGCATTCGTACATCACTCCGTGACATAGACCAGAGAGTGTCTATGATGGAGCATAAATTGGACGATGTACAGTCAGACTTGAAAGATGTGAAGTCTAACTTAAGTGTCCTTTAGGCTGGTGTATAAACAATCACCAGCTTACTGCTGTCCTTATGTCAGATACGTAATATTATAATATTGAACTTGTTCTATTGTAAATATATAACATGTAGTGTTTGTCCTAATATACTTCGTAAACGATGTAAGGATTAGGCGTGGATTCCACCGAGACCAGTGACCCCATTCCCTGTCTCTTATACACATCTAGATGTGTATAAGAGACAGATACTCGACCGATACGACTTTCCCCATTCCTCTACCTTCCACTGAGTCCCGTGACCCCATCCATCCACCATCCACAAAGTCCATTAACCCCATCCCTCCACTTTCCATCGAGATCAATGACCCCATCCCTACACCCTCCATCAAGTCTCCTGACCCTATCCTTCCACCTTCCATCGAGACCAGTGACCCCATCCTTACACCCTTCACAGAGTCTCGTGACCCCATCCCTACACCCTCCACAGAGCCCATCCTCCCCATCGTTACAATATCTATCACTCTCTTCGAGATACCACATCTTTCTATGTTGCTTCCTAAGATACCACCATTTTCCTCATTGACACTACCGCATCCTTCGTTGCTTCCACCATACGTTGAAGAATTTAAGATTAAGGTCGAGGCCAAGGTGAAGGTCGAGCCCGATGTGAAGGGCAAGCCTGGAGACTTTCAGGAGGAAAAGAGAAGGACAAGTAGGAAAAGGAAGCCGACACAACCGTATACCCCTCTAGCTGACACGACTATGATGGTAGGGAAAAAGCAGAAACACATTCAGCTAGGTCAACATCTGACTGATATCGTCCCCTATTACCTGACACGTGCTATTCCATAGGACATGATGAATGCATTCAAGGTCTGGTTGACCAGCATGGATATGGGTCCACACTAGCTGGGTAATGAAGTCCTCTTTAGGACGAATTACACGATGAAGGAGTTGTTATGTGAGCTAGCACGTGATAATTATTGGATTGAGAATGATGTAAGTTAATGTTGGGTTTTGTGCCCTAAAACTCATAGATAGTAAATGTTATCAATTGATCATCATCAATAAAGAGTTATAGATGTTAATTCAATAAAAGTTATTGTTTGTATTGTTATCTAATTTGTCTTAATACCCCTAAATCTAATAAACTAATATCCAAGGCTGTCTTATGAGCCTTGAACTGTATGTGAAGACATACAAGGATCAATGTTCAAGTTACAGCTTAAAGGGTTTGGTAACACTATGGATATGACCCACTTTATATTTGATACAAACATAATGATCCAACACGTTTGTGTAGGTGACACATGAGTGAAGGTATCCTATGCAATGAATTTGCATAAGATAGGATCGCGAAATAGTAACCACTAGATATAACACCATTGACTAGTCAGGTTTCTATTTCAATAAGATGAGCTAGGCGACTTAGTTTTAATCCTGAGTATAGTATGAACTTCTATTCACGAGGGTTTGTCCTTTGATTTACATAGGTGAGGGGTGGCCAGATCGTCGACTCAACATGCCTACCATTTTGGGGACAAGACCGAGCGGAGAGTTGAGAATACAATAATACAAGATGGAATTAACTTCTTCCCTCCTTGAAGGTAAGTAGAAGAGTGTTCCTTTAAGTGGTATCTCCAAGACTTGACAAAGAGTCCTACCCTCTCACTGGCCCGAGCGGGGTTTCTATTTATTGGTTGGACCATAAACAAGTTATTTATTAGAGGAACACTGGTACTTAAAAAGCCAGAGGTAACCCAAGGTTAAAACAATAAGTTGACCAGTTGGAGTTACGAACACTCATGAAGGACTAACTTGCTGGTATTTGTCTATATCTGTAGACACATAAATATATTTATAGTGAGAAGAGTGCAGCTGTGACTTTTTATTGGAATGTATCCACAGTTAAGGAATAGTGATTAACTTGGTTAATGAGTTTAACCCATTAATCTCATATTGTTGGAGCTTCTGATCTACAGGTTCACCATGTTCTCTCGTTAACTCACTAGAGGATAATTAAGAGGGATAATTTGAATTGTTCAAATTAATTTGAGGAAATTATATTTAATGTGATTAATATATAATTAATTATGGATATGATCTATAATCAAATTGGAAAGTAATATTTGAATAAGATTCAAATTAATTAATTCAAGTGAATTAGATTCACAAATAATTAATTAATAGAGAGATTTTGCATATATACATGAGTTGTTTATGATAATTAAGTGTATAATTAAATTGGAATTAATATATAAGTAGTTATTTAATTATTGTGCAAATCAAAATTAAATAAGTGTTATTTAATTGTGCACATTAAATAAGTGTTATTTAATTGTGCACATTAAATAAGTGTTATTTAATTGGGCTAACTAATTGAATAAGTGTTACTTAATTACATGGGCTAATAAATTAAATAAATATTATTTAATTAATTATAGAAAAGGAAAATATATTGGGAAAAATGTTTGGTTTTTCTCTATATAAAGACTTTCCTATGGCCATTTGGGAATGCACTAAATACACAATTTTCATGGCAGAGAAACTTTGGCAATACACAACTCCCTAGTGTTATTACGCAGAATTTTCTCTGAGCCCCTTTATCTTCAAAACCGTATTTTCCCCTCCCTCTCCCAATACTTGGATACCACCTTATCTTCAAAGCCTCACCACATGTATGCAAGTTGGCATATGATTCCTCTAGCGTCCCCATTGCAAGAACAAAAGCTATTTCTCTCGCATGCCATGCCTTGTCATAACTAATATTGACACCGTACTGATGTCGCATATCCTTAATAATATGGTGCAATTTGTCCCTCCGACCAAGGCCGAACTTGTCCTTCATCAAGTGACCAATACGAATGTGCTGGCTTGCCTATGGTCATAATTCAATACTTCAATTGAGCATGTGTGATTTGGGCATGCATTTTGTGATCTTGAAAATATCACATTCGTCCATTTTAATTGCTCAAACAACTTGCTTACAAGTCGAGTGTAAATATTGAATAATATACAATTTTTTGTTCGATTTTTTAACCCGCAACTCAAAGTTGTTCTTAATGGCCAACATTGCTAACCTCATCTTCACATCGCTCTTGCTGAAGAAAATTTGATCTACTTCAATGGTATCCCCCAACTTTACGGACGACTGTGGTTGCATGATCAAGTTCCCCATTCTGGCATTACTATTGAATGGTACATTACATGGATTTTGGCGAGGCATACTTTGAACAAAATAGCCAAAATCATTTGACAGAATCGGAGTTAGTTGTTCTTCATTCACAACAGAATGACTATTTCCTAAAACAACCTGGGTTGCCTATTCTTCATTCCCAGCCTCTTCCTCTTTTATCATCACATTCTCATTTACACATGTCCTAACCTCTTCTATTGTCACAGTGCAATACGTTCGCTATATTAACATCGATGTTGTTGTTTTTCAGTGAGACACCCGATAGACAAACATCATGCTCATTGACATCCACTCCACACATGGGTTGGTCTTCTCTCTCTGGGTAATCAAATATTGCCTCACAATGAATTTCTTCAATTTCCTCAAGATTTACAAATACCTGCGATCTAGTATGGTCGTATTCTGAGAGGAGAAATTTAACATCAGCAGCGTCTATTAAGCATACTAGAGGAGAATCAATATCCATCTTATATATCACCCTCATTATAATCTTGAACTATGTCGAACTAACTTACATGATCTCATACACTAGATTTACCAACTCATTATACGTCAATGTGCTCGAAACTAGCAAACCCGTCAAACGCCCCTCAATATAGCATTCTTCTATGTTGTCCCATGTACCACCATAACATAAGAATATATACTTCCCCATCCTTCGAAAAAAATAATACACAAAGTGAGCAGCTAGGAAAATTAGTTACTGTTAAATACTCGCTATACTCGATCCTCACTACTCGCCTTTTGCTACTCAACACTCGATACTTGTCACCCGATACTCGATATTATTAACTCAATGCTTATTGTTTCATAGCTTTCTCTCCCTTCATCCTCGCTCCACTAGGAGTTACTCGCATGTCTCAGTGCACACTCACAAACTCACACTCACTAATTCTCTTTGATACATTCGTATATCTCGCACAACGTCGGAAAAGTAAGAAAACGTGAGCAAAGAATGAGAAAAAAGCTAGCATATTTACTTACTTGAGGTGTGAGACAATAGAGTGAAATGATCTGAATGCCTTTATAACTTGATCTATGCCAAGAAAAACAGGTTTTGTGAAGTGGGTTATTAGAGGGAAAGTGAGGCCGATTTTCTTTTTTGTATTTCAGTTCTATTTGTTCTTAGTTAATATATATATAAAAAAGAAAATACTTCACATTTCAAGAAATTGATTTGAAAGGATAGTGAGACTTGTCAGAAAATTTTCCAATTTATGTATGTTCTATTACATGAGCATTAACTACCGAGCAAGTCCTCCGACAGGCGCGGGCAATTCAAAATGATCGAGTATACGATCCTCGAGTATCGAGTATGACGTGGCTATGATCGAGTATACATGTGTCGATTGCACACGTATCGAGTTACCATGCATCTGGGTATCGAGTGACCGTGCATCGAGGATCGAGTGACGAACGAGGATCGTGTGACGAGTAATCAAGCATCGAGTGATGGGTAATCGAAGATCGAGTTTCTTGATAGGCCCAGAGGCGTGAGGTGCATCTCAAGGACGAAGCGGTGAAATCACATGTGGATGATGTCAACAGAAAACCACTTTCTATTACTTTTTCTACACGTGATCATTTTTCATTTGGGCCTCTAAAATGAGGTCATCTGTAATCCTCCTCTATCTATGAAGGAGTAAATTGAAATTCTTTTGCTTTGTTTGATTGGTTCTTTTGTTGTATGAAGAAGTTTGTATTTGGACTCTGGTTAGTTTCTGTTCGATATATATTTTCTTAATAAAAGAAAAACCATTGTAATAATTGACCTTTTGTTTTGAACCGTTAAAGGTTTGTTATTAAAATATTTTTCTAATTAATTAAAAAAAAAACCTTCCTACCTATTTGAAATTTGGAACGCATAATGATTAAAACAATATAGGTCAAAATCATACCAATATATAAAACACGGGTCGACAATTACTAAGCATATATGTGTACTATACATACAAATATATTTTTTTCCTTGAAAAAATAAGACGATTATTTAATCCCACCTTAAGGAATATTCTACATAATCAACATTGAATAGTTAATTATTAATCAATAAGTTAAGGTACCAAAAGTCGTCACTCTAGAAAAATTTAATCCAATTAAAAAAAAGAAAAAGGAAAAAAGGTAGGTTTAAATAATAACTTTCATCTTGATACTTTCGATTTGGTAGCGATTTAGTATTTAAATTTTATTTTATATCGATCTAATTCGTGTTCTCTCTTATTGGTTTGTTTAATTTTAGTATATAATAATTTAGTATCTCTACCATGTAAGTAAAATCTTATTAAAGTTGAATATCATATTTTATTATGTAATAATAATTTTAGTGGTTTAGAAGTATATTTGGTTCCTTATAAGTTTATCAATCTATAAATATTTTTATTTATAAAACACCTAAATCACTGCAATATCTAATCTACAAAGACTAAATCATTATATACTAAAACTCAAGATTTGATTGTTATTAATGCAGAAGTATATAGATTAAATTGTTATAAAACTCAAGATTAAAGTCAAAGGACTAAATGATTAATTTTACAAACGTAGATGAACATCAAAATAAAAAACTTTTAAGAACTTTTATCCTTAAACTGATATGTTATATCGATTTTTAGTATCAACTTTCAATTTTATCAAATTGAGTATACATGTTTAGAGTGGTTTTGAAATTATTAAAGTCATTTTTATCACGTTCAAAATTATTTTGAAAACACGTCTTTAATCACTCAAGATTAATTTAGTATTTAAATTTACATTTTTAAATGTAATTTTCATTTCATCAAAATTGATTTTGGATCATTAAAAACATGTTTTATAATGATTTTAAAAATGACAAAAGTGATTTTTACAATTTTAGAATCACTTCCAAACATGGGTAGAAAGTTTATCCTCTATTCAATTTTAGTAATAAAAACACTCACTAATTTTAACAACAAAAACATGTAAAAACATGCATTTCATTAATTTTATGGTCATTAAACAACTTTATCAAAAACTCACATTTTTTAACAAAAGAATTAATTTTAATGTCGTTTTTCTATATATAAAAAAAGTGTTACCCAATTTTGTCCCATAAATTTATTATTCAAACAATCGATATTTAGAATAAATATCTAATGGCTTATATACGAAGCTAGGCTCGAAATCACCCCAGGTTAAATAATTCAATAAAAGAACGATACTATATTTTTAATGAATTTCAAATGAAAATTATTCAACACTTTATAAGTTTATTTTTTTTTAAAAAAATTAAAGTTTAAAATTTAAATTATCACACTCTAATGGATGTAATAAATTTCCATTTGAAGTAAAAATTGACATAAAATTCGTGATTTCCCCCTATTTTTAAATGTAAATTTAAGCTATGAGAAAAAAAATCCCATTGACAACATGTACCCCCGTGGAAGTAATTAAAACGAAGGCATTGAAGAAGAAGTATTTTCGTAAATTTGTACAAAATAGGAGGGTATTTTAGTAAAAGAATAGGTTCTCTTTACCTAGCAGAGTTGCTTTTTTGGGGTTTTCGAATCGATCAAAAAAATTTTAATACCATAAATTCTACGGGCACACCGTTCCTTCTCTCTCCTCCGTTTCTCACTCTTTCATTTCTCTCTCTATCTGGGTGGATTGGAGAACCGCATCATTGAGTTTTCTCCGCTGAATTCGAAGATTTAAACGCTTAACCATAAGCTTTTCACAACAAGAAGAAGAAGAAGGATTCTGAGTCTTGGATTTGAAGTTGAAGATTGAAAGTTTTCATTCAGGGGAGAAATTTGATTTGTTTTTTCATTTTGAATCTTGGTGGTGGTTTTTTTGTTTTCTTCTTCCAATTGGGTTTATTTCTTATGTAATGCATCAGAAGAAATCGGAAGTTCAGATCGGAAAAGAAAGCAGCGGCGTCTCTTCCGATTTCAATCCATCACCTCCTCTTCTTTTCCCATCTTCAATCTCAATTCATCAGAAACATCCACCGTCGCAGCAATCTCATAATAATCAATCTCAGCAATCTTTTCTTTCTTTCGCAACCCCTCAAATTCTAATTGAAACTCCTTCACATCATGACCCGATTGTTCCATCGCCATCGTCTTCTTCGTCTACTGCGCCTTATAAGAGACCCCTTTTGACCCATAATCACTCTTCTCTTACTAAATCCCCAACTCTTTACCGTCTCCCTTCCACCCCTCAATTCAATTCCGTCGATCCTTCTTTCTTTTCTGTCTCTTTGGCCGTTCGGAGTGCCGCTTTTCGTTTGTTCCGCCGCCTCAAGCAGCTTCGCCGGCTTCGTGTTCATTTGCGGTTGATTATTTTGTTTTCTCTACCCTTTTTCTATTTCTTGGTCTCTCATCCTACTCATTCTTTTTTCCTTGATTTCCTTTCGGCTTTTGCTTTCTCTGCTGCCCTTTTGTTTTCTCTTAATCTCGCTGTTCCTCGCCTTCCCTCCATACGGTTGTTCTTCGCTCGCTCTTTCCCCGTGAAGCTCATTTCGTCGTCTTCGTCATCTAGAACGCATCTTCCGGTTTTGTGGTCAATTGGGTCTCGGTCAAAATCAGAGAAGAGATTGAATTCTGGTTGTTGGGTTCAGGTCTATAGTGATGGCGACGTTTATGAGGGTGAGTTTCATAAGGGGAAGTGTTCAGGGAGTGGAGTTTATTATTACTATATGAGTGGTAGATATGAAGGAGATTGGATTGATGGGAAATATGATGGATATGGAGTTGAGACATGGGCTAGAGGAAGCCGGTACCGTGGGCAGTACCGGCAGGGGCTACGGCACGGTTTCGGGATGTATAGGTTTTACACTGGTGATGTTTACGCCGGAGAATGGTCCAATGGGCAGAGCCATGGGTGTGGAGTTCATACCTGCGACGATGGGAGCCGATTCGTCGGGGAATTCAAGTGGGGTGTCAAACATGGGCTTGGTCACTACCATTTCAGGTAGCTAAAACTAAAAGTATTTTTCTAAAGATTTCTAGCATTTGGAATTCAAATTGTGCATTGCCTTTTGGCCTTTCAATGACTGTATTTGAATATATGAATTGGTGTTTGATTGAATTCTCTGGATTTTATAATGAGGTTTGTTTGGCCATTGAATGTTTACTGGATTGCTGAAGGCTTTTATATACAATAATATGACAGTGTTTGTGTTTATATGCTTCTAATTTTCTTAGTTCTAGTCATAAGGTTTGAAAAGGAGTTCTTGTTTTTAATCCAACAGCTCTGTGCAAAGCAATCACTTAAATATATGCATTTGTTCAGTTAGTTTGTGTAAAGTAGAGATGTGATGTCATTGGCTGAATTACATTGACTCATTTGGTTTGAATATTAAATCCTAATTTTTTAAAATAGTATTGAAAATTTTACTCCGGGAGTATTATTTATGCTCATGGCCCACCTCACTAATCTCCCTCCACCGAAGATATGTCCTGTTTTTGAGAGGTTATCTACCATCAGACCAACCCTTGGAATAATATTAAATCATAAGTTGAGCATTGCCCTGGTTTTCTCTTTACCAAAAACACCTTATTCTCTGCAATATTAGGTTGTTTTTAATGCTCATTCAGTTCTATGGATTTGCATGTGACTGATTTGTGGTACATTGATTAAGATGTAGGAAACTATTAAAAAAAACACTCCAAAAAAGGGCAACAAAGTAATAAAGAAAGGGACCTTGGTTTGGTTTGCTCAGGCAAGCCTTGAGATAGTTGTGGTAGCTGAACTGATAAGGATGTGAAACAGCTCTGTAGGGAATGTGTATATAGTTGAAGTTCCAGTATTGGTGAATTGTTGAATCATCTTTCATATACTGAGAGATTTAGGAGAACTGTTCATGTGCTGTGTTGAAATTACACGGTTTCACATACAATAATTCGAGGCAAATGTGTCAATATGGAGCAGTTTTTTATTTTTCTCACTTCATGATAGACTGTGAGTCTATAATCATCCTGTTGTTGGATATTATTTCTTTTCAGATTTATTTGATCTATCTCCCCTTTCATACTGATAATAAACATTTTCATAAAATTTCTAGAAATGGGGACACATATGCTGGTGAATATTTTGCGGACAAAATGCATGGGTTTGGGGTTTATCAATTTGCTAACAATGGACACCGGTATGAGGGGGCTTGGCATGAAGGCAGAAGGCAAGGACTTGGAATGTATACATATAGAAATGGAGAAACCCAATCTGGTCACTGGCAGAATGGAGTTCTCGACATTCCTAGCACTCAGAGTTCTACTTACCCAGTGTCCCCTGTCGCAGTTTATCATTCCAAAGTACTGAATGCAGTGCAGGTAAAATCCCTCTTATACCTACATGAACCATTTGAGTCAGTATAAACCATTTGAGTCATTTAGCGTCGTTCAGCTTTCCTCCATCTTTCTTTTGATGGAGACAGTTTTTGGATTGGTCTGCTTTGTCTACAGGAAGCAAGACGAGCGGCTGAGAAAGCCTACGATGTGGGCAAAGTGGACGAAAGGGTGAACCGAGCAGTAGCAGCAGCAAATAGAGCAGCCAATGCAGCTAGAGTAGCAGCAATCAAAGCAGTACAAAAGCAAATGCAACGCGGCAGAAACAATGACAATATGCCAGTTACAGTTGTTTGAGTCTCTTCAGCAGCAGTCATCAGTCAATAACTTCATAGGAAGGTTTGTTCAATTCCTGTTCGGTTTCATTTGTCTCTCCTTACTTTTTAGCTCATGTGTTAAAGAGAAGGGATTGGATATGGGAAACTGAAGAGGAGCTGAGATAGCTAGGATTTCTCTGCGTTAACATTGTCTAATGAGGGGGGAAAAAGAGAGGGGGGAGAGAGAGAGAGAGAGAGAGGATAAAGTATGCATATGTTAAAACTAATTTTACACTTCGTTCCATTTTTGTAACGATGAAAGGAAGGAGAGGTTAGATGACGTGAATGAAATTACTGCTGGAAGTGGATGAAAGTCTCATCCCCAAAGCCATGTTGTATTTGAATTTGTTGGTCTTGTTCACTACTATAAAATTGTCTATAGGTAGCCTGATGTGACAAAGTATATGTGCCTCTTTTCTTGCAACTCTATACATTATTTGTGAATGTGGCCATCATTGAAAGAAAAGTATTCAATGAGGGCGGCACATAACTGTGTCTCATAATAATCGTTGGATGAATTTCCACACTCTTTAGTAGTTACTGAATACAAATTTGATGTACTTTTATAGTTTCTTTTTTATATAACTAATGGTGCAGAACTGCCATCTACATTTCGCAACCTTCTCGCGTAATTTCTCCAATCTAAGCTCTTTTTCTTTTTGGTTGCCACCTTATTTCTTTGCACTTTTTTCATACCATCCATTTTGATTAGGGGTGAGCATGATAGACCGAAAAACTAAACCGGCCGATTGAATCGAAGTCGGTTGGTCGGAGAAGGAGAGGGGTTGGTTGGTGTCAATTTGGCGAAATTTCAAACCGGCAGATTTAAAAAAAATTGAAGAATAAAACCGATCGATTTTTACTCGATGGTCGAGGTCTGTTTGAACATTTACTAAATCCATCATAGTCAGTTCGATGGTAGTTTGGTCGAAAAACTGACTTCGACCGATCGATGTTCACCCCTATTTAATATGTGTTGTGAGTCAGGACAAATCGAAACTGAAAAAACCAACATTGGCTGAATCAAATTGGTTTCATTTGTTAGTTTTTTTGGTTTGAACTGTGTCCATCGGTTAGGTTTTTTCAGTTTGGATGATTGATTGTCTGTTTGGTTGGTTTAGTTCTTAAAAACATGGTTTTGGTAAAAGGTTGTTTTTGTTTTCTTTTTCTTGGGAAAAAAGGTTGTTGGGCAGTTTGCTCTGTTACTGTCAGTTCCTAAAACCTGTCTTATGGAGTAAAGATTATGCCACTTTGTAAAGGATGAAAGTAATTAACCAATTACTATTACTTATTATTGATAGGGTAAAATGTACTTTTGGTCCCTAAAATTTAAAGTTGATGCCTATTTAATCTCTAAAATTTAAAAATCAGCACTTTTCCGAAGTAAGAAATGGTTTTAAATAGTCCTGCTACTTAAGATCGTTAGTTGATTTACAGAATAACAACGTGGTTAATTTGGCTAGTTGATTTAGCATATTTTATTATTTTAATAATATTATTTTTAATAATGTGGTCTCTTTTCTCTCTTCTCTATCATCTTCTTCAATCTAACCTTTTCGATAGTCCTGTCCTTTTTTCATTGGCGCTATGCTTTGCCGGGTG
Source organism: Benincasa hispida (assembly GCF_009727055.1). NCBI lineage: Eukaryota > Viridiplantae > Streptophyta > Magnoliopsida > Cucurbitales > Cucurbitaceae > Benincasa > Benincasa hispida. Next base: position 47,077,872 of record NC_052360.1, on the reverse strand, counting down.
AAGAATGAAGAAGAAGAAGCCTCCTTCATTCATGGAGAAAATTCTTAAGCAACTCTCTTCTTTTAATTAAAAATCTCATTATCACCACAAATATGGACGTTTTTCTCATTATCAAGTTTTTCTCTTGATCTCCTTGTCTGTGCTATGTGCTTTGCCGGTTGAGATTTGCTTAAGGAAAAAATAGTTGCTAAGAGCAACAGTACTGGAACAAAAAGTTCGCCGGAGGAGGGTGGAAGAAGGGAAAAGAAGAGGAAGGCCACCTCATTAAAAGAAAATAATATTAAAATAATAAAATATGCCAAATCGGTTAGCTCTAAGTCATCATTTAACAGCTACGTTATCTTTTCATTAGTCAACTATGTCTAAGTAGCTTCAGGGATCATTTATAACCATTTTTAAAACCTCGGGACTAAAGTGTTAGGTTTTAAGCATCAAGGACCAAAACAGATATCAACTTCAAACTTGAGAGGGACCAAAAATGTATTTTGCCCCTATTATTATTAGTATATTCTTAAAAGAAAGTTTGAGGACATGGTTAAGTTTAGCATTTAAAAAAAAATTTCATATTTGTAATTGTCCTTTTTTAAAAAAAAAGTTCAAAATATATAGTTAGCTTTGTTTAAAAAAGTATTTATGTACAAATATGTTTGATTAAGTGATCTAATTAAATATAAATAAAGATAATATTAAGAATCTGATGTTATTGTAGAATTAGATTTTTTTTTCTTCAGAGAAATACTATACCCATGTTTGTGATTTTTAAAGATGTAAACAAAAAATGGCTTTGAATAAACTAACGATCATTGCTTTAAAAATTAGTTACTGAGATTTTTCTGGTTGCTTTCTTTGGGGTAAACCATTTTGAAAGTATTTTCTTTATTATATCGTAATTAATTAACACAATAAATGTTTATATATTAAATTTACTTTTATTTTCTAAAACATGGAGCAAAAAACATTTTTTATTTATTCAAACATTGTTTTCTAAAAATGAAAAAAAAATGAAATGGTTATTAATTCATTTTTTCACTCTTACAATTTAATCGATGAGTCATATAAAAAGATTTTAGGACGAATTTATGGGTAATTGTCTTGAGTGAAAAAACGTTAGAAATATTTTTAAATATAACAAAATATCAATGTCTACTAATGATATACAACAATAGATACTGATGGATAAACGGATAGATGTCATCAGTGTCTATCACTGTCTATTACTAATAGATAGTGATATTTTGCTATACTTGTAAATAAGTTCTCATTTTCCTATATTTGAAAGCATCCCTAAATTTATAGTTTTGCAAAAAGAGAAGTGGATAATTAAATATAGTACTAAATTTATATAGACATGTCAGTATTTCTATTTTCAGGTTCAATATAAAAAAATGGTGAATTTGTTGGGATTGATGCCTTAAATCTCGTGGTTTCGTAGTTTGTAAATTATTTGTATAAAAATTATTTATTTAATAAAATAAAGTGTTATTATTTAACTTTTAGTTGCATTAATTCCAAACCAATAAATTAAGTGATGACATACAAATGGATCATTTTAAGCAATAACCTAAAAGATCTGTAGCAGATGGATAAGGTTGGATACCTTATCCTGGTGACACATGGATACGACCCACTTGATAATTGTTACAACTGTTGTAAAGTATTACAAATGATCTAATCCTAATAATTCATGTGGAGACATGTGAGTAGGAGTATCATGTACAAAGAGTTTGTATAAGACTGAACCACAAAATGATTAGTCTCTCTTTATTATGTTGTTACTTGAAGAGACTCACATTTCACTATGATGGCCATAAGTGACTTGACCTTAATCTTGAGTGAGTTGTGAACTCCTACCTATAAGAGTAATCCTTTGATCTGTATGGGTGAGAATGCCAGATTCACCGACTCAATATGCCTATCATTTTGGAAATTCGTCCAAGTGGAGAGCTAGGAATACAACTACACAAGAAGGAATTCAATTAGGGTAAGTAGATAAAATGCTCCCTTAAGAGCTAATTTCGGGTCTTGAACAATGAGACGCTTCACCCTCTCACTGGTCAGGTGTAGTTATAGTTAGACTATAACTAATTGTTCATTAGAGGGATCAGTAATACTTAAAGAGTTAAATTTAACTATAGAAGTAAAATGGTAATTTTGACCCAGTTGTAGTTACGAGCAATTTGTGAAGGGTCAACTTGCTATTGATTGATTATATCCAATGAACACAGAAATATATTTACAATGCGAAGAGTGTAGTTATCTGAAGTGAACAATAGTTAATGAAGGTTGATTAATTTAATTAAAAATTTTAATTAATTAATCTTGTATCATTAGAGCTTCTAATCTGTAGGTCCATAAGTCCCTTTGCTAGCTCAATAAGGGATTAATGAGAATCAATTAATTCTAGATTGATTTGAATTGCTCAAATTAATTAAAGGGAATTAATTATATGAGATACAATTAATATAATGTATTTGGATACATTCTATTATAAAATTTAATGAGAGAGATAAATATTTGAATATAATTCATATATTAATTGTATGAATTAGATTCATATAAAAGTTGCAGGTTAAAATTAATATGAATATGATTCATATTAAAACTATAGGTTATATTAGAGAATATAAACTATAGGTTATATTATATGTGATATAATATAAACTATAAACTATATATTATATGAGTTATAATATATAGTTTAATTTATTATATTATTTTAGTTAATATAATTAAAATCATATTTGTTATTTTCATGACGTGGAGAGAGTTATTCACATCTCTCTCATATAGCAATTAACAAAGTTTTTTGAGGTGGTTATATTACGTGAAAACTGTGTGTGAAGAAAGAGCTCTGCAACTATCTCTCTCGGTACTAATTCTCTAAAAGATAATTCTTCCTTCACCAAAAATTAAAGTCCACTTCTCTGCTTGATTTCTCATCTAGAGAATAGCAAAGAAGACTTCTTTAGTGGTGTTCTTTTTCCTATTCGTTGATGTTGTGGGAGAAATTCTCTGTTCATGATCTCACTGAGGAGGAAATTCGTGACAATTAATTTGGCTTCAAGAGTAAGTGTTTTCTCCTACCCTTTTCCTCTTTGTATGATTTGTTTTTTTAGAAAGCCTAGGATTCAGTGTTTATCGTTCTATACTACTCTGGTTTTAAGTTATTCCAAAAAAATAAATTCACTAACACAAGCGATCACTCGCTTTTGCATCGGGAATTTGATTCATTCAATTGAAATTAGAGTCAAATCGTGTTATGAATTTCTTTCTGGTAGTTAAAATCAGAGAATTGGTGGGTATTACACTGCATTATGGATGTTGTTTGCAAAGATTGGATGTTTTAAAAAATTACACTTAGTTTGCTGCTTTAAATTGTTTAAAGTTGTAATGGCCCATTGTTTTGGGTGTTTAAATTCATGTTATCGAATCTATAAGTCTGTGTCCGTGGTGAAGAGTTTGCCATGAAGGAAGCTTCAATTCGGTGCATTTCTGGTGAAAAACGAAGAAGAACAATGGCATTTTAGCCCAGAGTGCAGCTGCGCCTTTGTGCACCGCTGCGACGCTTGGGAAAAATTGCGTAGAGTGTCGCAACGCTCTGATCACAGTGTCATTGTGCTCCGAAAAGCCAAGACGTATGCGTGCGCCTGGTAGTTTCCAGATCGTGGTTTCAAGGCAGAAGCGGTTTTTTTACTTGTATTTTGATATTTCATGTACTTTATTGTTTTAAAATTAATTAAATTAATATAAATGTTATATTATTTTAATTAATTCTTAGGTATACCTATCTTTAGTCCAATTTTTGTTGTTTAATTAATTTTACGTTTGATGTATGATTATTTTTATCATATAGCATAATGTATGTCATATAGTTTAAAATCCCACCATAGGATAAACATGTTATATCATGTATCACATTTGATATAACTAGATGAAAAACACGTACGATGCACGGGGCTTAAAATTTTTTATAAAATTTTTTTAATTTTGATCAAATATTTATTAAGTATAGTATAATTAGTAATACTTTGACATGTAATAGAATAATTAAAACAATACTGTTTAAAACCTTATATTGCTGTTTAAAGCTAACTATATGGATTGCTAATATTTGTAAAATAAAAGTTATGTCTCAAATATTTTCATTGGTTGAAAATATTAGAGGCATATTTTTTTTTTAAAAAAAAAGGAACAATTTTTTGAATGAATAAAATTATAGTGATAAATATAATTAATTTAAAATTTAGAATAATTGACATAAAAATTAAAAGTAAATAAAGAAATATAAAATATAAAATTAGAAGAATGGATCAAATTATAATACATATAGATATAAGTTGAATATAGTTTGTGAAATGAAATGATACAAAAGTGTCATTGGGTAAAACTATACATATGTTTAGTATCTTTGAAAAAATGTAACATACTATCCCATTAGGTAATTCTTTTGTGGTTCTTAGAAGATAGTGATTTATGTAGAAAGAAGAGACAATATATTTCATAAGAATTATATACTTTGAAATTTAATACGATAAACTGAATTAACTACGTAATAAATTAGACCTCGTTAAAGCAAAACCTCTTTTTAAACAATATTTCTTGTATATATGAAAGATAAATTGAATCCTCTAGTGATTTGACAAGAACTTTTGTTGTTGACATTGAAGCTCCCCATGATAATGCAACATCAAGTAAACTTGAGTGGATACCCTTTTTCATTAGGTGGACTTAATGGAATTCATGGTATGAAAACCTGTTTTCCTGCATTTTCACCCATTACTACTTTGGTATGTATAATATTTCTTCCAAACAATCGATATATCATTCTTGTTTCATTGCACAAACTGTTAGATGGATCTAAATTTCTCAATAATATAATAGGACAATTAACCTTTACTTTAAGCTTACGGGGTCGTATTCCATTTGATAATAAAGAATTTAGAAATTTTTCATGGTAGTAAACATTTGTATCGTCCATTACCTCATCAAAACTATTGAAGGTTTTAACTTCTCCTGGAAAGATATCTATCAAAAGTTCATTTAAATAATTAACATGATCATTTGTCGTAGCTAAAATGACACTATTTGTCATGTACTCCATTGATGTAGCACAGAGTTGTAGATCCGAATATATGATTTTTATGAATTCCATTTTCATGTTTCTTTCAAAATGTCGTATTGCAATTTCTTGAGGCAAGGTAATGATATCATCATGATAGGCAGGTTCTGCTCTATTTCTAATCCTCTGGATAAAGTCTGTAAATGCTTTGTCATTATGTACCCTCATATTTTGTTTAAGGTGCAATTGGTGCATTTTCTTCAGAGATATGATCTTCTTAAGTTAATGGCAACATTTTGTTGCCTTGTTCCTTTTGGAAGTACTAGAAGTACTTGGCGAAAATCTCCTCCAAACACAAATACTTTTCCTCCAAATGGTTGAGTACAATCCATTACATCCCTTAATGATCGATCAATAGATTCAATTGTAAGTCTTTTTGTCATAGGTGCCTCATCCCATATTATTAGTCTTGCTTTTCGAATTAGTTCAGCTATGACACTCTACTTTGATATATTACATATTGTGAATCAGAAGCCTGTAATGGAATTTCTAATCTAGAATGTGTTGTTCGACCTCTCGGTAAAATTGATGCTACTACACCAGATATTGCAGTTGCAAAAGTTATCATTCCTTTTGATCTAACCATTGCCAAAAGTGCTCGATACAAAAAGGTCTTTCCAGTTCCTTCAAGCCCATCGATAAAAAAGAGTCCACATTTATTACCATCAATTCTTTCCATAATAATGTCATATGCATTTTTTTGTTCCTCATTTAATTTTGTTGATGCTAAAATATCTTCATCATCTATTATAATGAATTCTTCATCTCTTATCTCTGCCATTGACATGAAGTCGTCATCAGAGTCATCCTTAATTATTGGAGGGAGATCAAATTGTATTGTATTTTTGCCCATGGATTGGAGAAAGTAATTTATGTTTTTCAAATCCAATTGAACTTGTTCTTCAGTTGATAAATCATTTGATCGGTTATAGTCTTCAATTATAGCTTCTAAAAAAGGATCCCATAATTTTCTAACTTCTGTGGGTTCACAGTAGACCAACAAAGTAACAAATAATGTTCGCAAAGCATATGACATTTCAAACAATTCAACCTCTTTTAAACCATCAATCAGACTTTCATCAGAGTCAAGTAGTCCTCTTATTTGTGATGCTTCCTTAAATGTACATTATCTTTTTCTATTCACTGTCAACAAATCATTAAACGACGTTGAACCTTTAACATTATTCAATAAAAGCCTTAGATAATATCTTTCTTCCTCAATCAGATTTGCTCCATTTATTCTTCTTATAACATGAAATTTTTTCTTCGGTAATCATTTTTCGTTCCTGTATCCCAAACACAGTGTTTAGGAAAATCTTTATACAACAATTTTCTTGAGTCTTCATCTTTTTGGCATGTATTAAAAAACTCTGTCAACATTGTTTTAGATACATAATCAAATCTAATAAGTTTCTTGAAATTTTGGTTATGCCAATAAGAAACCAATTGTTGATTTGGAAGATGTAACTGTAGATTTATAACAGGTGGAGATATTTCATTTAGTCTAAAATAAAATATTCTTCATAGTGCTTCTGGCGTAGAAATCCATCCAACATCTTGAATGTTTTGAGTCTCATTTATAATAATATCTTCATCATCATTTACTATTGAAATTGTTTCTCTATCATCATCTTTATATATATACTTATATAAATATTTGACCGCCTTGATTGCGGAACAAATCTCAACATTTATGTGACAGTTGTATCATTGAAGAAGATATGGATTAAAAGGAACTACCCACTGATTATCTAACATGACATTGCAAATGGAATTTAATATCTATTACTATTTATATGATTTTTAAATTTAAAACATCCATTCATGCATGACATAGAAAAAAATTCGTAACTATTGTAAAAACGACATACCTTTGTTCTATCATTTCGTCTACGATATATTGGGTATAAATCCTTTCTTTGCATAGTATGAGAAGAATATGACTTGGGATAGTGGAATCTACATGCTCCATTCACCATACACGGGCTACTTATTTTCAATGCTCCACATGGTCCATGTATCATGTGGTTAACAACTAACTCGCGAAGAAGTGGATTTGTTGTCATATCAAGAATTTTAGGAAACATAGGCATCGTATTGATCAATGTTTGTTATTTTATGCCCATATTTAAAAATAATCAAAATATGAGCATGTGAGAGTCCCCTTCTTTGGAACTCATTCACATATGCATATGCTCCAACCTTTCCAAAAACTTCTTTTCTAAATAGTTGATCTTTGAGATCTTTTAATTTTTGCTCGAAAATTCACGATGTCAAATGTAGCCTATCTTGAGGTTGTTGTCCTTCTATCAATTCATCTTTAATTTCTTTCCTCTCAGAACTGCATGTCATAGTAATAAAAAGACCTGGCTTCCAAATCGTTGTACTCAGGTCATTGCATCCAAATATTTGTGTCGTATATCTCTTGGACCTCCATCAAAAGTACCAGGAAGTATAATTCGCTTCCCTACTATATGCATTTGTTTCTTCTGAGTTAACGACATATATTAATCCTTGGTATAATTCCAATCTTATTTGAGTCTGTTGTGTTCTAAAAAAAGTCCAACCTAGTTGTTTCAAGTTTTATGTACATATCAACAGAAAATTGTTGAAACAAACATCTTGCTGAAAGAAAAATCAATGTCTAAGATTCTCTAATATGAAACTTGAAACAATAATATTCTCTGCATGAAATTCTTCCATTTTGTTTCTTTGATAAACCTGTGAATATAGGAATTCAAATAATGTAAACATATTTAAAAAGTGAATGTCGTGGAATATGAATGAAACTATGTTAGATAGGTTCCCATGACGTTCTATTACAAAGACTTCTTCTGGAGTCTGGAAACTATAATTTTCTGAAGTTTAACAATTTTTATAAATGATGTCCTCCCATTTTCAATTGTTTAGCCAGATATTTTTATTTCTTGATGCCATCTAGGTTCTCCTTTCGGAAATAATAATGGATACTGTAGAGAGTCATAGCAACTAAAATAATGTTTAATTCTATGATGATTTCCTAAATGGGCATGGAGGACAATATTTCTTTCAAAAGGTGAAGAAATTCCATTTCGTTCAATCCATATAGTTATTACTTGATTAACAATAAGTGTGTTATAAACACGTTGATCAACTTTAACATTACTTGCAATTTGTATATGAATATGTTGTAAATTGTCAAACTCCTGCAATGACTGAAATACTTGTGAGTAAGGATTGCATTTGAGTATGTTTATCAACTTGTGTACCATACACTCACAAATGCCTCCATCTTGTAAAACCCTTATTCTATTTTGAATTTCATTGTCGGTGTCAAAAAAGTATAATTGAAAATATCTTGGTCTGTCTTTCGGCAGTAGTGCTGCTAGATCATGATATACTTGTCTTTGGGCTCTAAATGTATAAACTCCTTTCTTGACGTTGCTAATTTTTTATCCAAATTAACACCAAATGAAGTGAAAGAAAAAAGGCTTTTCTATGCCCTAATATTCTTTCTAAACTTGAATTCATCATCTTCTACATTGAGATATAGTTGAAGTAATTCATCTGGAATTATAGTTGGTGAAAGTCGAATTTGTCCATTGTAATAGTAAAATGTTGGTGTTTTGTATTCAAACCTTTTTGCTTTACGATATATACATGATGACATTTTTTTCAATTCATGAATGGTTATGTTTTCATTGTTTGTAGTAGGATTTGTTCCAAATATGAAACATGATATTTAAATTTGTGTTTCAAAAACTTAAAACAATAAAGAAAAAACTATTGTTGTTGTTTTTGCACAACAACTTGCGTTAGGTGTACTTTGGATTCCAAAATCTCTGTTTTGAAAATCTATTTTTGCCAATGCAGTTTTCTTTGAATTGGCATATCTTAACTTTTTCTCTTCGTTTTTCAATTGATAATTCGACATATTTTTTTTCTTTTGCGTGCATTGGCCTTTGCATTTACTTTCTTTTTTTTTTCTTCCTTGAGATTGGAACTGATCTTCAGAGTTTGAGAGACTCAGTCATTCACTCTTCTGATTTAGTTGACAGAGGACACGAAACCCTGATACTCGCATCTTATGACATTAAGAGGCGTGCAACGATGAGGTTGAAGGATCCCATATTGTAGGGCCTTTGAGCAGAAGCGGGAATGACCATAATCCCATTTTTACAGAGAAAGAAATTTTACAGAAATAAACAAATAGATTATGCAATTATAAAAAAATTAACTACAACATGCTCGACAACAAAAAGTTTAGAGGTACATGAAACTTTACCTTTGAAGACCTTCTCCAAGAAAATCAAGAAATCCCTCGATCTGCAAATCATGAACAAAGCTAAAAAGGCCAATATGGACACTACCAATTGGAGACTTTGGTATTCTCATGTAGAGAACCCATGAGTGGTAGGCTCTGGCTAATTTGGATTGAGGGAAGGGAGGAGAATGAAAATTTTTTATAAAGAGAGTGGAGAGGAATTCAAAGAACCTTTCTCTGTAAAAAAAAAAAAAAAAAACGTTCTACTACTTGTCTCTTTTTTCTCAAAGGGAAAAAATTATCAATATCCAAAAACCACCCACTTACATAGGTGGAGAGAAAAGAGGAGGAGGGGATTGTAACTCCTTCCCTAATTTGAAATAACATTTAATATATATATATAATAACTAACTTATCATATAATATATATATATATTAATTATATGTTATATCAAATACAACATATAACCTATAGTTTTAATATTGTATCATATACAATATAACCTATAGTTTCTTTTCTCTCACATATGACATTTAATACAAATCACATTTATATTAAATTTAACAATTATGAATCCAATTCATATTATCAACATTTGAATCATATTCAAATATTTGAATCCTCCCATAAATAATATAATGTATCAAATACATTATAATAACTATATCACATATAACTTAATTATATCATATATAAACAATTCCCTCAATTAATTTGAACAATTCAAATTAATCCAAATACTGATTCTCATTTAGTCCTATTGAGCTACTAAGAGGACCTCATGGACCTGTAGCTTGAAACTCCAACGGTACATGAATAATTAATTAAACTCTTTAATTTAAATTATTCACCATCGGTTAACTGAAAATGACTCCACTAAAGACCATCAGCTACACTCTTCGCACTACGTATATATTTCTGTATCCATTGGATATAGTCAATCAACAGTACGACAACCCTTCACAAATTGCTCGTAAGTACAATTAGGTCAAAATTACCATTTTGTCCCTGTAGTTGCATCTAACTCCTTAAGTACCACTGATCCCTCTAATGAACAATAAATCATAGTCCAACTATGATTGAACCCCTCTCGAGCCAGGAATGGGTGTGGTGCCATATTGTTCAAGCCTAGAAGTAGTTCTTAAGGGAGCAATTTATCTACTTACCCCAATCTCGGGGAAGGAGTGAATTCCTTCTTGTATAGTTGTGTTCCCAGCTCCCTAATCAGACGAATTCCCAAAATGGTAGGCTTGTTGAGTCCACGATCTAGCCACTTTCATCCATACAAATCTAAGGACACTTTCATAAGTAGGAGTTCACAACTCACTCAGGATTCAGGTCATGTTACCTATGGTCATCCTAGTGAAATGTAAGTCTCTATTATGAACTGCGTTATATAATGAGACTAAATATTTCGTGGTCTGATCTTATACAAGACTCCTTTGTATATAATATCCCTACTCACATGTCTCCACATGAATGATCAAGATCAAATCATTTATAGCACTTTACAACAATTGTAACACCTACAAAACATGTCATACTCGTAGTGTTACCAGGAGAAGGTATCCAGCCTTATCCATATACTACAGACCATTTAGGTTATCACTTATATATGGTTCACTCTATGTCTCTACATACATGTTTAAGCTACAAGATAACATTTGGATGTTAGTTTATTGGTTTGTGGTTAATGCAACTAATTTTGAAATAAAACATCAAATATTTTATTACATAAATAAAATATTTGTACATTACAATAACAAACTATAGAACCCTTTGAGATTTAGGGTATCAACTCCAGCAATCTCCCACTTTACCTAAAGCTAGTAGGTGTATATTGTAAAATTCAAATTGTAATACAAAGTACACAAAGCAATAAATTAGGGAACAAACCGCCCAGTACAAATCTCCCACTTGCCCTACTTTAAACGTGGCCTATCCCATAGTCCCATAGTTCTTTTTTAAACTGTAATACAAAGTTTGTTCTGTAAAGTTAACCGGACACCTCTAACTGCTACAGCTGAGACGACGTGCCTGGTTCCAATTCACATCGTCATCTCACCAGTATCAAGTTGCCGCTGGGAACTAATTCCCTGAAATGAAGAATAAACATGGTTAATGGCCCCAGAGTCAATAATCCAGACAGAATCTGAAGGAACTCTTAACGAAGAGCATCCATGAGCGCATTCAGATCTCTCTGATTTCATTGTGACCGATATACAATAAATATATTCCAACATATAGGTATGCAAATAAACACTAATTAACCGCATGCTTTGCACAATAAAACACAAGGGAAAGAGTTCTCATACTAGTTGAAAACTCTCTTCAAACGTCGAACTCAAAGCAGCGGAAAAACCTCTACACGCTCTATTGCCCAGCAAATCAGTCGGCTACGGCAGCACGATCGTCTACACGAACGGCAGCAACACGAACAGTCACGAACAAGAAAGCAGTTGGGACGAAACCACCAGTTGGAGCCCTTGGTATTCTTAGAGTACGAATCCAAAGAGTGGTCTTTGGTAAATTTGGTAGAGGTAAGAGGAAACAACAGATCATGTAGACAATAAGCAAGTGGGAGAGAAAGAGCTATCGTATAGCAAGGATGCTTATCGTTTAGATAAAGCTACATGATCATGTAGGTTTTACCAAGCAATCGTTTAATAAAAGGTGGACGATCGTTTAGAAAACGCAGCACGCTATGCGATCATCTAGGAAAGCTAAGCGATCGTTTAAGGAAAGGCGTGTGATCGATTAAATTCAATTAAGACCCTGGTGTGCGATCGTTTAGACGATGGGATACTATCGTATAGGCTCTCAAGCAAGGCGATCGTTTACGTTTTCACACCGATTGCGAATTTTCGAACTTTTTTTTTTAGCCAAATGAAAATAATTTTCATTTTATCCATCAGTTACCATAACTGAATGCGGCTACTCCCACTAACGCACGATTGAGGAGATTAATACGACCAATTATCTCATAATTAACCAATTTAATAATTAATAAATATAATCATATTATATTCTTACCCTATAGTTTGATATCACATATCTACTATAGTAATTTCTCCTCCACTTGTTATAAATCATATTTATATCTATTTCCTCCATAATAATGTATCTCATACATTTAGCGAATTATATCATATATAATTAACCAGTTTATTTATATCATATATAATCGAACACCTTATCAATTTGAACATTTCAAACTGACCCAAACACTGATTCTCGACTTTATCTAAGCTACCCAGGGGACATGATGGACCTGTGGCTCGAAGCTCCAACGGTATGTGAATAGCTGACTAAACTCTTTAGCCACGAGATCCACCATTCGTTAAATGCCAGGCATTATACTAAAGACCAAAAGCTGAACTCTTCTTACCATATATATATTTATGTGTCCATCGAATATAACCAATCATGAGTACGATGACCCTTCACAGATGCTCGTAAGTATAACTGGGCCAATTTACCGTTTTGTCCCTGTAGTTACATCTCACTAGGGCAAAACGGTAATTTGGCCTAGCTCTACTTACGAGCATCTGTGAAGGGTTATCGTACCCATGATTGGTTATATCCAATGGACACAGAAATATATCTGTGGTAAGAAGAGTTTAGCTGTCGATCTTTAGTGGAATGCCTAGCAGTTAACAGATGGTGGATCTCATGGCTAAAGAGTTTAGTCAGCTATTCATGTACCGTTGGAGCTTCGAGCCATAGGTTCATAAGGTCCCCTTGGTAGCTTGGATAAAATTGAGAATTAGTTTTTGAGTCAGTTTGAAATGTTCAAATTGCAAGAGGAAGTTCGATTATATATGATATAATTGAACTGGTTAATTATATATGATATAATTGACTAAATGTATGAGATACATTAGTTTGGAGGAAATTGGATATAAATATGATATATGATTTATATCAAGTAGAGGAGAAAACACTAGAGTAGATATATGATATTAAACTATAGGTTAAGAATATAATATGATTATATTCATTACTTAATTAATTAGGCGGCTATGAGATAATTGGCCGAGTATTTCTCTGGAATCGTGTGAAAGTGGGAAGTTCAAATTTAGTTCTTGTAACTAAAGAATAAAATGAAAATTGTTTTCATTTTGTAAGATACGCAGAAAAATCGCCCACGGTGTGAAAGTATACGATCGCATAGCATTGAGAGCTTATACGATAGTGCCCGTCTTTCTAAACAATCGCACACCCGTGCACTAAATGATCGCTCGCGATTTCTAATCAATCGCTTACATTTACTACATGATCAATTAACGCGCCGAGCAGATCTAAGCCTTCTAGTATTTCCCACTTGCTTGTTCTAAACGACAAACACCCGACTATACAGTAGTCTTCTTCTATCTCCCATTTGCTTGTTCGTTCAACACGATCACTTAGCAAAGTCCACCATTTGGATTCTCACTCCGAGAATACCAAGGGCTTCGAGGGTGGTGTCGTCCCCGGTTTCTGTTGGTTTGTGCGCTGTTGATCGTGTAGACGACCGTGGTGCTGTTAAGCGACTGTTTGCTGGACGATAAGAAGCGTAGAGGAGTTCGCTTCCGCTGGACTAAGTTTGATTGAAGAAAGTCTTCAACTGGTACGTTTACTCGGTCTTTTGTATTTTATTTGTTAAAGTATGCCAATAATTAGTGTTACAATGCATATCTGTTTGTTAGAATGTATGTTTGGTAATTCTGTCACAATGAGATCGGAAAGATCCGCTTCTGCTCATAGTTTCTCTTGTCTAAGATTTCCTTCAATTGGTATCAGAGCCAGGTTGCTGATATTCCAATTTCATTGATGCAAAGAATTGCATTTAAATTCGCGGTGGGTGCAACATATCTGTCTTCATTTTAATTGTTGATTTGTTTATGGATGTGCAGATTAATGGGGTTTTCTGGGATGAAACCTTAGTTTGATTAATTCTTTTACATTATCGGTTAATTATAAAGGCCCCTACGTTTTTGGGCATAATTAATTGTTATCGAGTCTGTAATTCAAAGTTAGTTTGAGTCTTGAGTCGTTCGTGAAGAAGTTCGGAGCAAGGGTTGTTTTTCTTTGAGGAAGAAGACGATCAAGAGTTGATCGATTCATGTAGACGATGGGGTAGGCGATTGTTGAATATTAGATGTTCGAGTGTCGTTTAACGTGCGTGTGCACTAGACGATCTTTTAGCTGAGCAAGCTTTATCGCTTATTATCTGACTAAACGATCGCCCAGTAATGCATGGTAAATCGTTTACCTCTACGCGCGTTAAGCGATCGCCTAGACGATCAGGCTTCGTAGCCTCGTTATCGTCTAAGCGATTGTTTAGCATTTCACGCTATCGTCTAGTTTGCGCTAAGCAATCGTTTACCTGAGGCGTTTACTAAACGATGGAGCTTCACTCGATGGTTCAAGACCCGGTTCGCCTGTGAACCAGTTTGCTCGATGAAAAATTTAATAGATAGAATTATTTCATTCCGATTTTGTAAAGGTTCATCCCGGTCCATTAATCGTTGTTTTATTACATGAGATGTATGGTGATTTATATGTCATATAGTATGCACATATAGAAAATCCCACCTTAGGTTATGCATTGGTCATGCATTATCTCTTTATTATAAATGTAATTTAGAGAAGCATGATTTAATTATGTAAGAGCATGCTCATGCATCATATAATATAAGAGTTATATTTATGCATGCATAAAAAGAATTGACATGCATCATCTTTATATTATAATTGTTATAGTATAAGGGTTATGGAAAACATGTTTGCTTGGTTATTATGTGTATATAAAAGTTATGTATAGTAATGACCGGACATTGCATGAAGCATGACACATAGGTTTCTTTATAAGCGTTATAAACACCTAGTTATGCGCAATGTGTTTTAGTTGTTTCTTTTTAAAGGTTAAAGAGAAATTAGAACTAAAAGCAATAAGAAAGACATGTATGCTCACTTAGGTTTAATTCATGGTTTTAAAATGTTTAAAACTTGGATGACATAGACCTAAGATCACGGTTCTAATATGATTAGAAACCCTTAGGCTTTAATCTTTTAATTAGTTTAATAGGATTAAATTGATTAATAAAAGGTTAAAGTGTAGCAAATCTATCTATAAGGGACCTTTTGTCTAAGGCGGGTTCTGGCTAGGCTAGGGTATTTAAGTTGACGGATTTGATGCATGCATGCAAGTTAAGGATAGTCCATTAAAGTGTTTAAATGTGACTATTTGAACTTGTTTATTTCATAGACAGAAGTTGTTTATAAGTGGACTTAAAAAGATGACTTAGACTAAAATCAGTAGCCGGATTGTCTAGGTTAATGAACCTCTAGGTAGAACATTCAGTGGGAGGTACTTAGGACATATGATGCTTCATTTAAACCTTTTACGTTTCTCCTATTATAGTCCACATCGATGAATTCTGCCGCTCGTCCCATCATGGCACCTCTGGAAGTGATCCCCCTAAAGATGGTTTTGGTAGGTCAATATCAATGGTGATGAGAAGTGTTCATATAAGTGGAGCGGGAAGTGCAACACATATCCCACGTCTCCCTCGTTGGATTGAATAAAGTTTTTGCGCATCGCCTCGAGCGCACCCTCTGGAGATGTCCCCCCAAAGAATGGCAGTTTGCGCCGTTCTTTATATATCTTCTGAAAGAGGATAAGTTACTTAGTCTCTTGTCCTAATCTGCTCTTCCCTACTGGTGGGCTCATTAGGCTGGACTCTGGCATCGAAATGATGGGTCACACTTACGCGGAGTTGTGTTAAAGGTTAACTAGTTCTGACCAATAAATGTGGCTGTTAGGTTAGTCTCAAAGAGTTGTTCGCCAAATTGGTTGTAGAATGTCCCCCAGTGAAGGGGTATCTGATCACCCCACTGGTGACGTTTGTCCTGCCTCGTTGGGGCATCATTGCAAAATAGAAGTCTTTCACTTAGGGTACTCGAAACTGTTTTGCAAAATTAATTGGTTAAAATGTGGTTTAGCAAAATCTTATAAAGTTTGTTCGTTTTTTCAGCAACAAGTTTTTGAAAATGGCCATAGCCACTTTAGCATTACTTAACACCGAGAAACTAACTGGCGATAATTTTTCAACATGGAAACATATGATCACGACTATTTTAATCATCGAAGATCTCATGTTTTCTCTTATGGAGGCCTATCCTCCTATTCCAGCTCCGAATGCAGCTCGAAATGTTCGGGAGGCATACGAGCAATGGACACGAGCAAATGAGAAGGCCCGAGTCTATATCTTGGCAAGTCTTAATGACGTCTTGGCCAAGAAGCATGAGCCCATGGTCTCAGCACGTGAGATTATGGAGTCCCTGCGGGGGATGTTTGGACAACCATCTGAACAGCTCAAGTATAAGGCTCTTAAGTATATATTCAACTCCAAAATGGAAGAAGGCACCTCTATTCGTGAACATGTTCTTAACATGATGGTCCACTTCAATATGGCGGAGTTGAATGGGTCTACTATTGATGAGGGCAGTCAGGTTAGCATAATCCTGCATTCTTTGCCGGAGAGCTTCCTGCATTTTGTTAGTAATGTGATTCTTAACAAAGTGAAATACACCCTTACAACTCTCATCCATGAGTTGCAGACATACCAATCTTTACTGAAAAGAAAGGAGAGGAAGAAGACTGAGGCAAATGTTGCTTCATCTTCAATGACGTTCCATAGAGGGTCAACCTCAAGAACAAAGTATGCACCTTCTACTTCTAACTCTACAAAGGGGAAGAAGAAGAAGGGTGGTAAGGGGAAGGGAAGACGCCTGCTAACCTGCCATCTATCACCCCAAGAAGGCGTCCACCGCCGGTTGGAAAGGGAAAATGTTTCCACTGCAACCAGGATGGACACTGGAAAAGGAACTGTCCTCGCTGGTTGAAGGAAAGGAAGGCCGCCAAGGCTAAGGCCAAGGCAGATAAAGGTAAATATGAATTTACTTGTACTTGAAACATGTTTAATGGAGAATGATGATTCTGCCTGGATAATTGATTCGGCCACTAATCATGTTTGTTCTTCTTTTCAGGGGATTAGATCCTGGCGACAGCTGGAGGCTGGTGAGATGATGATGTAAGTAGGCACCGGGCACGTCGTCTTAGCTGTGGTAGTGGGAGGGATCCAGTTATCTTTATAGAATAGGTTTCTTGTTTTAAATGATTTATATATTGTTTCTGAACTTAAGAGGAACCTTATTTCTATAAAGTGCCTGTTACAATGTAAATACACGCTTTCTTTTAATGTGGATAAATTGTTTATTCATAAAGATGGTGTTAATATTTTTACAGCGTATCTAGAAAGTAACTTGTATGTGCTAAGACCGTTAGCCATAAGTTCCCTCCATAACACAGAATTTTTTAAAACTGTCGTAACTCAATCTAAACGTCAACAAATTTCTCTAAAAGAAAATGCCATACTTTGGCACCTTCCATTAGGGCACATCAATCTCGATAGGATTGAGAGATTGGTGAAGAATGGACTTCTAAGTGAGTTAGAAGAAAATTCTTTACCGGTGTGCAAATCTTACCTTGAGGGTAAGATGACTAAAAGACCTTTTACTGGAAAAGATTATCGAGCCAAAGAGCCTCTTAAGTTAGTACATTCTGACCTTTGTGGTCCTATGAATGTGCGAGCCCGAGGTGGCTATGAGTATTTTACCAAATTTACTGATGATTACTCTAGGTATGGGTATGTTTATCTAATGCAATGGAAATCTGAATCCTTTGAAAAGTTCAAAGAGTTCAAGGCTGAAGTTGAAAACGCATTGGATAGAAGGATTAAAACACTTCGATCGGATCGAGGTGGAGAGTTTTTGGACTCGTCATTCTAGGACTATTTGATAAAACATGGAATCCTTTCCCAACTCTCAGCGTCGAGTACACCTCAGCAGAATGGTGTAGCGGAGAGGAGAAATAGAACCTTGTTAGATATGGTTCATTCGATGATGAGTTACGCTTCCTTATCGGTCTCGTTTTGGGTTTCGCAGTAGAGACTACGATATACATAGTCAATTGTGTTCCCTCCAAGAGTGTTGTGAGAACACCTCTGGAGTTATGGAATGGGCATAAAGCTAGTTTACATCACTTCCGCATTTGGGGTTGCCCTGTACATGTGCTTGAGGCAAATCCCAAGAAGTTGGAACCACGGTCGAGGTTATGTCTCTCTGTAGGCTACCCCAAAGGTACACAAGGGGGTTATTTTTATGATTCGTTGAAAAATAAGGTGTTTGTTTCCACGAATGCTACTTTCTTGGAGGAGGACAATATTAGGGAGCACAGTCCACATAGTAAAGTCGTGTTGCGTGAACTTTCCAATGAAACTACTGAAACTTCAACAAGAGTTGTTGAAGAGCCTGCTTCATCAGCAAGAGTTGTTGATGGTAGTTCATCTAGTAGGTCAGTTCCACCTTAAGAGTTGAGGGAACCTCGACGCAGTGGAAAGGTTGCAAACCCACCCATTCGCTATCTGGGTTTCACGAAAATACTAGCTATGGTAGCAAATGGCGACGTCGAGGATCCGTTGTCTTATCAGACGACAATGGAGGATGTTGACCGGGATGAATGGGTCAAGGCCATGGATCTCGAGATGGAGTCGATGTACTTCAACTTAGTATGAGATCTTGTAGATCAGCCTAATGGGGTAAGACCTATAGGTTGTAAATGGATCTACAAGCGCAAACGGGGTGCTCATTGAGAAGGCTCGCCTTATGGCAAAAGGTTATACCCAGGTAGAGGAAGTTGACTATGAGGAGACTTTCTCACCTGTTGCCAGGTTAAAGTCGATCCGCATTCTCCTATCCATTGTAACTTATTATAATTATGAGATCTGGAAAATGGACGCCAAGACAACCTTTCTGAATGGAAATCTTGAGGAAACCATTTACATGGTGCAACCCGAAGGATTCATAGTCCAAGGTCAAAAGCAAAAAGTTTGCAAATTGAATTGGTCCATTAATGGGCTGAAATAAGCGTCTCGATCTTGGAACATACGGTTTGATATTGCGATCAAGTCGTATGGCTTTGACCAGAACTTTGATAAACCTTATATCTACAAAAAGATCGTCAACGCTTCAGTAGTATTCTTAGTGTTGTATGCAGATGATATACTACTCATTGGGAATGATGTAGGTCTACTGACTGTAGTTAAGAATTTTCTAGCGACCCATTTCCAAATGAAAGATTTGGGAGAGGCTCAGTTTGTTCTGGGTATACAGATCATTTGGGATCATAAGAACAAAGTCCTAGCATTGTCTAAGGCATTGTACATTGACAAGATGTTGCTCAAGTACTCGATGCAGGACTCCAAGAGGGGCCTACTGCCATTCAGGCATGAATTCACTTTTTCTAAGGACATGTGTCCTAAGACGCTTCAAGAGGATGATGAAATGATATGGGTCCCATATGCGTCTGCCGTTGGCAGTTTTATGTATGTGATGCTCTGTACTCAACCAGACATCTACTACACTGTGGGCATGGTCAGTAGGAATCAGTCTAACCCAGGCCAGGGTCACTGGAACGCAGTGAAGAACATCCTCAAATATCTTCGGAGAACGAGGGACTACATGCTCATGTATGGATCTAGGGATTTGATCCTTATTGGATATACGGATTCTGACTTTCATATTGATAGGGATTATCGCAAGTTCACTTCAAAGTCAGTCTTTACTCTTAATGGAGGAGTTGTAGTGTGGTAAAGCACTAAGCAGAGGTGCATCACCATCTTCACTATGGAGGCGGAGTACATAGCGACTTGCGAAGCTGCTAAGGAGGTCGTCTGGCTCAGGAAGTTCTAAATAGAACTAAAAGTTGTTCCAGATATGTCTAGGCCCATTACCCTCTATTGTGACAATAGTGGGGCTGTAGCAAACTCCAAGGAGCCTAGAAGTCACAGGCGCAACAAAGACATAGAGCGGAAGTATCACCTGATCCACGAGATAGTGCATCGAGGGGACGTGATCATCACGAAGATCGGTTCGGAGTAAAATGTTGCTTGCCCGTTTACGAAGGCTCTCATGGCTACAGTGTTTGAGGGTTACCTTTAGAGCATGGGTCTATAGGATCGCCCACGGCTGGACTAGGGCAAGTGGGAGATTTTCTTGTACTAGGCTTTTATGCCCTAGTTTATTGTTTTGTACTAGTTTTTGTGCACCCTACTTCACTTTAGGACAAGTGGGAGATTGTTGGGGTTGATGCCCTAAAGTCTCGTGTCCTGTAGTTTGTAAACAGTTTGTACGGACGCTTGTGATATATAATATATAATATTTTACTTCACTTCTTGATTTTGCTTAGTTGAATGTTTTATTTGCTTTACCACAAACCAATAAACCTAAAATCCTTGGTTATCTTTATGTAACTTAAGCATGTATGTGGTGACATACAAGTGGATTATGGAATGATCAGGATCAGATCATTTGTAGCACTTTACAACAATTGTAACAGCTACAAAGCGGGCTATACTCGTAGTGTCACCAGGATAAGTGATGCGTTGATTTATCATGCGATGGTGTGAATATGCGATGATCATACAAGTTTTCCTAACAAAGCCCAAGTATAAGCCTTCTTAAGTTCCTGGTAAGTCCAGGGTCGAACATAGGGACTACTGAATAGATATGCGACAAACTCTCTGATTCTATTGTGGTGGTGAAAAAGAAGTAGATGGTGTTTTTTATTTAGATTTTCCTATGCGATGGAGTTGAACGCAGAGTGATGAAAGCGTAGAGTTATAACAAGTATGCGATGAAGGGGTTGAGAAGAGACTTAGCTAACATTTCCCAAGATTGTGTACAAGTTATGCGATCATGCTATACACAAATATTAGTACTACATTGCAAAATGCCACATTTCCTATTTCTAGGATGTATTCAATGTGTATGGGAAACAACAGATAAAACTTATTTCTAAGTTTCTACTCTTACTTATGCGATCTAATCCGACTCTCTCAAGCCTAGATTCTATCTTTAGACTACTTTCTCAAGTACTTCCATGCATACATAAGACAAGATGATCGCATAAAATGTATAGCTTAAGTCATGCAAGCTAAGTACTTCTCAACCCATTCAAAAAGTTAGTTACTCATGCATGGTGCGGAGAGATTGAACATAAATCGAAATGAAGTTTCCATTTTCTGCAAATAAAGTGTTGAATACAAAATAACAAATGGTTTGAGAAATAACAAGCTAGGTAAGCAATGTCTTGTTCCCGTGGCCTTTTACACTACTCTTTATCACCTCAACTCTGTTCTTGTTGCGGATTATTACTCTCGCAAGGGTTAGACTTCTCTCCTTTGTATTCTTTTTCGACAGTCTCTCGATCTATCCGGATAGCAAATTCTCTCGGCTTCGCCTCGTTTCCTTGCTCTCTCTCCGTCTCTGTGTATGTACGTCTCTCTTTCCTTCTCTGGTAGCATTGGATATTTATAGATTCCAAGGTGAAGCAACTTTTCATACTAATGATTGTAATGATGGGCAGCATTAATTTTTCTACTCTGTTGTGCCGTTTAGAAGTCACCGAAAGTTCAATGTACTTGCTACAGTGTGGTTTTTAACGGCTTGTCAACTGAATTCGAAATCAACCGTTATCAGCTTTACATCCCATCATGATTTATTATGTTGTCACCTTGATGCGAGATCTTTATGTGATCACTTTTTAAGAAACTTCTCACGATCGCATGACTTGCGATCGCAACTTCAAGCGCGCTGTCACATTGTGCCCTTGGATCGCAACTTCATATGTGCCAACGCATTGTACCTACACAGAATAGGCAAATTAACTACTTTTATGCGATGAGCATAAGCGATCAATGTTCCTTTCAGTTTGGCGCTTTCAGACATGATATTGCCTATGTTACCAATCGCTTTCTCTCATTTTTTTTACTAATTTGAGCTGTAATAACTTGTATTTCTACCAGTTATCAATAAGGTACCCAGCCTTATCCATATACTACGGACCACTTAGGTTATCACTTAAATATGATTCACCTGTATGTCTCCACATACATGTTTAAGTTACAACGATAACCTTGAATGTTAGTTTATTAGTTTGTGGTTAATGAAACTAAAATATCACATATTTTATAGACAAAGTGAATAAAATATCATATATTACTAATCATATAAGAGTTGTTCATACAAAGTTTACAAACTATAGAACCCTATGAGATTTAGGGCATCAACCCCAACAAGATCCATAAACTCTCCACCTTGATTAAATTGAATTGTCTTTATTGTTTTACTTAATGCATTTTCAACTTCAGCCTTGAATTCTTTGAAATTTTCAAAATATTTAGACTTATGTTGCATTAAATAAACGTACCCATATCTTGAATAATCATTAGTAAAGGTGATGAAATATTCGTAACATCCCCTAGCTTTTAAATTCATCGGACCATGGAGATCTGAATGTACTAGCTCTAAAGATTCTTTGGCCCTGTGACCTTTTCTAGTAAAGGGTCTCTTAGTCATTTTGCCTTCAAGGCATGACTCACACACAGGTAAAGAATTTTCTTCTAACTCGCTTAGAAGTCCATTCTTCACCAACCTCTCAACCCTATTGATATTGATGTGTCCTAACCTCAGGTGCCAAATTTGGGCATTTTCTTTAAGAGAAATTTTAATTTTTTTTTTTTTTGTTGAGTTATTGCAGTTTTAAACATTTCAGTGTTATGGAGTGCCTTAGTTACTAACGGTCTTATCATATAAAGGTTATTTTCCAGTTTTGCAGAACAAATATCAACACATTGATGGAAATAAACACTTTATTCACAATAAAGTTGATACAATACGATTGTTCAAGCAAACTTGATACAATATGATTGTTCAAGCAAACATTTTACAGAAACAAGGTTCCTTTTTAAATCAGGAACTACATGTACATTTTCAAAAATAAGAAATTTATTCTGTAAAGTCAACCGGAGACCTCCCACTGCCACAGCCGAGACGACGTGCTTAATTCCAACCTGCATCATCATCTCACCAGCATCTAGTTGCCGCCAGAAACTAATTCCCTGAAATGAAGAACAAACGTGTTAGTGGCCCCAGAATTTATAATCCAGGTAGAATCATCATTCTCCACTAAGCAGGTTTCCAATACAAGTAATTCATATTTAATTTGCTTAGCCTTATTCTTTTTTGCCAAGTATTTGAGGCAGTTCCTTTTCCAATAACCATCCTGGTTGCAATGGAAACAAATTCCTTTTGCAGCCTTGGCTGGCCTTCTGCCTCCTTGTGCAGCAACTGCAGGGTTAGCTTTCCCTTTCCTATCTTTCTCCTTCTTCCATTTTTGGTGTCAGAGGAAGAAAGTACAGACTTATTCCATAGGTCAAACCTCTGTGGAAATTCTTGAAAGATGAAGCAACATCTGCCTCACCTTTCTTATCCTTGTTTTTATGCAAGGATTGGGAGGTCTGTAACTCATTGAGCAAGGTGGTTAGGTTATAGTCAATCCTATTCAAAACAGCATTACTATGAAAGTGAAGGAAACTTTCAGGTAAATATTCCAAAATAAAGCTAACCTGACTGGCTTCATCAATGCTAGACCCATTCATCTTTACCACGTTGAAGTGGACCATCATGTTGAGAGCATGTTCCCAAACAGATGACTCTTCTTGCATACAAGCATTGAAGATGTGTTTCAAAGTGTCATGCCTGAGTTGTGCGGGCGATTGTCTAAACATTCCCTTTAGGGACTCCATGATCTCACGGGCCGTGAGCGTGGCCTCATGTTTCTTGGCCAAGACTTCGGTAAGACTAGCGAAGATATACATTTGGGCCTTCTCGTTCGCCCATGTCCAACACTTGTATACCTCTCGAACGTTTCAAGGAGCATTTAGAGCAGGAATGGGAGGACAATCCTTCAACAGGACGAATCAAAGATCATGAATGATTAAAATTGTGTTGATCATGTTTTTCGACGATGTATAGTTTTCACTCGTTAATTTTTCAATGACGAGAAAATTTAGAGTAATAGTAGCCATTGTAATAAAAAATTGTTGAAACCATACAAATTATTTAATAATAGTCTACTTGCATTAAACCACTTAGACAAAAAATCATATTTTAGCAAAATAGTCTAGTGCATTCTAGTTACATCTATTTTGCTGAAACCATACACCTTGTCACTATAACTAACAGTCACTATTGTTCGGTCCAGAATTTTTTAAATTGCTTAACAAATCTTGTAAGTGTGACCCCTCATTTTAGGAAAAGTTCGGCTACTGACTTTATCTAAGTGTTTGTTTAATTTACCCAAAAACGACATTTGTCTTTGGATAGTTAAACAATTTTGATCAAAATCTATTAAACTCTTTAATAAACTTTAATCAAACTTACATGCAGGTAACAAATCTATCTAATTCACTTTTCCAGGTAAACTCCCAGGTAGAGGTGCGACGTTTCTGTCATCTTAAGTACCCCAGCCTAGACAGAACCCGCCTTAGACAAAAGGTCCCTTATAGATACATTTGTTACATATTTAATCTTTCATTAAGAATTAATTTAATCCTATTAAACCAATTAAAAGATTAAACTAAGATTTATAATTTTATTAAAAAATTGATCTTAGATCTATCTCTATCATGTTTCAAGACAATTTTAAAAAATGATTATAACCTATGGTTTGTATGCAACTCTTAATTATTGATTTTAATTCTAATTTCATTTAGTTATAACTATTATAAATAACTGAAACAATTAAAACATTCATTGCATGCTTGACATACTTCATTCAATCATAACATTTATAAATTAACCTAAGGTAGTGTCATGCTTCATGCAATCTCAACTCATTAATAATATATATAACAATTATATTATAAAGTAATGAATCAAACTATAACATACATCCATATATTCATTCAACCATATATTATAACAATTATAATATAAATGATGCATGGATATGCTATAAATGCATGCATACATATACTATAACATTTATACTATATGATGCATGTGAAGGAACTCTTATTCAAGAGTACCTACGATCGGAAACAGATCTTTCCAATTCATTGTGATAGAATTACCGGAAGTACATTTCATAATGCCAAAGGGATCAAGAAATCATACCAGATGAAGATTTCTTCTTCAAAGTGAGTCTGAAGCCCAACCATCTACCTCGAACAGTCACCACTCGGACAGAAGGAATCGAAGAAGACAACACCACTTAGAGCCCTCAGTATTCTTGGAGTGAGAATCCAAAGTGTGGGCTTTGTTTGGATTTGGTAGAGGGAAGGAGGAATAACGATCGTACACAACGATCAAGCAAGTGGGAAAAGAGGTCATCCATCTCATAGACAATATGCTTGATCGTTTAGGTAAAGTATACGATCGTGTAGTAAAAGTAAACGATCGTCTATACGATCGTGTAGGAAAAGGTAAACGATTGTCTGAACAATTGTGTAGAAAAAGAGTGAGCGATTGTCCAAAACGATCGCATAGGAAAAACTATGCGATCGTCTATACGATCGTTTAGTAAATACTGGGAGCTAAACGATCACTTAGGAAAAAGCTAAACGATCACTTAGGAAAAAGCTAAACGATTGTTTAGATAATAGTGCACGACGATGTAATTGGTATGCGATCGCTTAGCAATATCGTATATGTAAGCAATCGTGCAGTTCCTATCGTATAGGCACTGATTTTCTGAACGATGACACTACCTTTTTCACAATACCCGCGCACACCGAGATCAATACACCGTCTGCTATTTATAAAGCACTCATCTGTTATTTAGAATGAAGAGGCACCTTCCCATTTGCTTTATAACCGTCCAACGAATGTGATCTTATCACATTCATAACTTATAAATTAGTATCAAATATTAATTATAATATTTTTCTCTACTAGATATAAATCATATTTAATCCAATTTCCTCCAAATTAATGTATCTCATACATAAAGTTAATTATATCATATTTAATTAACTCATTCAATTATATCACATATAATCGAACTCCCTCTTGTCAATTTAAACATTTCAAATTGACCCAAAAACTGACTCTCAACTTGTATCCAAGCTACCAAGGGGACCTTATGGACCTATAGCTCGAAGCTTCAACGGTACATGAATAGATGACTAAACTCTTTAGTCACGATATCCACCATTCGTTAACTTCCAGGCATTCTACTAAGGACCGACAGTTGAACTCTTCTTGCCATAGATATATTTCTCTGTCCATTGGATATAACCAATCATCAGTACGATGACCCTCCACAGATGCTCATAATTACAGCAGGCCAATTTACCGTGTTGCCCCTGTAATTACATCTTCCTTTTTAAGTACCACTGATCCCTCTAATGAACAATACAACATAGTTCTACTATTTGTGAACACCTCTCGGGCCATGAGAAGATGTGTGGCGCCACATCGTTCAAGCCTTGGAATCAACCCTTAATAGAGCTATCTATCTACTTACCCCTATCTCGGGGAAGGAGTGAATTCCATCTTGTGTAGCTGAGTTCTCAACTCCCAAATCAGATGAATCCCCAAAATGGTAGGTTTGAGTCGGCGTTTTGGCCACTCGCACCCATGCAAATCAAAGAACCGCCCTCAATGGCAGGAGTTCCCAACTCACTCAGGATTAAGGTCATGTTACCTATGGTCATCCTAGTAAAGTAAGTCTCTGTCATGAACGGTGTTATATAACGAGACGTTAACACTTCGTGGTCAGGTCTTATACAAACTCTTTGTATAGGATGCCGCTGCTCGCATGTTGCCTACACGAATGATCATGATCAGATCATCTATGACAAGTGACAACACTTGTAACCATTCCACAAAGCGGGCCACATCCGTAGCGTTACCAGGATAAGGTTTCCCTCCTATATCCATATACTACAGACCATTTTGGTTATCACTCAAGACATGATCCACTTGTATGTCACCACATACATGGTTAAGTTACATACAGATAACCAGGGATTTTAAGTTTAATTATTTGTGGTGAAATGAAAAACATCTAAATGTGCAAAGTCAAGTAGTGAAGTAAATATTATTTATATTATACATCATAAGTGTTCGTACAAAGTTGTTTACAAACTATTGGACACAAGACTTTAGAGCACAAACCCCAACAATCTCCCACTTGTCCTAAAGCGAAGTGGGGAGTACAAGTAAATAGGTACAAAACAATAAACTATGGCATAAAAACCCAGTGCAACAAAATCTCCCACTTACCCTAATCCAGCCGCGGGTGGTCCCGTAGACCCATGCTCTGAAGGTGACCCTCAAACACTGTAGCCGTGAGAGCCTTCGTAAATGGATCAGCAACCTTTTTCTCCAAGGAGATCTTCGTGATGATCACATTTCCTCGATGCACTATCTCGCGGATCAGATGATACTTCCGCTCTATGTGTTTGCCGCACCTATGACTCCTGGACTCCTTGGAGTTCGCCACAATACCACTATTGCACAATAGAAGGTGATGGGCCTAGACATATCTGGAACAATTTCCAGCTCTGTCAAGAACTTTCTGAGCCAGACGACCTCTTTAACAGCTTCATAAGCTGCTACGTACTCAGCCTCCATCGTGGAATTGGCGATGCACCCCTGCTTAGTGCTCCGCCAAACTATAACTCCTCCGTTAAGAGTAAATACGGTCCCTGAAGTGGACTTTCGAGAGTCCTTATCAGTCTGAAAGTCAGAATTCATGTATTTATTAAGGATCAAATCCTGAGACCCATATATGAGCATGTAGTCCCTCGTTCTCCGAAGATACTTGAGGATTTTTTAAACTGTGGTCCAATGACTATTCCCACAGCATAGCAGATGTCTGGCCTAATGCAAAGCATCGCATACATTAAACTACCAACGGTAGATGCATATGGGACCCGTCTCATGTCCTCAACCTCTTGAGGCGTCTTAGGACACATGTCCTTAGACAAAGTGACTCCATGCCTGAATGGTAGTAGGCCCTTTTTGGAGTTCTACATTGAGTACTTGAGCAAGATTTTTTTCAATATACGATGCTTGAGACAGTGCTAGCACATTGTTCTTACGATCTCGAAAGATCTCTATACTAAGAACAAACTGAGCCTCTCTCAAATCTTTCATTTGGAATTAGGTCGCTAGTCAGTTCTTAACTGCAGTCAGTAGACCTACATCATTCCCAATGAGTAGTATATCGTCTACATACAATACTAAGAAAGCTACTGAACTGTTGACTATTTTCTTGTAAACACAAGTTTCATCAACGTTTTGGTCAAAGCCATATGATTTGATCCCAGCATCAAACCGAATATTCCAAGATCGAGACACCTGCTTTAGCCCATAAATGGACCGATTCAGTTTGCAAAATTTTTGCTCTTGACCTTGGACAATGAATTTGATGCGTTGTTTTATGTGATGAAATAATGGAATGAATTGCGGGGATGGGAATGCGTTGTGCAAAAGGTTTTCTCAGCAAAATCAAAGTATAAACCCTATTGAGTTTCCTGGAAAGTCCAGGGTCGAACTCAGGGACTAAGGAAAACGGTATGCAGTAATAATTTTTAAGAAGACCTTCCAGTAACCAATAAATCAAAGTGTTGTTTTTAGCTGCATAAATGGACCGACATAGGCATGCTCGTCCGCATGGGCGTGCCTCGGCACATGGATCGTGCTTCGCCATTATGGGCGTGCGCTTGGCATAGCGCATCGACGCATGGCTGGTCGGTAGACTCGACAGCACTTCGATGCATAGGATGGCTTACCCGCTTGCCCGTTCGACGCATAGGCAGAGCTCTTGGCATACACAATCGACGCATGGCTGCGCGCTTGATGCATGGCCTGAGCGCTTGGCCTCGATGCATGGGTTGTGCGCCTAGCATACTCACTCGATGCATGCTTCCTGCCCATGTCCGCACAGCTCATGTATGCCTTTGCGTTGGTTATATGCAAACCTTATACATTTTTCAAGTTTTTGCTTCCATCCTCCATGCATTCTTGCGTCCGACATGTTTTTAAGCCCTTCATAGGCGTTTGGACCTTTGGTCACCTTTTTGGATAATTTTTAATGTTTTTCACCCTTTGTTCCAATATCTTTACTTAGGATTTTTCTTCTCTATTTAACCTCGCACTTTAGATTTAATGTTAAGGTCTTACAGACAACCTGAAATTTCGTCCTAACATCCCAACAATCAAAGGACTGCTCAAAATCCTCAAGAAACCAAATAAAAAACAATTTAAACTTACCCTTAATCAAGATTCCGATGAAGACCAAAGCACTAACGACCGACTGTCAAACTAGACGAGGTTGGGACGACACGCGAAAGGCTAAGCGTCAGATCTAGCACGTGGTTCGAAGCTGGGCAGAAGGCGCGTAGGTGCTAAGCGACTAGAAGAGCATCGCACGACGAGGACGACGGCTAGAGGCATTGCACAACGAGGGCAAGCGGCTGGCTCGAGGGTGCCAGCGAAGGGGCAAAGGAACGACGAATGATCGGATCCCACCCGATCTGACAAGGCTTGGCTAATGGCTGATGGAGACGGTGGCTAAACCAGCAAGGTGACACGCGGCTCGGCCAGGTGAACGATGGCGCTTTAGATCTAGGCATCGCCGGCGAGTTCCACACGGAGGAGAGCGGCTTCAACGGCAGAAATTTGGTTGGTCCGGGACGTGGCGTGGCAGCTACTCGGACAGGAGAGGGATGGGCTCGACGACGACGACTGGGTAGGGCTCTCGGAAGAAGAAGGGAATTTTTTTGGGGGGGCGCGGGGGGGGGGGGGGGGGGGGGGGGGGCTGTATGTTGCACGTGAAAGAGAGGGGGAGAAAGAGATTTTTTAAAAGAAAAAGAAGAAAGATATTTTATTTTGTTTTATTATTTCTTTCTACACACATAACTATAGATGTATATATACTTGAAATCCTTTCCTTTTCCTCTTCAAAACCAAACTCCAAAATTAAAAGTCAATTCCCCAATTTAAAATTAAGTTTAAAAAATCCAAAAATTGAAATTCCAAAATTCCAAAAATGTCCTCAAATATTAGAAGATAATGAAATTACATTAAGAACAAAATTTGGGGTGTTACATTCTTCCCTCATTAAAAAACTTTCATCCTCGAAAGTTCATTCTTGAAAAAGCTCTGGGTACTAGGCCCTCATCTCATCCTCTTGCTCCCAGGTAGCCTCCTTGAACTGGTGATTCTACCACAAGATTTTTACAAATGAAATCTCCCCGCGGTGGAACATCTTTACCTCTCTAGCAAGAATTCCTACAGGCTTCTCCTCGTAGCTCAAGTTGTCATTCAACTACAATGGCTCAAAGTCAAGTACATGGGACGGATCTATCACATACTTTCGCAGCATCGAAACATGGAAGACATTATGAACTGAATATTGGGTTCTATGTCTTAAAACTCATGGTTTGTAAACATTAGAACGTATTCTGAGAATTCAATAAAGCTGTTGTTGAATATATTGTTTTTTAGAAATCCAATAAACCTAAGTCCCTTGACTATTATATGAGTACTTGAACTTTATGTGGAGACATACAAGTGGATCATGTTCGAGTAAATACTCAAAATGATCTATAGCATATGAATAAAGTGGGTACCTTATTCTGGTAACACTATTAGATGCGGCCTACTTTGTAGTTGTTACAAAGTGTTGTAAAGTGCTACATACGAAGTGATCCTAATTCGTGCATGTTGAGACATGAAGAGTGGGGGTGTCCAGTGCAAATGAGTTTTGTGCAAGATCGGACCAAAAAACCTGTCACTCTTACTTTATAATGCTGTTTATTGTTTAAGACTGACTATTTCGAAGCGATGACCTAGGTAACTTAACCTTAATCCTGAGCTAACTATGAACTCCTGTTTGTTCGGGATTATCCTTTGATCTGCAAACGGTGAGAGAAGACCAATTGCCTCTACTCAACAAGCTTACCATTTTGAGGATAAGATCGGATGAAGCTGGGAACATAGGGTGCAAGAGGAAATTCACTCCTAACCGATTAGGGTTAGTAGAGAGGTTGTTCTCTTTAAATGCTGATTCTGGGTCTTGAACAAGATGTCTCACTCTCATTGGCCTGAGAGGGATTCAATTTGTTGATTGGATCACAAATCAATTGTTCATTAGGGGATTAGTGGAACTTAAGGAACAAGAGGTAATTACGGGGGTAAAACAAAGATTCGACCCATCCGTTATTATGAGCAACCTGTGGAGGGTTAACTTACTAATCATGGTTATATCGAGTGGACATAATATATCTACAGTGAGGGGAGATCAGCTATGGGCTTTAGTGCAATCACCCATTATTTAACAAATGGGGGTTCGATCGGTCTAATGAATTTAGCCGATTAATCTCGGATCGTTGGAGCCCATGATCTGTAGGTCCGCGAGGTCCCTCTACTAGCTCGTAAATGGGTACGCTTTAGGATAGCTTGAGAAATTAATTTAAAACGTTCAAATTAAACAGAACAAGGGAATAAATATTTAAATATGATTTAAATATATAAAGATGATTATTGTGTAAAAATTAATTTAATATTTGATATTAAATTAATTAATTTTTTTAATTAATTTATGAAATTAATTTAAGAAAATCAAATTTTAAATTAAAATGATTTAAAAGTCATTTTGTATTTTAAAAAGAAAATGGAAATTCGTTTTGCAGGGATTGCAAAAAGTGGAAAAAGAGTTTACTCCATTATAATCATATTTATGCTCACACACAAAGCATTTTCTTCTCTACTTTGATTCTCCAAGCATGAGTTGCAAGCCATGTACTCCATCTCTTTGCATGTTCATCAAAATATATAAAGAAGATTGGAGTCGTTGGAGAAAGAGAAGAAAAAAAGAGGAATATAGAATTTTGAGAGAAATTTCGATTAAGAAGAGACTGTCTTCTTCAACTTGCTATTGTGAGCTTTCTTTGTTTCTCCACATCTACCAGCTGTTCTTCAATTCCCACAACTCTGCCTAAATCTCCAGGAGCATAGTAGGGAAGCCTTTAAGTTGGTTCACGTTGATATCAAGTGAAGACAACAGCTGAACAGAGATTTTCTTGAAGAGTTCATCAAAGGTATGTTCTGAAAACCCATTTTTATGAATAACATGCTTTAGTTTTTGCCAAAATTAGTGAATTAGAATGCTTATAGATCCTTGATACTTCCGCTGCATGTTGTTTATGTAACGACCCAAGTTCAGGAGGGATACATGAATGAACCGGTATCACATCTGAATGAGAGGGATCCTGAGGACATGAAAGTATGTATAAGCCCAGGAATAAAATTGTCTTCACAAGAATTCATTAACGTTATGTTTTGTGGTGCAATTGGAGACATTATAAATAAATTCCTTCACATGGCACATTCTTGAAAATAAGGTTAAAAATTTTTTTATGGATATGAAGGACAAGAAGAAGAGACGATGGATTTATAAAGGTTTTAAGATATTAAAAACCCAACATTTTAAGAAGAAATTTAGAAAGGATTCATAAGTCATAATCACTTGGATAATACTACGACTTGTTGAAGTAGATAAAGTATATGTGATGATATGAAGAATTATTTTGGAATATTTAGCTAAGTTGATGTCATTAAAGGAAGTTAAAATAGTTGGACATGACCTTGGACTTAAAGGGGATAAAGTAAGATGTTATTTGTTTAGGTTGAAGGATTATTCTAGTATACCTAGACAAAAACCAAAGCCTTATTGTGAGATCCAAGTTAGGCAAATTTGAAGAAAAAAAATTCTTTTGGAGTTTAAAAGTATGCAAATTGGCAAAGAAGAATTCTACAAGATGGAAATTCTTAGTGAGAGAGATAAGATTTATGGAGGAGTTAAGTAAAATATAATTTAGTAAAGAGATTATGTTCCACATGGAAAGTGGAAAAAAAAAAAAGAGGTGTCTTGAATTTAGTGGTTTTATCAGAAGATAAGTGTGAATGAGAGAAAAGTATCCAAGAAAGTTTTACTCTCTTAGAAAGAGAGAAATTTAATGAGTTTCGAAACTCCTAGTTAAGTATGGTTTGAAGGCTTGATAAGAGGGGTTACAAGGTATTTGTTTTGGTGTAAAAGAAGAATACATCATTATCATGTGGAACTTTAGGACAATATGTGTTAGATGGAAAGCTAGCTTATGTAGGTGATTGATATGGAACTTTGTTTTAACACAAGAATCTGTTACGAAAACAGAAGGTTGAGAAAAGGATAAGTTAAAATGGAGTTATTAGTAACAGTAGATGTTCGAGAACTATTGATATGGTATGTTGAGGCTTCATTAGTTAAGACGTAAAACATTGAGGGCATTAGTAAGATTTAAGGGATTTGGACATTGTGTGCAAGTTGGAAACATGAACTAGAAAGACCAATAATTTGACTAAAAAAGGAACTTAATCCAGCTCGAGGTAGATAAAAGTGGTAGATGCACAAAAGTAAGTAAGTTGGATCTTCCAATATTACCATTGGCATAAGAGATAGACTTGTAATAAAGTTGAGTTGATAACAAGAAGTTGCTATAGATGGGTTTGGAGCGGTACAGGATAGTATGTTTTCTCTTGCATGGGCAATGAGTTAACTAGCTCTAGGGAGTACGAGTAAATCAAGCTATGACTTATGAATCAAGAAGGTTTTATCGTAAAAACCGACTTCAGGGATCAATTATGGTTATTACGAGGCTATGGAAATGTGTTATCAATTGACTGGCATTTTAGCAGCCAAGGACTTCAAAACCTCATTTTCAGAGGGAATTTTAGACTCATCCACAACAGGTCTAAGTAATGATATATGATTGTTTTAAAGCTAAAGAATAATATAAGGATTGGCCCAAGCCAGTTTTATAGCCCATGATAGTATAGAGCCTTATGATGAGTTTCTCATGAATGTGAGGCTTAATTAGACAGAGTTATTCTCAGACATGTAGACCCTAAGAAAGACATCACAGTCAGTGCTTCTAGAGTAGAAGCAGTTTTTAGTTGACCAGATTTGTTCTGGTACATATCTTCAGATGACACATTATATCGTATGACCAGTTTCTCCACTACACCTATGAAGTTTTCCTTGTGACAGAATGGTAAGCTCAGATATCTATTTTTAGTGGATAAGACTTTCTTAAGCTCACAACAGTTTTCATAGTTCTCATCTTGAACATGTTAAAGTATTGTTGGTTTTCAGCATCTTAAGTTTCATAGTTATGTGTGGAAGGGGTTGTCACACCTCTTTGATTCTAGTTTCAGCTATGTCAAACGACGACCCATGTTTTACATCCATTTTTGGAAGAGTCTCTCAGAAGGTGTTGGATCCCAATTAGAATTTATTATAGCTTTTCACCCATAGACTGATGGTCGAACAAAGCGTTCAAACCAAAAATTGGAGAGTATGTTATGGGCATGTGGGTGGAGTTTTTGAGGAATTGGACTCTAATTTGCATCTAATAAAGTTTGCTTATTTTATTAGTCACCATACTAGTATTAGCATGTCGCCATTGGAGGCCTTATATGAGAAGAGTTGCAGGTCTCCTGCATGTTAGGATGAAGTTGGTGAATGGAAGTTGCTAGGACTTGAGTTAGTGCAGACGAAAAATGGGGCAATACAGCAGATCTCAGCACATATGCAAACAACTCAGGGTAGATAGAAAAGATATGCTGACGTGAGACGTAAGGACCTGGAATTTGAGACTGGTGATAAGGTATTCTGAGGTTTGGTAGGAAAGGGAAGCTAAGTTCGTGATGCCTTGGGCCTTTCAAGATCTTGAAGCGAATTGGCCCCGTAGCTTACTAATTAGCATTGCCTTCATCACTGTCTTCAGTTCATAATGTCTGTTATGTTTCGTTGTCGAGAAAGTATGTGACAGATCTATCCCACGTAGTCGACTACGAGCCCTTATGATTGAATGATAACTTGAGCTACGAGGAAAAGCCCATAGAGATCCTTGCCAGAGAAGTAAAGACATTGCACCGCCGAGAAATTGCTTTTGTGAAAGTCTTGTGGCAGAACCACCAGTTCAGGGAGGCCACTTGGGAGCAAGAGGATGAGATGAAAGCTCAGTACCCAGAGCTTTTTCAAGAATGAACTTTCGAGGGCAAAAGTTCCTTGAGGAGGGAAGAATGTAACACCCCGCAGTGTTTTAACTTTCGAGGACGAAAGTTCTTTGAGGAGGGAAGCATTTCGCGATCGTCTACCTCTTTGCAACAGCTAAGCAATGCATCGAGATGCTAAGCGATCGCTTACCTTTGTGTGGCACCTAGATGATGCGTTGAATGTTATGCGATGGCATTAAGCGATTGTATACCTTTTGCGTGTGCTAAACGATCGGCTTCATGCGTTAGACGATGGAGCTAAATGATCGTGTAGTAAATTGTTCGTGCTAAACGATGGAGCTGTGTGATAGTGTGAGGCACTAAGCGATCGTGTAGCTTCCTTCGGCACTAGATGATGACAATATGCGATAGGAGGAAAATACTACATGATCGTATAGCTTTACTAAACGATCAAGCATTTACTAAACAATCAGACAAAATGCAAGGCGATGGTCGTCATTGCTAAACGATGAGACTTAGCAGGATATTGAACATGAGCGAGGGCTGCCGGTTCGATCGATTCTCTTGTGGTCTGGTCCGATTTAGCTTCAAATGGTTCTTGAATGGTTCGGTTCAGACGGTTCGGGTCCGATTCAAGCTACTTGAGTTCGTTTTGGAGCGGTTCGAGCAATCCGAGAGAGGTTCAGAAGCTGTTTTGTAATAATTAGGTTTTATTTGCTTGTTTTTTGCCAAAACTAAAGCCATATCAGTTAGTGTTTAATTAATTATGCATGTGATGTATATTATAATTAAATAAATCTTGTATGTGCATACAACATGCCATGTAGATTTAAAATCCCACCATAGGAAGCATGCTACATGCATTAAAAGTATGTTATAAAATGTTATAATATATAGTATGCATGTTAAAGTTTCTTTTTAATATAATAATTATATTAGATATTGAATGCCCTTGCTGTTTGTCGTGAATGTTTAGCATGTCTAAATTTTGTAAGCTCTTATAAAATTGGGTTAGACGTTTAAAATCCATAGCAAAGAACAGTTGCATGCTCACTTAGGTTAACCACTTGTTTTAACCGTTAAAATATGTCATTAAACTTGTAAAACTAGGGTTACAAACTCAATCGGTATATAATCCTCTCAAAGGCTGGGGGACTTCCTACCTGGGGATTATAGTCGAATAATTGAGCGTTGGTAACCGATTTTATGAGCATTCGTGAGCGGTGTGAGGTAATAAAAAGGGTTTACCACCTAGACATCTTAGGTTTAAAATCCATTTATAAGTGTTTGATGCATTATTTTATGTGGTGAAATAATGAAGTGAATTGCGGTGATGGGAATGCGTTGTGCAACAAGTTTTCTTAGCAGAATCCAAGTATAAATCCTACTGAGTTTCCTGGTAAGTTCAAGGTCGAACTCAGGGACTAAGGAAAACGGTATGCGGTGATAATTTTTAAGAAGACTTTGCGGTAACCAATAAATCAAAGAGTTGTTTTTGGGTTGTTGTTTGCGATATAAAATAAATGTATGCGGCAGAGTTAAGACAAGAGTTGATAATATGGAAGATGAGATAAATATGCGGGGAACGGGTTAAGAAGGGGTTCAGCTAACACTTCCTAGGATTGCATTCATGTTATGTGATCATGCAACACACATACAATAGCAAATCATCTCTCAACGCAAATGCCACGGCTTCTAGTTCTAGAACGCATGCAATATATACGATAAAGTCTATAGGACGTACACATAAGCCTTTATTCTTATTTATGCGATGCCAAATGACACACACACAAATAAGGCGACCACATAATATCATAACCTATCTCTAGGGTGCATGCGATGCATGTTGGCAAACAGAGTTTATCTCTAAGTCCTTATCTCTCACTTATGCAGATCTAATCTCGTTCTCTCGAGTCTAGATTCTAACCTAGCTCTCTCAAGTCTCAGGTTCTTTCTTTAGACTCTCTCTCGAGTAGCTCTAAAGGGATGTTGGGCGCAGCATAAGACAAGATAATTGCATACAATGAAGATCCTAGGTCATGTTAGCTTAGTTCTTCTCAACCCATTCGATAAATTTAGCTACTCATGCGTGCTTTTAAAAGAGTGAACAGATGTAGATAAGCAAGTTCCATTTTATAGATATAGAGTTGAAATACAAAATAACAATGGGAAATGAGAATAAAGAGCCTGGTAGCAATCTCTTGCTTCTCAAGGCTTTTACATTGTTCTTCTCTACTTTGTTCAAAAGATAGTCCCGCTCTCGCGAGAGTTGGCCCTCTCTATGCTCTTCCACGCCTCTGGTTCTCTCTCGAGCTGACCAGAGCGATCTTCCGGCATCTCTTCCCTTCTCTCGCTCCGTCTTCTAAGTAAAAAAGAAAACTATGAACAAGGCTACTTCTATCTAAGGGAGAATTATCTAACTATCTGAACTCTTTCATTGAAGGTTGCCTTCGGTATTCATAGAGCTTCGGGGTGAAAGGCTTCTTTTCTCTTATGATTGTACTGATGGGATGACATTAATTCTCTGTCTGATGCACTGAATATTTGTAACCGAAAAGTTGAGTGTACTTGCTACAGTAGTTCGTTAGCGGCTTGTCAACTTAATTCGGAATCGACCGTCATCAACTTTCTATCCCATCGTGATTTATCATGCTTTTCACCTAGATGCGCCCACCAAGTTGCGTCGGCTCTATGCGGCAATCCTTCTTGAACAGATATTTGCGAGCACAAATCATCGTAAAGCCTTGCGGTAACGCTGCGCTCGATTGTTGATTCTTTGTGATCACATTTTTCGCCTCGCGTCATCGCATATTCTGCACAAAAATACAAAAGTTAATTGTTTCATGTGATGAACGCATGCGATCGCAATACAAAAGTTTATATATTTTATCAATGCAAGCCTTCATTGTTTAACAACTTAGCACTGTAATAATGTGCATTTCTGCTCGTTAGCAGAATCCTTCGGGTTGCACCATGTAAATGGTCTCCTCCAGATTGCCATTCAAAAAAGCCGTCTTGACGTCCATTTGTCAAATCTCATAATCATAATGAGTTACAATGGATAGGAGGATGCGGATCGACTTTAACATAGCGACGGGTGAGAAAGTCTCCTCATAGTCGACTCCCTCCACCTGGGTATAACCCTTTTCCACAAGTTGAGCCTTAAAGGTTTTCACTTTCCCATCAACACCCCGTTTGCGCTTGTAGATCTGTTTACAATCTATAGGTCTTACCCCATCAGGCTGATCTACAAGATCCCATACTGAGTTGAAGTACATGGACTCCATCTCGAGATTCATGGCTTTGACCCATTCATCCCGGTCAACATCCTCCATTTCCTTTTTATAGGACAACGGATCCTCAACGTCGCCATCTGTCACCATGGCTAGGATTTCTGTGAAACCCAAATAGCAATCAGGCGGGTTCGTAACACTCCCACTACGACGAGGTTCCCTCAACTCTTTAGTTGGAACCGACCTACCAGATGAACTATCATCAACAATTTTGGTTGATGAATTAGGTCCTTCAACAACTCTTGTTGAAGTTTCAATAGTTTCTTTGGAAAGCTCACTTATCATGACTTTACTACATGGACTGTGTTCCCTGATATGATCCTCCTCCAGGAAAGTAGCATTCGTGGAAACAAACACCTTTTTTTTGGACAGATCATAAAAGTAACCTCTTCGTGTAACTTTGGGATAGCCTACAAAGAGGCACAACCTCCATCGTGATTCCATCTTCTTGGGATTTGCCTCAAGCACATGTGTTGGGCAACCCCATATGCGAAAGTGACGTAAACTAGCTTTACGCCCGTTCCACAACTTCAGAGGTGTTCTAGCAACATTCTTAGAAGGAACATAATTGAGAATGTATACCGCAGTCTC
Organism: Benincasa hispida; assembly: GCF_009727055.1. Lineage (NCBI taxonomy): Eukaryota > Viridiplantae > Streptophyta > Magnoliopsida > Cucurbitales > Cucurbitaceae > Benincasa > Benincasa hispida. The sequence goes on along the minus strand of NC_052360.1, from coordinate 47,038,663 downwards.
CACTGCAAAACCCCAAAACGAGTTCGATAAGAAAGCGTAACTCATCATCGAATGAACCATGTCCAACAAGGTTCCGTTTCTCCTCTCTGCTACACCATTTTGCTGAGGTGTTTGGAGAAACTCGTTGACGTTTAAATTGAGTTACGGCAGATTTAAACCTCTCTGTTATGGAGGGAACTTAAGGCTAAAGGTCTTAGCACGTACAAGTTATTTTCCAGTTTAGCTATACAAATTTCAACACCATCCTTACGAATAAATGCTTTATTCAATTTGAAAAGAAATAGTTTAATTGTATTGTAACAGACACTTTATAGAAATTAGGTTGCTTTTTAGTTCAAGAACTACAAAGACATCTTTTAATATAAGCAACCAATTCTGTAAAGTAAACTGAATGTCTCCCACTGCCACAGCTGATGCAACGTGCCCGGTGCCTACTCGAATCATCATCTCACCAGCCTCCAATTGTCGTCAGGATCTAATCCTCTAAAAGAAGAACATACATGATTAGTGGCGCCCAAATCTAATATCCAAGCAGAATCATCATTCTCCACTAAACAAGTTTCTAATACAAGCAATCATATTTACCTTTGTCTGCCTCGGCCTTAGCCTTGGCAGCCTTCTTTTCCTTTAGATAACGAGGATAATTCCTCTTCCAGTGTCCGTCCTGGTTACAGTGGAAGCATTTTCCTTTTTCAACCGGCGGTGGACGCTTCTTCTAGGCGACAGGTAGTGAGTTAGCAGCCGCATTCCCTTTCCCTTTACCATCCTTCTTCTTCTTCCCCTTTCCATATTTAGAAGTGGAAGATGCAGGCTTTTTTCTTAAGGTCGAACCCCGATAGAACTTTTTAGAGAACGAGACAACATTTTCCTCACCTTACTTTTTAGCAAGGATTGGTAAGTCTGCAACTCGTTGAGGAGAGTGGTAAGGGAGTATTCCACTTTTTTAAGAATCGCATTGATGACAAAGTGGAGGAAGCTCTCTGACAATGAATGCAGGATAATGCTAACCTGACTACCCTCATCGATTTTAGACCCATTCATCTCCGCCACGTTAAAGTGGACCATCATATTCAGCACGTGTTCACGAACAGAGATGCCTTCCTCTATTTTGGAGCTGAAGATGTGTTTCAGAGCCTCATGCTTGAGTTGTCCAGATGGCTGTCCGAACACTCCCCACAGGGATTCCATGATCTCACGGACTAAGACCTTGGACTCGTCTTTCTTGGCCAAGACGTCACTAAGACTGGCCAGAATATTGGCTCGAGCCTTCTCATTTGCCCGTATCCAACGCTCGTACGCTGTTCGAACATTTCGAGTAGCATTCTGAGGTGGAATAGGAGGACATTCCTCTGTAAGGACAAACTTCAGATCCTTGATGATGAGTATCGTCATGAGCATATGTTTCCAACTTGAATAGTTTTGGCCATTCAGTTTTTCGGCGCTAAAAAAATTGATAGTGGCTGATGCCAATAAAAAACTGTTGCTGAAAAAAATGAATAACCTTTTATAAAACTTTGCAAAAACCACATTTTAATTAACCAATTAATTTTTTAGCAAAACAGATTCCAAGTACCCTGAGTGAAAATACTTCTATTTTGCAATGATGCCTCAGTGAGGCAGGACAAACGTCAGCGATGGGGTGATCAGATGGCCCTTCACTGGGATGAGACAATCTCAACGATTAGGCAGAACCAACTCTTGAAACTAAACATAATAGCCACCATTTGTTCAGTCCAGAATAGTTAACTCCCACTTATTATGAACATTTTCTCCATCCACCTTGATATTGACCTACCCAAACACCATCCGTTGGGGGGACACACCAAAGGTACCTCGAGGTCGAGGGTAGATCTCACGGTGTGGACTATGAGGGAGAAACGCGGGAGGTGAAAATGAAACATAAAATGCCCCAAGAACCTCCCACTGAATGTTCTACCTAGAGGTTTATTAACTAGACAATCCGGCTATTGATTATGATCTAAGTCATTTATAAAGTTTGCTCAAAAACAACTTTTGTCTTTGAAATAAAAAAAATCCAAGTAGTCACATTAAACTCTTTCATGGACCGGCCTTAGTTTGCATGCATCAAATCTATCTAAATTACCTTTTCAGGTAGGTTCCCATGTAGGGGTGTTCCGTTGTCGTCATCTTAAATACCCCAGCCTAGACAGAACCCGCCTTCGATAAAAGGTCTACTACAGATAGACTTGCTACATATTGATCTTTTACTAATTATTTTAGTTTTAATTTCATTTTATAATCATTTATAAAATAAACAACTAAAACACTCATCCCACATAACGAAGTATTTATAACGCTTATAAATATAACGTAAAAAAAAATAAATAAAGCATACNATTTGTTCAGTCCAGAATAGTTAACCCTTAACAATCCTACGTAAGTGTAACCCCTCATTTTCGGCCCCAGAGTCTCGCCCTAATGCGCTTACCGTCGGGTAAAGACAGATTAGGAAAATAGACTAAGTAACCCTATTCTCTTATAGGAGATCAAGTAAAGAAACGTGCAAAACAGTCATCCTATAAGGGGACACTCCCAGGGTGCCACGAGGCGATGCGCAGAAACTTTATTCAATCCAACAAGGGAGACCGAGGGATATGCTGTCGCACTTCCCACTCCCACTTATTATGAACATTTTCTCCATCCACCTTGATATTGACCTACCCAAACACCATCCGTTGGGGGGACACACCAAAGGTACCTCGAGGTCGAGGGTAGATCTCACGGTGTGGACTATGAGGGAGAAACGCGGGAGGTGAAAATGAAACATAAAATGCCCCAAGAACCTCCCACTGAATGTTCTACCTAGAGGTTTATTAACTAGACAATCCGGCTATTGATTATGATCTAAGTCATTTATAAAGTTTGCTCAAAAACAACTTTTGTCTTTGAAATAAAAAAAATCCAAGTAGTCACATTAAACTCTTTCATGGACCGGCCTTAGTTTGCATGCATCAAATCTATCTAAATTACCTTTTCAGGTAGGTTCCCATGTAGGGGTGTTCCGTTGTCGTCATCTTAAATACCCCAGCCTAGACAGAACCCGCCTTCGATAAAAGGTCTACTACAGATAGACTTGCTACATATTGATCTTTTACTAATTATTTTAGTTTTAATTTCATTTTATAATCATTTATAAAATAAACAACTAAAACACTCATCCCACATAACGAAGTATTTATAACGCTTATAAATATAACGTAAAAAAAAATAAATAAAGCATACATAAATATAACCCTTATATTATATGATGCATGAGCATGCATTTATGTAAATTAAAACATGCTTCTCTAAATTATAACACTTATAATAAAGAAAATATGCATGACCTAAGGTGGGGTTTATCTATATGTGCATACCATATGACATATTAAAAACATACATCGCATGTAAAAAATGAAGGATTTATGGACCGGGATGAGCCTTTACAAAACCAGAATGAAATAACCCTATCTATTACATTTTTCATTGAGCAAACCAGTTCACAGGCAAATCAGGTCTTGAACCGCCATGAGGACTCCATCTTGTAGTAAATGTCATAGGTAGACGATCGTTCAGCGCACATTAGACGATAGGAGCATAATTAAACGATCCCATAGACAACGACAAGGCTGTGAAGCATAATCGTCTATGTGATCGCGTAGCGCGACGACGGGTAAACGATTTACCTTGCGTTACTAAGCGATCATTTAGTCATTTACTAAGCGATGAAGCTTGTTGACCTAAACGATTATCTATGTGATCACTTAACGCGGTGTTAGGTAAACGATTTACCTTGCATTACTAAGCGATCGTTTAGTCATATACTAAGCGATGAAGCTTGCTTACCTAAACGATCATCTATGTGATCACTTAACGTGACATCAGGTAAACAATTTACCTTGCGTTACTAAGCAATCATTTAGTCAGTTACTAAGCGATGAAGCTTGCTGACCAGAACGATCGTCTATGCGATCACTTAACACGGCATCAGGTAAACGATTTACCTTCCGTTACTAAGTGATCGTTTAGTCATTTACTAAGCGATGAAGCTTGCTGACCTAAACGATCGTCTATGTGATCACTTAACACGATGTCAGGTAAACAATTTACCTTGCGTTAGTAAGTAATCGTTTAGTTAGTAACTAAGTGATGAAGCTTGATGCCCTAAACGATCATCCAGTGCGCACACGCGTTAAGCGATACGCGAGCATCACATCGTCTACACGACCCAATACTCAATGATCGCGTAACCGATCTTCGAAGCGATACGATCAACCCTTGATCGCTTACCTGATCATCTACACAATG
>NC_052360.1:47011031-47034350 GCF_009727055.1 Benincasa hispida | reverse complement strand
CACGATGCGATCAACACTTGATCGCATACCCCATCGTTTAACCGATGCAATTAACAGCAATCGCGTACTCCATCATCTAACCGATGTGATCAACACTTGATCGTTTCCTTCCTTAAAGAACCGCAACGCTTGCTCCGATCTTCTTCACGTATGACTCAAAACTCAAACAAACTTTGAATACAGACTCGATAACGATTATTAATGCCCAAAAAATGCAGGGGCCTTTACAAACAACCGCAAATGTAAAAGAATTAAAACAAACCGAGGCTAACATCCACAAAAACATCCATAAATCCGCACATCCACAGTAACTTAACGATTAAACAGTGTAGAAATGCACCCACCAATAATGTATTTGTAATTCTTTTGCAGCAATGAATTCGAATATCAGAAAACCTAGCTCTGATACCAATTGAAGGAACTCTTATTCAAGAGTACCTACGAGCGGAAGCGGATCTTTCCAATTCATTGTGACAAAATTACCGCAAATACATTAAAACATACTTTCATAATGCTAAAGGGATCAAGAAATCATACCAAATGAAGATTTCTTCTTCACAGTGAGTCTGAAGCCCAACCATCTACCTTGAACAGTCACCACTCGAACAGAAGGAATCGAAGAAGACAACACCATTTAGAGCCCACAGTATTTTTGGAATGAGAATCCAAAGTGTGGACTTTGTTCGGATTTGGTAGAAGTAAGGAGAAATAGCGATCGTACACAACGATCAAGCAAGTGGGAGAAGAGGTCATCTATCATATAGACAATATGCTTGATCGTTTAGGTAGAGTATACGATCGTGTAGTAAAATTAAGCATCGTCAATAGGATCGTGTAGAAAAAGAGTGAGTGATCATCCAAAACGATCAAGTAGGAAAAACTAAGCAATCGTATAAATGATCGTTTAGTAAATATCGGGAGCTAAACAATCGCTTAGGAAAAAGGTAAATTAGATAATAGAGTGCGACGGTGTAATCGGTATGCGATCGCTTAACAATATCGTATATGTAAGCAATCGTGCAATTCCTATCGTATAGGCACTGATTTTTTGAACGATGACACTATCTTTTTCACTATACCCGCGTACACCGAGATCAATACACCTTCTGCTATTTATAAAGCACTCATCCGTTATTTAGAACGAAGAGGTGCCTTCCCATTTTCTTTATAACTGTCCAATGAATGTGATCTTATCACATTCATAACTTATAAATTAATATCAAATATTAATTATAATATTTTTCCTCTACTAGATATAAATCATATACAATTTCCTCCAAATTAATGTATCTCATACATAAAGTTAATTATATCATATTTAATTAGCTCGTTCAATTATATCACATATAATCGAACTCCCTCTTGTCAATTTTAACATTTCAAATTGACCCAAAAACTGACTCTCAACGTATATCCAAGCTACCAAGAGGACCTTATGGACCTATAGCTCGAAGCTTCAACGGTACATGAATAGTAAAATTTAATAGGTTTCAAGACATACCTTTGAAGAACCTTTAAAAACTCGATTTTTAGCTGCGAATTCCTCCAAATCTTTGTGCAAACCACCACAAAATCTTCCCTACTATTCTCATGGTGCTCTAGATTGAGTTGTGGGACTCAAAATAAGTTGGAATCAAAGGAAAATTGGAGAATGATCACAACAACAACCCAATGAAAAATACCTTCTTCTATCGAATTTTCAGTTAAAATTATATCGGTTGCAATAGCTCCAAAAACACTCCAATCTATTGCAGATTATCATGCAAAGAGATTTGCTACACGGGATTCAGCTCATGCTTGGAGTAAATGAAGTTTGAAGATGGTGGGTTGTTTGTGAGCAACTTGAAGATGAAGATGAAAATTCACATTTTTCCATTTTGTGTATTTTCTATTTCCAAAATCTATATTTTGATTTTGAAATCAAATGATTTCTAAAATCAAATTTTATTAATTTTACAAATTAATTTCATAAATTAATCTTCTAATAAAATTAATAAATAATTATTTAAACAATTTAAATAATTCTAATTAATTTAAATCCAATATTAAATTAATTTTACACAAATCCATCTTCCTATATTTAAATCATATTTAAATATATATTCTCCAATTCCGTTTTTATTCTAATTTGAACGTTTCAAATTAACTTATCACACTACTCTAGAGCTAATCCATTTCTGAGCTAGTAGGGGGACCTCGTGGACCTACAGATCATGGGCTCCAACGATTCGAGATTAATCGACTAAACTCATTAGACCGATCTAACCCCCATTCGTTAACTAATGGGTCCCTCCACTAAAGCCCATAGTTTAACTCCCCTCACTGAAGATATATTATGTGCACTTGATATAATCATAATTAGTAAGTCAAATCTCTTTTTTATCCCCGAAATCACCTCTTGTTCCTTAAGTCCCCACTGATCCCCTAATGAACAATTTTTTTGTGATCCAATCAACAAAATCGAGTCCCTCTCGGGCCAATGAGATGGCGGGGCCCCTTGTTCAAGACTCAGAATCAGCACTTAAGGAAACAACCTCTCTACTATCCCTAAAAGCGGGTAGGAGCGAATTCTATCTTGCACCCTATGTCCCCAGCTATCTATCCGGTCTTACCCCTGAAATGGGAGGTTTATTGAGCCGACGCTGTTGAGCCAACTCTCACCTATGCCAATCTAAGGACAATTCCAAATAAACAGGAGTTCATAGTTAGCTCAGAATTAAGGTCAAGTTACCTAAGTCATCGCTTTGAAATAATCAGTCTTAAACAGTAAACAACATTATAAAGTAAGAGTGACTAATTTTGTGGTCCGATCTTGTACAAACCCTTTTGCACAAGGACACCCCCACTCCTCATGTCCCAACATGAACGAATTAGGATCACTTCGGTTGTAGCACTTTACAACTCCTTGTAACAACTACAGAGCATGTCGCATCCAATACTGTTAACAGGATACGGTACCCAACCTTATTCATATATTATAGATAATTTTGACTATTTACTCAAACCTGATCCACCTTTATGTCTCCACATAAAGTTCAAGTACTCATCCAATAGTCAAGGGACTTTCAGGTTTCTTGGATTTCTATCAAGCAAAACATCTATTTAACAAGCACATAGTCGTCTTATTTGTGGTCTTGAATGCTTAGGATTGGGTTATTTGGTTCATATGATTGTTATCACCTCGAAAGGTCTAGGTGATAGTTGTTAAGTAACTGAAGCTCAACTGAGTAATGCATGCTTAGGTTTTTGCCAAGTTCTTATTTTGTAAAGTAAAAGCCTATTGGCTAAATAAAAGGCAAGCATGTAAGCTTAAGGGTGTGATTAACCTATTAGTTGGTATCAGTAAGCTTCGGCACCCGTAGTTTCCCTCTGAGCTAAAGTACCCTTGAGGAATCAGTAAGCTTCAGCACCTTTAAAGGATACGTCGCTTATAGTTGGATTTGTTTCACGTAATCCGTGTAGGCAAGCCAAAGTGAAGGTGGCGTAGTCTGGATAAGGGTTTCTCTTTTGTGTAAAGTAAAAAAGAAAAAAAATAGAATAAAAATTTGGTTTCCTTAAGTTTTACATTACCACCTTGGGTCTAAGAAGCTTAATACTTGTTTCTCCGAGCCAGAGTAAGGGGAAAACGAGTTGAGCACTGAATAAAACCTTCTTAGGATAGTAAAGACCTAGATAGGATTGGCTAAGCACACACACGTAAGGGATAGAGAATAAGTTTTAAATTTCTTGATTTAGTTCATGCATTTGAATGACCCTATCTTTGTGAGGAGTTTGTTATATTTAGCCTTGAGGTTCGAGTCACTCAGTTGCATCACATGATTCATTTCTAGATTTTGTTTTACCTTGCTCGAGATGAGCAAGAATTAAGTTAGAGGTGTTCGATAGCTCTAAAAAAAAGTTATAATTCCTAGCTTAAGTTAGGCTCATTAATGGATTTTTAATGTTAATTATCTATTTTATATGTATTGAGCACTGAAAATGTAGAACCGAGCAATTGGAGTCAAACGGGGTTAATTTGATGCAAATTGGAGGTGATTTGAGTATTCGAGTTTCAAAGGAGGAGAAATGACTAAAATGCCCCTGATCGGAGCGTTGCAACCCTCGCTCAACACTCTAACACCACGCTATTAAGGCAGTACGTGTTGGGGTTGATACCCTAAATCTCGTAGGGTCTTATAGTTTTTAAACATTGTATGAACAAACTCATTTTGTATTTAATAAAATATGTGATATTTTATTCATTGTCTATAAAATATATGATATTTTAGTTGCATTAACCACAAACCAATAAACTAACATCCAAGGTTATCATTGTAATTTAAACATGTATGTGGAGACATACGAGTTGATCATGTTTAAGTGATAACCTAAATGGTTTGTATTAGATGGATAAGGTTGGGTACCTTATCCTGTGACACTACGAGTATGACCCGCTTTGTAGGTGTTACAATTGTTGTAAAGTGCTACAAATGATCTGATCCTGATCATTCATGTATTAGACATGCGAGTGGGGATATTCTATACAAAGAAGTTTGTATAAGATCGGACCACAAAATATTTTAGTCTCATTATATAACATCGTTCATAATAAAGACTTACATTTCACTAGCATGACCATAGGTAACATGATCTGAATCCTAAGTGAGTTATGAACTCCGACCTATGAGGGTGGTTCTTTGATTTGTATGGGTGAGAGTGGCTAGAATGCTAACTCAACAAGCCTACCATTTTAGGGATTCGTCTAGTTGGGGAGCTGGGAATAGAATTACATAAGATGGTATTCATTCCTTCCCCGAAGTAGGGGTAAATAGATAAATTGCTCCCTTAAGAGCTGATTCCGGGTCTTGAACAGTGTGACGCCACACCCTTGCCTAACCCAAGAGGGTTTAGTCATAGTAGAACTATGATCTATTGTTCATTAGACGGGTCAGTTGTACTTAAGGAATTAGATGTAACTACAGGGGAAAAACGAAAATTTGGCCCAAATGTACTTACAAGCAATTTGTGCAGGTTCATCGTACTATTGATTGGTTATATCCAATGGACACAGAAATATATTTGTAGCGCGAAGAGTGCAACTGTCAGTCTTTAATAGAGTACCCGACAGTTAACGAATGGAGAATAATGAAATTAAAGAGTTTAATTAATTATTCATATACTGTTGGAGCTTCAAGCTACAGGTCTATGAGGTCCCCTTGGTAGTTCAATAGGATTTAGTTGAGAATCAGTTTTTGGATTAATTTGAATTGTTCAAATTAATAGAGGGATTTAATTATATATGATATAATTAAATTGTTTCACTTATATGTGATATATTTGTCATAATGTATTTACTACATTATAACTCAATGGGAGGAAATAAATATTTGAATGAGATTCAAATATATTTTCTATGAATGAGATTCATAGTTGTTAAATTTAATATAAATATGATTTATATTAAATTTAATATAAATATGATTTATATTAAATTTAATATAAATATGATTTATATTAAATGCCATAAAATAGAGAAAAGAAACTATAGTTTATATTGTATGTGATACAATATTAAAACTATAGGTTGTATGTTATATTTCATATAACATATAATTTAATATAAATATAATATGCCACTCATATTAGTGGGTGGTGGTTAATTTGGGCAAGTAGAAAAAGAAAAATGTTTTCTTCTTCTTGTTGCTAATGCTGTTAAACGATTGTGAGAGTTAACAGAAGTGTTCTGTGAGTTTGCCTTGAGAGAAATAGTGTTCAATCTTCTTCCTCCTCCACATTAATCTTCCCCTCTAAACCAAAATAGTCAGAGCCCACACTCCTGGGTTCTGACCCTAAGAATACCAAGGTTTCAATGTGGTAGTATCCGGGTTTTGGTTCGAGATTATTTTTTAAGAAGGTCTTCAAAAGGTTCGTGACTGTTCGAGGGAAATTCATGAAGAAATGGTTCTTTAAAGGTAATATTTCTTGAACTCTTTTCTTGTAAAAGCATGCTGTAATTTAATTTGAATGCATATCTATTTGTATATTTATTGTAAACTTTATATTCAACGGTTTTTGAAATTTGGTCAATCCACTTCCATTCAAGGTTCTCCTCAGTCGAGTTCCTTCAATTGGTATCAAAGCCAAGTTGATGGTTTCTGATTCCAAATTCCATTCTTGTATTGAATCGTTTACAGTTCTGGTGGGTTTCATAATCTGCATTCTATTTATGTGATAAATATTTGTGGATGGATGTTTTCGGGATAAAACTCTTTGTTTAAGGCTTTCTGTTTTTTTTTTTTTTTTACAAATTTGGTTTGTAAGAGCCCCTGCGTTTTTTGGCATTATTATTGCAATCAAGTCTGTAAATTTTTTGGTTTTGAGTCCTTCGTGGTGTTCTAAAGTTTTCAAAGAAGGGTTGGAGATCAGTGTTTCGATGGAGAAGACGAAACAGAGGTTCCAGATCGTGTAGCTAGAGCTAAACAATCGAGTAGCTTTTGTTATGTGATCGTGTAGAATTTGCTACACGATTGTGTAACATTTGGTAAACGATCGCATCGCTAATGCTACGCGATCGTGTAAAGTTGCTACCTGATCTCGTGGCTTTTTCTACAAGATCTCATAGGCACTCACTTACTGAACAATCATGCAGTATTTCGATACTCGCCGCATGCTTGTGTGCTACACGATCGCGTAGTCTATCATGCTCATCGCATAGTCATTAGCAACGCGATCGCGTAGCTACTCGACGCATGGTGCATTTGCTACACGATCATCTGCAAGGTGTTCTTTGATAGGTGGTTCGAGGAGAATGGTTCAAGACCCGGTTCACTTGTTTCGAACTGGTTGACTCAAATTTTGTAATAGTTAGCCTTTTATTTCTTTTTTAGAGAGGTTTTATCCTGGTCCATCAATTTTTAGTATAAATATACATGTGATGTATGTTTTATTTTATATGTCATAATGTATGTCATATAGTTTTAAAACCCACCATAGGTTATGCATTTATGTTCATGCATCATTTTATATTATAAGTGTTATAATATATGAATATGCATGATTTAAATTACATAAAGCATGCTCATGCATCATATAGTATAGATGTTTTAGTATATGTATGCATGCATTATAGCATATCCATGCATCATTTATATTATAAGTGCTATAATATATGGTTGAATAGTTGTATGGAATGTATGCTAAAGCATGATTCATTACTTAGTTATATAAATGTTATATATTAGTAATTAATGAATATTGCATAAAGCATGACATTACCTTAGGTTAATTTATAAATGTTATAAATAACTTATGTATGTCTGTCATGCAATGGTTGGTTTTAATTGTTTCATTTACTTATAATTGTTATAATAAATGAAATTAGAATTAAAATCAATAATAAAGAGTTGCATGAAAACCTTAGGCTATAATCATTTTTAAAATTGTTTTAAATATGATTGAGATGGACCAAAGATTACATTTCTAATGAGATTAGAAATCTAAGTTTAATCTTTTAAATTGGTTTAATAGAATTAAATTGATTCCTAATAAAAGATTAAATATGTAAAAAAAATGTATCTATAAGGGACCTTTTGTCTAAGGCGGGTTCTGGCTAGGCTGGGGTACTTAAGTCGATGGAAACGCCGCACCCCTACGTGGGAACCTATCTAGAAAGGTGAATTAGATAGATTTGTTACATATATGGGTAGAACACTCTGTGGGAGGAAAGTCTATTAAAGAGTTTAATGAGGCTTGAATCAAAATTGTTTAATCATCAAAGACAAGAGTTGTTTTTTAGCAAATTAAATAAACACTTAGATTAAATCAGTAGTCGATTTTTCCTAAGTTAATTAACCCTAGGTAGAACACTCTGTGGGAGGAAAATGAGGTATATGATACTTCAATTTTTCCTCTATGCAAATTTGATGAAAGTCTATTAAAGAGTTTAATGAGACTTGAATCAAAATTGTTTAATTATCAAAGACAAGAGTTGTTTTTTAGCAAATTAAATAAACACTTAGATTAAATCAGAAGTCGATTTTTCCTAAGTTAATTAACCCTAGGTAGAACACTCTGTGGGAGGAAAATGGGGTATATGATACTTCAATTTTCCCTTTACACGTTTCTTCCTAAAAGTTCACACCGTCAGATCTACTCTCGGCCTCGAGGTACTATGGGTGTCCCCCTATGGGTGGCATTTGGGTAGGTCAATACCAAGGTTAATAGAGAGATTATTTATAGTAAGTGGGAGTGGGATGTGTGACAACACATCCCTTGTTCTCTCTCATTAGGTTGAATAAAGTTTCATGCATTGCCTTGAGGCATCGTGGGCATCCCCCTAAAGGATGGTTGTATTGCATGACGCTTTATTTAATCTCGAGAAATGGATAGGGTTGCTTTAGTCTCTTGTTCAAATCGGTTTTCCCTACAGTTAGCTCATTGTTAAGGATGTTAACAAATTCTGGATCGAACAATGGTGACTATTAATTACAATTACAAGGAGTTATTTCTATCTAATGGTTGAGAATGTCTCAATTTAGTGAAGGGGCACTTCATTACCCTATGGTGACTTTTGTCCTGCCTCACTAAAGTATCATTGCAAAATAGATGTCACTTAGAGTACACTAGACTATTTTGCAAAAACTTGATTGGATTTCTTAAAAGTGGTTTAATGCAAGTAGACTAAAGTAGTTTGTTCTTTTTCAGCAAATTTAAAATGGCTACCGCTACTCTTAGTTTACTAGTCACCGATAAATTAACTAGAAAAAACTACACTAGCTAGAAAGACACGATCAACACTATTTTAATCATCGATGACCTACGTTTTGTCCTGATAGAGGAATGTCCTCCCATTCCACCTCCCAATGCTCCTTGAAACGTTCGGGAAGCATACGAGCGCTGGACAAGGGAAAACAAGAAAGCACGAGCGTATATCTTGGCAAGCCTTAACGAAGTCTTGGCCAAGAAGCATGAGCCCATGCTCACAGCTCGTGAGATCATGGAGTTCCTGAGAGGAATGTTCGGACACTCGTCTGCACAGCTCAGGCACAACGCTCTTAAGTACATCTTCAATGCTCGTATTCAAGAGGGGACATCTGTTCGAGAACACGTTTTCAACATGATGATCCACTTCAACGTGGTGGAGATGAATAGGTCAAGCATTATAATAGAATTTTTACCTGAAAGTTTCTGCACTTCTGTAGTAATGCTAGTTTTGAACAGGATTGACTACAACCTGACTACCCTACTCAATGAGCTACAGACTTTTCAATCCTTGTTGAAAAGCAAGGAGAAGAAAGATGAAGCAAATGTAACTCAACATAAAAAACTTAGAATTTCTCCTAAGCAAAATGTCCAACTTTGGCACGTCAATCTCAATAGAATTGAGAGGTTGGTGAAGAATGGACTTCTAAGCGAGTTAGAACAAAATTCTTTACCTACGTGTGAGTCATGCCTTGAAGGCAAGATGACTAAAAGACCTTTTACTCGAAAAGGTCATAGGGCCAAAGAGCCTCTGAAGCTAGTACATTTAAACCTTTAGGTCCAACGAATGTAAAAGCTAAGGGAGGTTATGAATATTTCATCACTTTTACTGAAGATTATTCAAGATATCTTTGAAGTTAATTGTCGTAAAGCTAATTTACGTCATTTCAGGATTTGGGATTGCCCTAGGCTACCTCAAGGGAACGAAAGGTGGTTATTTCTTTGATCCTAGAGAAAACAAAGTATTTGTATCTACAAATGCTACTTTTCTTGAAGAAGACCACATGAAGGAGCACAGACCCATAAGTAAAATTGTAACGACCCAGGCCCAGGATTCAGAATCCAGATTCGGCCCCTGATGGCCTCGACATCCCCAGCGACCTGGTTATGTCATCCTCCCTTACCTTGAATGCTTTTTAGAAGTGAAAGTTGTCCCTACAAACCAACACGGGTCCTTTCAGCATGCTTTGTCCTCACTCACATGCATCCTAGGAAAATTCCCAGGAGGTCACCCTATTGCACCAAGCTAAGCACGCTTAACTTTGGAGTTCCTATGATTAAGCCACCAAAAAGGAAGGTGCACCTTGTTCGTATAGGTAGTAACTTTCAATTCTTTCAAGCCTTTCTTAACCATACTTTCATGTCCTCAGGATCCCTCTCATTCGGATGTGATACCGATTCATTCATGTACCCCTCCTGAATTCGGATTGTTACATGCCCACCAGCTTCCGATTGGTTCGTCCTTGAACCACATCTTACTAAGAAAGGTTCCACTTTGGTACCATCTGTAACGACCCAGGCCCAGGATTCGAACTAGGATTCAGAATCCGGATTCGACCCCTGATGGCCCTGGCATTCCTCTGCATCCCCTGCGACCTGGTTATGTCATCCTCCCTTGCCTTGAATGCTTTTTAGAAGTGAAAGTTGTCCCCACAAACCAACAAGGGTCCTTCACATGCATCCTAGGAAAATTCCCAAGAGGTCACCCAATATAGGATTGCTCCAAGCTAAACATGCTTAACTTTGGAGTTTCTATGATTGAGCCACCGAAAAGAAAGGTGCATCTTATTGGTAGTAACTTTCAATTCTTTTAAGCCTTTCTTAACCATACTTTTATGTCCTCGTGATCCCTCTCATTCGGATGTGATACCGGTTCATTCATGTACCCCTCCTAAATTCGGGTCGTTACATGCCCACCAGCTTCATGTACCTCTCCTAAATTTGGGTCGTTACAAAAATTGTGTTGAATGTGATTTCCAAAGAAACTACTGAATCTTCAACAAGAGTTGTTGAAGAGCCTAGTACCTCAACAAGAGTTGTTGAAGTGGATTCATTTAGTAGGTGAAATCCACCTCAAGTGTTAAGGGAACCTCGACAAAGTGGGAGGGTTGTGAACCCACCTATTCGCTATATAGGTTTAACTGAAATCCTAGCTATAGTAGTTGATGGCGAAGTTGAGGATTCATTGTCTTACAAGAAAGTAATGGAGGATGTTGACAGAGATGAATAGATCAAAGTCATGGATCTGAAGATGGAGTCTATGTACTTCAATTCTGTATAGGATCTTGTAGATCAATCTGATGGGGTTAAACCTATAGGTTGTAAATAGATCTACAAGAGGAAACGGGGTGCTGATAGGAAGGTGCAAACTTTCAAGGCTAGACTGGTGGCAAAGGGTTATACCCAGGTAGAAGGAGTCGACTATGAGGAGACTTTCTCGCCTGTTGCCATGCTTAAGTCTATCTGGATCCTCCTATCCATTGCCTCATATTATGACTATGATATTTGGGAAATAGATTTCAAGAGTGCTTTTTTGAATGGCAATCTTAAGGAGACCATTTACATGGTGCAGCCCGAGGGATTCATAATCCAAGGTCAAGATCAAAAGGTCTGCAAGCTTAATTGGTCCATTTATGAACTGAAACAAGCATCTCGATCTAGGAACATAAGGTTTGATACTGCAATCAAATCTTATGACTTTGATCAAAACGTTGATGAGCTTTGTGTATACAAGAAGATCATCAATGGTTTAGTAGTTTTTCTAGTGTTCTATGTAGATAATATCCTACTCATCTGGGAATGATGTAGGTTTACTGACTACAGTTAAGAATTGGCTAGCAACCCAATTCCAAATGAAAGATTTGGGAGAGACTCGGTTTATTCTGGGTATTTAGATCTTTCGAGATTGAAAAAATAAAATGCAAGCACTGTCTCAGCCATCATATATTAACAAGATGCTTGTCAAATATTTGATGCATGACTCAAAGAGGGGTTTATTTCCTTACAGACACGAAGTTACATTGTCTAAGGAACAGTGTCCTAAGACATCTCAAGAGGTTGAGGAGATGAGACGGATCCCTTATGCATCTACTGTGGGTAGCTTGATGTATGCGATGTTATATACTAGACCTGATATCTGCTATGCAGTAGGGATAGTCAGTAGATATCAATCTAATCCAGGATTAGATCACTAGACAGTCGTTAAGAACATCCTCAAGTATCAACGGAGAACGAGGGACTACATGCTTGTGTATGGTTCTAAGGATTTGATCCTTACGGATACACAGACTCAGATTTTTAGACCGATAAGGATTCCAGGAAATCCACATCAAGATCAATGTTCACTCTTAACGGAGGGACAATAGTATGTCGAAGCACCAAGCAAGGCTGTGTCGCTAACTCCACCATGAAGGCTGAGTATGTAGCGGCTTGTGAAGCTACTAAGGAGGCCGGTTGGCTCAGAAATTCTTGACTGATCTGGAAGTTGTTCCAGACATGTCAAAGCTCAACACACTTTATTGTGATAATAGTGGTGTTATGGCTAATTCCCAAGAGCCTGGAAGTCATAAGCGAGGCAAGCATATAGAGAGGAAGTATCATCTCATCCTAGAGATGGTGCATCGAGGGGACGTGATTGTCACGCAGATAGCTTCGGAGCACAACATTGCTGATCTGTTTACAAAAGCCCTCATGGCTACAGTGTTTGTAGGTCACCTACAGAGTATGGGTCTATTGGACAAGCCATGTCTGGACTAGGGCAAGTGGGAGATACTGTACTAGGCATGTTATGCCCTAGTTTATTGTTTATGTATGTTGTATTTTGATTATATTGTACACCCTACTAGCTTTAGGTTAAGTGAGAGATTGTTGGGGTTAATGCCCTAAATCTCATAGGGTTCTATAGTTTGTAAACATTGTATGAACAAACTTATTTTGTATTTAATAAAATATGTGATATTTTATTCATTACCTATAAAATATGTTATATTTTAGTTGCATTAACCACAAATCAATAAATTAACATCCAAAGGTATCTTTAGCTTAAACATGTATGTAGAGACATACGAGTGGATCATATTTAAGTGATAACCTAAATGGTCTGTAGTAGATGGATAAGGTTGGATACCTTATCCTAGTGACACTATAAGTATGACCTGCTTTGTAGGTGTTACAATTGTTGCAAAGTGTTACAAATGATCTGATCCTGATCATTCATATGGAGACATTGGAGCGGGGATATTCTATACAAAGGAGTCTTGTATAAGACCGGACCATGAAATGTTTAGTCTCATTATATAATGTCGTTCATAATAGAGACTTACATTTCACCAAGATGACCATAGGTAACATGACCTAAATCCTGAATGAGTTGTGAACTCTTGCCTATGAGAGTAGTTCTTTGATTTGTATGGGTGAGAGTGGCCAGATTGCCGACTCATGCCTACCATTTTGGGTATTCGTTTGATTAGGGAGACTGGAACACAACTACATAAGATGGAATTCACTCCTCCATGAAGAAGAGGTAAGTAGATAAATTACTCCCTTAAGGGCTAATTCCGGGTCTTGAAAAATGTGGCACCACACCCTCTTCTGGCCCAAGAGGTATTTAGTCATAGTAGGACTATGATCTATTATTCATTAGAGGGATCAATGGTACTTAAAGAGTTAGATGTAACTACAGGGGCAAAACTGTAATTTGGCCCAACTATACTTACGAGTAATTTGTAAAGGGCCATCATACTGTTGATTGGTTATATCCAATGGACACAGAAATATATCTGTAGTACGAAGAATGTAGCTATCAGTCTTTAGTGGAGTGCCCGACAGTTAACGGATGGTGAATAATATAATTAAAGAGTTTAATTAATTATTCATGTACCGTTGGAGCTTCAAGCTACAGGTCCATGAGGTCCCCTTGGTAGCTCAATAGGATTTAGTTGAGAATCAGGTTTTGGATTAATTTGAATTGTTCAAATTAATAGAGGGATTTAATTATATATGATATAATTAAATTGTTTCAATTATATGTGATATAATTGTCATGATGTATTTGATACATTATAACTTAATAGGAGGAAATAAATATTTGAATGAGATTCATAGTTGTTAAATTTAATATAAATATGATTTATATTAAATGTCATAAAATAGAGAAAAGAAACTATAGTTTATATTGTATGTGATACAATATTAAAACTATAGGTTATATGTTATATTTGATATAACATATAATTTAATATAAATATAATATGATTAGTTAGTTAACATATTTATTTATATTATATTGTTATTATTTGAATAATATGGAAGGGGGTTACAACTCTCTTCCCCATCTTTTCTCTCCACTCATATTAGTGGGTGGTGGTTAATTTGGGCAAGTAGAAAAAGGAAAAATGTTTTCATCTTCTTGTTGCTAATGTTGTTGAACGATTGAGAAAGTTAACAGAAGTATTCTGTGATTTTGCCTTTTGAGAAAGAGTGCTCAAGCTTCTTCCTCCTCCACATTAATCTTCCTCTTTAAACCAAAATTGTCAGAGCCCACCACTCATGGGTTCTCACCCTGAGAATACCAAGGTTTCAATGTGGTAGTGTCGGGTTTTGGTTTGAGATTATTTTTTAAGAAGGTCTTCAAAAGGTTTGTGACTGTTCGAGGGAAATTCGTGAAGAAAATGTTCTTAAAAGGTAATATTTCTTGAACTCTTTTCTTGTTAAAGCATGCTATAATTTAATTTGAATGCATATCTGTTTGTATATTTACTGTAAACTTTATATTTGATGATCTTTGGATTTTGGTCAATCCGCTTCGGCTTAAGGTTCTCCTCAGTCAAGTTCCTTCAATAGGCTCATATACAGGGCAGTGTTACAACATTACACTTAGCATTGCAACGCTACGATGATTAACGGAATGTCAGCGCATCCGTGCGCGCACCACAAGCAAGCTTTGCATGCAGCATTGTGCCTTTGCTCCAATGCTCGAGGGATGTTGTCGACAAGAGCGTTGCAATGCTCTTGCTAACGTTGCAACGCCGCGCCTATGGTATAAATGCTTTCTTTCTGAATTGGGTAAGAGGAGAGGCTGATTTCATGGAGGCCGATGTGGAGCTTCAAATTCCTTCTTCTCCCTTCAGATTTTAGCATCTTAGCTTAGGTTTTACATTTTATTTTGGGTTGTAATCGATGGATCGGATCTTTATCTCGAGTTTGTCTATGAATTTTTGAGGTAATTCCTATCTAATTTCTTTTAGCAAGAATTCTTATATTCAATTTCTTCAGATTTCCTTGATTAAATTTGATATTCTTCAACTCTATGCTTTCTTTGAATCTTGATGTAATTTAGATTTGTTTTTATGTGTTGTATTGATGACTCTATCATAATTGCATGTCTTTGCTAGTTCATTTCGAGCTTGCCTGTTTCCTTGTGTTTATCTATGCTTGAATTTACCCCGGTAGCAAAGGATTGAATGTGAATGCTTTGATTTATAGGCTGGACTTGAATCTTAGCAATGCATGTTCAATCTGGGTTCAAATAACAAATTGATTAATTGAATTAAATTATCCAATCAATTAGTCAACACAGTTGAATCCTTGATCTTCATGCATATGACTTTTAATTCTATATAATTTCTAAGAACCCAGTAGAATTAAGAGCATATAGTTTAGTTAGGGTTGATTTTCTAACTTTTATTAATGTTTAGGACATTTGATTGATTTGGTTTTCATTAGTTGTCAGCCTTTGTAAAGACTAGTTAAATTGAACTGATTTAGTAATTGTGCATACATAGAATGGAATGTTTGTTTAATTATTGAATTCCATGATAGAAATTGTATAGGATTCTCTCTCTTTCTCTAGAAATTAGATAGACCTCTATCATAGATTACATTTACAATTGCATTTTACGTTGCACATGTTTATCTCTTTTGCACCAAACCCCTCCCCCTTCATTTACTGCTCTAGTTAAGAAATCGGCTTAACGAAACAAATCGCGCTTCCTTACGGATCAACATGGACTTACCACTATTGTTACGTCTTTGTAATGATAGGAGTAGTTCGGTATTATAAATTTCTTTTGATTTGTGACTTTTTTCGAGAATTCAACGACACCAAAAAAAGGCTGCGAATAAGTTTCTTTTCCAAATGAAGAGTTATGATGTGTAATGAGGAAACCCGATACGGAAGGTATAAAGGAATCTAGGTCCCCTAATACCTAAGGTATGACGGTATTCAAGACATTACCACATGCACGTAGGTACTATATTGATGATGCTGATTGTATCGAGATTACTCTACATCAGCTAAGGATTGACGTTGAGAGATTGAGCAAAAGGACTCTCTCTCAACTAAGGTTGAATGATGAGGACTTCCAACGAAAATGTTGATGTTTAAGTTTTCAAGGTTTGAATGTTTACATGTTTTACTATATATAAGTATGATTGTTTTTTTAAAAAAAAAAAAAAACTCCGAATCTTGAAAAGTAATTGATGTTTATTTAATGCTCAAAAAGTATGTTTTAAGATAGTCACTCATTGGGCTAGTAGCTCACTCTTTCCAATGTTTTCTTTTTCCCAGATATCAGTCAATACCTCAGAGGATAGTTGTTTTAGTCTGCCACTTAGAGTACAAAGGTTGAAGTTGTTGGGATTGGTGTCCTAATTCTCTCGAAGTCTCGTAGTTTGTAATTTATACACATTGTTATGAATAAAATAAGAGTTATTTCATTCTGGTATTTACTCATATCCAATAAACAAAGCTCAATGGTTATTGTATGTAAACTTAAGCATGTATATGAGATATATAAGTGGATCATGCCTTAAATGATAACCTAAATAGGTCTGTAGTATAAAGATTAAGGTGGGATACCTAATCCTAGTAACACTACGGATACGGCCCACTTTGTATACGTTTGCAAGTGTTGTGAACAACTACATATGGTAGATTCTGACCATTCATGTGGAGACATGCGAGCGGGGGTGTCCTATACAAAGAGTTTATACAAGATCAGACCACGAGATGACTAGTCTCTATATATAACATCGTTGATACTAGAGACTTACATCTCACCTAAACGATCATAATACCTCAATCCTGAGTGTTTTGGGAACTCCTGCCTTTAAGAGCGGTCCTTTGATTAGTATGGGTGAGAATGGCCTGATTGCCAATTCAACATGCCTACCTCTTTGGAGACTTGTCTAATTTGGGAGCTGGAAACTCAGTTACACAAGATGGAATTCACTCCTTCCCCGAAGCAGGGGTAAGTAGATAGATTTCTCCCTTAAGGGCTGATTCTGGGACTTAAACATAGTGGCCATAACTTCTCTTTGGAAGAGAGTACTCAATCATAGTAGGACTATGACTTATGTTCATTAGAGAGATCAGTGGTACTTAAGAAGTTAGATGTAACTACAGGAGCATAACGGTTACTAACCGAGCTGTACTTACGAGCGATCTATGAAGGGTTATCACACTGCTGATTGGTTAAGATGGACACATAATATATCTGTAGTAAGGAGAGTTCAGCTGTCGATCTTTAGTGGAGTGCTTGGCAGTTAACGGATGGTGGATCCCGTGACTAAAGAGTTTAGTCAGTTATTCACATACCGTTAGAGCTTCGAGTTACATGTCCATAAGGTCCCTTTGGTAGCTCAATAGATTCAAGTTGATGATCAGTTCTTGGTGTTGATTTGAAATGTTCAAATTGACAAGAGGTAATTCGATTATATATGATGTGATCGGTGTGATGTATGAGATACATCAAGTGGAGGATTAATGTAAATGAGATTTACATTAAGGACCATGGAATAGAAAAAGAGCTATGGTTTATATGTTTAATGAGATGAAATATTAAAACTATAGGTTATAAATATAGTATGGTAAGTTGGTTATCATATATATTTATAATAATATTAATTATTGAATAATTATTTCTTTTTCTCTAATAACCAACTGAGTGGGGAGTTATTGGTGGTTTCATGGTAACTGTGAGATAAAAAAAATATTTTCCTAAATTTAGAAGTTGTTGTATTGAGATTTTCATTCTCGGAAAGTTCTCGCGGAAAGGTTGTCAAGTAAATACGATTTACTAAACGAAGGCTTGGAGAGACTAGACGATCGTGGAGTGTTTCTATACGATAGGCACTCAACTAGCCAATTAGCTAAATGATCGTGCAGCTTCTGCTAAACGATCGCATAGCTTCTATTAAACGATTGGGCATCGTCTATACGATAGACTTTGACATCTCCCACTTGCTCAATCGTTTACACGATTGTTCTCCTCCGGTCTCTTCCTCTAACCAAGTCCACACAGAGCCCACACTTCTGGATTCTCACACCGAGAATAGCAAGGTAGCCATTGTGGTGATGTCGTACTCAACTCGACATAATCAAGGTTCTGTGGAGGCCGTTCGTGGTGTTCGTGATCTTGGATATCGCGGTGTTTGAGTTCTTTGTTGATCGTGCTGTGTTGTGGTCGTGGTGAACGAGCATTCGTGAGTTGCAGTCTTGGACTCTGTTCGAGCATTCGTGATCAAGGGTGTTGAAGATAAGTCTTCAAAAGTTATGTGAATTCTATCCCTTGATCTTTAGAAAAGCATGCTGTAATTTCGATTTATGCATAGCCTGTTGTTTCCGTTTGTGTACTGTAATTGTTATTGTTCATATACAATTAAAATTTGGAACGATCCTTCCGCTGCTCATGGAAATCCTCTTGTCTGATTTCCTTCAGAGGTGAAGTGAAATTAGGTTGTTAAGTTGTTTTGTTAACAGTTGTCTGTCATGCACATATTATAGACCTAGAATAGTTTGGAGTTGGGACCATAGTTTGTATATGAGTTTGTTTACTGTTTGTATGTATAAGCTTGGCATCCGTTTAACCTATCTTGGCTAGTTTGTTTGAGGAGATAAAATTTTATTACTACTTATATGGTGCTTAAGATGTTGTACAAGTTGAGAGTTAATGATGGGCAGTTTATGTCATAAGACGGTTGGCATCAGATGTCTTCACATCTTCTCCTAAAATAGAAAGGAGTTTTAGGAGGGGGTGTGACAGAAAATGTCCATACTAATTTTAGTCTGTTTCTATATTCAATTTTTTTAACCAATTTTCAAAAGTTTTCATTATTTTCCCTTCTAAAACACTTTTTGGAAAAATATTTTGAATTTAAATATTTATGCTCCTCAAATTTGATTTTAAAGAAAAATGGGAAGTTTTCCTTTCTTACAAGCTTTTATTGTCCTTGAAAAATCTATATAATAATCCTTGGTTCTAAGCCTTTTTTCCATACCTCTTACTTGTTTTTCTTTTACTCTAAAGCAATTCCATGCACTTTATTTTTTATTCCCATGTCGAACAACTTAGCCTTCGAGCGATTAGTAATGATAGCTCATCAAATTATGAGTTCGAAATTTCTGACAACGGATTATCCCAACAGAATAATAGAATAATTCCAATCAACGACCTAAGATATTCTCGTCACCACACTCCTTTGACTGCAAAATCTTTGGAAGTGTTGAGGGCTCTATACAACAGCTCTCATTCTATTCATATGAGGATTCCCTTTCTAGAAGAGAGAGTTGATCGACCTCTTCTTGGTGAAGTAGCATTCTACATTGTTGCATTTAAGTTTGGAGTTCAACTTCCGCTCTTTTTTTTTTTTTTTGCAACAATTTCTAGTTTATGTAAAACTTGCTCCTGCCCAAATTATCCCTAACGAATGGAGCTCCATCTTTGGATGCTATATTTTGTGGGCAGAGCTTGTCAAATCCAAGCTAATGATTGTTGAAGACTTCATGTATTTACACTCATTCAAGGAATGCTATGTCGCCAACCAAACCTTTTATATTAGTCTTCATTACCAATCTAAGCCTATTGTGAAGACCTCTTCCTCAAGCAAGGATTGACAACTTGAGTGACTCTTCGTTAGCGGTGTCTAGCTTATTCATTGTGAGCAAAATTTTGCCAAATTAATTCCAACCGAATTTCAAGATTGGGGTAAGTTTTCTCTCTCTTTAATAGATTCACCATCTTTGATTACCTTATAATATAAACTATTTTTTTAGATAAAAAGAAATCGGAGCCATCCATTATTGCCACCAACTTCTACCTATCAACACTGTCACTTTCTGATGATTACCAAAAAAACTCTTCACTCATAACACAGAAGACGTTAGCCAACAATAAGTTTCTCCCAGGTTAGTAACTCTTATCGTAGTGAAATTATTTAGTATTTTTATTTATATATTCTTGATCATATGAAATTGGCTTGTGTAGTCATAACTTTCCATCAAGATTTGCTCTATAGGAACCATCGTGAGGGTGTAACGTTCAAACTTGCTAGGTGGGAAACCTTTATGGGCTTCCTTCTCTGGTGCCACTGACCGTTCTTCTATCTTTTTCTTTTTGTTCTCATGTCGATCCTCATCTTCTCATCCTCTTGACCTTTGATGGTCCAGACGAGTAGTTTTCTCTTCCTAACCACCTCTCAAGCGAAGGAGCTCTCTGGCGCTCATGTACTTATGTGCCTGATAACGGGTAGAAATACACGTTATTACAACTCAAATAAGTAAAACAATGAGAGAATACGACGGTAAAAATAAGCAATATCATGTCCAAAAGCACTAAACTGAAGAAATTGCGATCGCATGCGCCTATCGCATAAAAGCAGTTAATTTACTTATTTTGTGCAGGAAAAATGCATTGGCGCAAGGGAAAATGTGATCCAAAGTAATTAGGCATTAGCGCGCTTGAATATTGCAATCGCAATGTCATGCGATCATGAAAAGTTGCTCAAAAAGTTGGCCGCATAAAGACTGCACATCAAGGTGACAGCATAATAAATCATGATGGGAGGGAAAGCTGATGACGGTCGAATCCGAATTTAGTTGACAAGCCGTTAAAGCCACACTGTAGCAAGTACACTCAACTTTTGGTGACCATTAATCGGCACTTCAGAGCGGTGGATTTAATGACCACCCATCATTGCAATCATTAGAAAGGAATGGTGTTTCACCTTGAGCTCTATAAATACCGAAGGCTACCATTATAACAACAAGATAGATATGGGGAGAGAGATAGAAGAAGTTTGAGAGTCGTTAGTCTGTTCATGTACATACCCATACTTATAGGACGAAGACGAGCAAGGAGACGAGGAGGTCAAGAGATCATTCCCGGACAGATCGAGAGACTGTCGAAGAGCGTTACAAAGGAGAAAGGGTCATCACTTGCGAGAGCAAGAATATATATCTAGACAGAGTTGGAGTGAAAAAAAACAATGTAAAAGGCCACAGGAAGCAAGACATTGCTTACCGGGCTTCTTATCTCTAAATTTCATTTGCTATTCTGTATTCAGCACTTTATTTATATAAAATGGAAATCTGATTTGAATCTATGTTCAATCTCTCCATACTTCACATTAGTAGCTAAATTTCTAAATGGGTTGAGAAGTACTTAGCTAGCATGACTTAAGATTTACATTTTATGTGATCATCTTGTCTTATGTATGCGTCATTTACCCTTTAGAGATACTTGAGAGAGTAGTCTAAAGATAGAATCTAGACTTGAGAGAGTCATATTAGAATCTAAGCTTAAGAGAGTCAGATTAGAACCGCATAAGCAAGAAACAGAAACTTAGACATAAGTTCTATTACTATTAACACATCGCATGCACCCTAGAAATAAGATATGATAGTATGCGGTCACCTTGTTTATGTGTGCATCATTCATCATCGCATAGACAAGAATAGAGACTTAGTCATAAGTCCTATCAACTTTTTCGTATACATCGCATGTGTCCTAGAAATAGGAATTATGGCATTTTGCATGGAGAGATGACGTATTGTCATTTGTGTGTAGCATGATCGCATAACTTGTGCATAATCTTAGGAAGTGTTAGCTAAACCCCTTCTGAACCACTTCATCGTATACTCATTGTAACTCTCGATTTCATCAACTTTGCGATCAAACTTCGTCGCATAGGAAATATTCTTAATCAAAACACCATCCAACTCATTTGTTTTCACCACCGCAAGAGAATCAAAGTAACTGTCGCATATTTACTCAATAGTCCATATGTTCGACCCTAGACTTACCAGGAAACCTAGTGAGACTTATACTTGGGTCTCATTATGAAAACTTGCATGTTCACCGCATAACACATCACTGCAAACTCACACCATAATCGCATCACAATTCACACGCATCAAGTTTTTGGCGCCGTTGCTGGGGATTACGATACATATTGCGCTAACAGTAAACCTTTTTTATTTTCTTTGTAGCCTTTGACCTCTATGCACTGCCATTCCTTTGATAAGGGAAGAAACAGGCGTCGCATGAGCGAAGAACACACTCCTGAGCCCAACTGAAGCATTTAGTTAAGTTGCGAGATGTCCACACGACAGATTACCAGACTAGCTCCAGATGGAGAATTTTTACCATGGATTGAATCCTGCATCGCAGACGGCTACCAATGCGGCAGCAGCAGCAGGTGGTCTGCTTTGATAAAACTTTGATGAGGCGAAGAATATCCTTGATTTCATATCAAAAAATCATGAAGATTGGCAGGAAAGCGATCACCGAGTAAAACCAAGAGAAGGTAACGCAACACGGTGCCATCGCATCTTTGCAAAAATCAATGAATGCGTGATTAATCTGTTGTAGGCATCACAATCAACAACCCTGGAACGCAAAGAGAGCAAGTCAACACAATTGGACAGACGAGCACGAGTTGTGCTACATGTGAAGAATCGCATCCGATTGAAGAGTGTCCAGGGAACCCGCAGTCAATCTACTTTATAAAGAACAGCCTTTCTCAATAACATACAACCCGAGTGGAGAAACCACCCTAATTTTGCTTGGAAAAAATACCCAACAACAAGGATATCAATCTATGGCGCAAAAGAAGGACCGCCAGGATTTTTCCAACGAACTAACGGTCAACAGCAACAACAAGCCAGCAGCTCGCAAGCACCGCCATCATCCTCTCTAGAGAACCTTTAAAGCAGTACATTGAAAAGAATGAGATGGTCCTTCAGAACCAAGTGACTTCCATCTGTAATCTAGAAATCCAAATAGGACAGATTGCGATAGAGCTGAAAAATAGACCGCAAGGGATGCTGTCGAGCTCAACTGAGCTCCCATGCAACCCGGGGAATACAAGGAAAGAGCAATGCCTAGCAGTCACCCTGCGAAATGAAAGGCGGTGGTGGAAAGAAATGAAAGAGCCTAATCCGAATGCGATGGAATCCAAGAACCCGTTGACGCAAAATGAATCAGAAGAGCCCGAGACGATTGAACCGAAAGTTGCATCCACCTAACCAGAAAAGGTACAGCTACCACCATTCCCGCAAAGAATGGAAAAGAAGCAAAAATGATGAAGGAAAGATCGCTTACAGTGGCATTGACGCAAAAGATCAAACACTATAAATCCCCACCGAAGATGCGCGACCTAGGAAGCTTTTACGATACCCTGCTCAATTTGGAGGAGTCTACATCGATCAAGCACTATGCGATCTTGGGGTGAGTATTAAATTTAAAGATAGGAAATCTAGACTTGAGAGAGCCAGATTAGAATCTAGGCTTGAAAGAGTTT
>NC_052360.1:46973771-47009291 GCF_009727055.1 Benincasa hispida | reverse complement strand
AGATTAGAACCGCATAAGCAAGAAATAGAAACTTAGACATAAGTTCTATTGCTATTAACACATCGCATGTGCCCTAGAAATAGGATATGATAGTATGCGGTCACCTTGTTTATGTGTGCATCATTCATCATCGCATAGACAAGAATAGAGGCTTAGACATAAGTCCTATCGATTTTTTTGTATACATCGCATGCATCTTATAAATAGGAATTATGGCATTTTTCATTGAGAGGTGACGTGTTGTTATTTGTGTGTAGCATGATCGCATAACTTATGCATAATCTTAGGAAGTGTTAGCTAAACCTCTTCTCAATCCCTTCATCGCATACTCATTGTAACTCTCGATTTCATGAACTCTGCGTTCAAACTTCGTCGCATAGGAAATATTCTTAATCAAAAAACCATCCAACTCATTTGTTTTCACCACCGCAAGAGAAGCAAAGTAACTATCGCATATTTACTCAGTAGTCCCTGTGTTCGACCCTAGACTTACCAAGAAACCTAGTGAGGCTTATACTTGGGTCTCATTAGGAAAACTTGCATGTTCACTGCATAACACATCACCGCAAACTCACATCATAATTGCACCACAATTCACACACATCAGTGCCCTAGAAAGGAGTTCGACATAGATCCAGTTGCTTTCTTGCCTAAGGATCAGATGAACTTCTTGTCCTTAAAGGTTAGGTCTACCTTATCTAACAAATTATCAAGGTTTAGCCCCCGTGATCCTGTGCCTTCTTGATATCCTTAGTTGGTTCTAGATTCATCATAACTCAACTGTCCACGGTCGACTCTCTACTTCTTTGCCATCCTCGGTTTGCTTCCTTCGCCTTTGGTTGATGAGATCCAGTAAGTTGATACCTCCGTTAGATTTTTTTCGTTTGTTCCATCCTTCGAGCTTTTGTCCCCTCGCCCCTTCGAACCGGCGATCACCTCTGGTGTGTGTAAGATCTTCTGGGCTGACTCTTGGCTGTAGCATAATTTTGAACAGTAGAAGTTCAAGAATGGTGATCGACAGGAAGATGCTTCCTCAGGTTCAAATTGTTCGCTCGCCTTTGTTCCCTCCCAATACCAGCTTTTTTGATGCCTTTAGTCCAGGAACCTCAGATTCACCCACCCCTTCAATAGCAAGACCTTTACCCTTGACCATGTCTTGGACAACTGGGATGGTGCTTTGACCCAATAGATTGTGCTTTGGCATTCCAACGCATTTGTTTTCCTCAGGTGGATCCGTCTCATTCTGCCCGATGGCCTCAATGATTAGGTTTGGGTGTTTAAGCATCTCCATGATCTGGTTCAGGTTTTGATCTAAGCCATCAACTTTAGCAGCTAGAGTCGTGTACACATCAACAGGCTCATTCACAAGATGATGGGTTTCACCCCCTGAGTTTCTGGAACACATGTGGGTTGTCGCCTTAGTTAACGTTCATGGTCCAAATCATCCCCATCAGTTGGGAGAATCTCTCTGTTCACGTTGTTCCTTATGGTTCAAATACAAGATGTAGTTGTAGGGCCACAAGATTTTGGTATTTCTCTCCCCACGACGGTGCCAACTGTTGATACTGAAAATCACGCCAACCGTAAATTTGTATTTATTGAGGGAGATTAGCAAAATATCATACAAGATGAGCAAAGCTAAACATCGGTGTAGTGTTGAGCCAAATTCGCTCCGATACTCAAGTTAGAATCGAGTTTGAAAATAGTCAACTGGTAGAAAATAAGTATGGGTTTTTTGCTTTGCGTATCTTTCTTCGACCACAGCTTAAAGATTATATAGGTCAATCTCTTAGTAACTGATGCTGACATGACCTTTCCTCTTCCAGGCCCCTTTCGGACTTTCCTTCAGTTGTTATCCATTCTAACCATCATTGTTTGAGCTGTCGCACATCTCGACCATCAATGTGCTCGACCTTTGGATAAACCTTTGATGTTTGATTAATTATGTCCCTTTATTATAATCATTGCTATAACTCCTAGCTTGAGTTCTTGTCTTGGCTCGAGCTCCTTTCTTAGCTCGACCCCTTTTCTTTGTTGGGTCGAGGTCACTAGGGTCTCTCCATGGGTGGTCCTCTGAGCCACTCCCCATGGGTTCATTTAGCTCCTCTAGTACTTAAGCCTTTCTAAGCTCCTTGTACCTAGCTTAGGCTTCTCGAGGTTCAAGCCCTCATAGGCTTCTCTAGGCTCGAGTTCTCCTAAGCTACTCATGCCTAAGCTCAAGCTCTCCTAAGCTATTCATGCTTAGGCTTTTTTGAGCTCCTCTTGAGTTCTCTCTTAAGCTCATCTGAGCTTCTACTAGGCTCTTAAAGTTCTCTACTTGGCCCTCTAAGCTCTCTTAGGTTCTCTCCTTGGCACCTCTGAGCTCCTTTTGAGCTCTCTTCTAAGCTCATCTAAGCTTCTCTTAAGCTCTCTCCTTGGCTCCTCTAAGCTTGCATCATGGGTCCCACTAAGCTCTTCAAGCTCTCCCCATGTGTTCTTCTCTTGAGCACTCTCCTAGGTCCATATGAGCTTCTCTTAAACTCTCTCCTAGGCTCATATGAGCTCCTCTGAAACTCTCTCCTAGGCTCCTCTGAGCTTACTTCATGGGTCCCACTGAGCTCTTCAAGATCTCCCCCATGGGTGCTTCTCTTGAGTTCTCTTCTAGGCTCCCCTGAGCTTTTTTTGAGCTCTCTCTGAGGCTCATCTGAACTCCTATTAAGCTTATACCTTATGGGTCCCACTGAGTAGGCTGAATTTTACCTATAACATATACGATATATCACAATATGTAACATATATTAATACACCATTTTCAAAATAAACCATCTATTGCAGAACATATATGTCGAGATCACACATTCACAATTATAAACCTAAATTCTATCATAAATAATAATACTTTAAAAAATAGATTTGAATACATATCAAAAAGGATGCTGAATCGAGACTAGGACGCCAGATATCCACGAATCTGACTAGACGGTGTCAGATCCTCATAGATCTAAATGGGTGGCTGGATCTTGGTGCGGTGACACAAACAGAGGGAGGTGAACCACAAATAGGAGAGAGAAACAACAAGAATACAATCGGTGACTTACCTCGACGATCAACGGCATGCAGAAGTTGATGTTAAATAGTACATAAAATATCTATATTACTATTACATCATGAGTAAGATTAGATTGGTTGAATATCGATGTTAAATAGTACATAAAATCAATACATTAATGACTTACCAATAGGGTATGTTGTTTAAAAAGAAGAATACCTTAGAAAAATTTTAAATTGTACCCATAATTGTGCAGCTCATTCAAACGTCTAATCACAAGTTGTCACATGACAAATATTTTTACGTTATGCTCATTTAGTCTTTCTTTTTTCTTTTGTGATAGAAGAGAAGATGCATGGAGATGGACAATCAAGTATTAATCATTTTAAAATATTTTACAATGTCAATCTTTTTAGTTCTTATCATCTCGACAATCAATTTGTCAATTGATTAAATGAATTGCATATTTTGAAGAGGTCAAACAACACTACTTGTTTGCTTGTCTTTGTTTTGTTTGGTTTTGTTTTTTCAAAATTTTATTATGTTTAACCAAAAATGCATATCCCAATAATATTTTTTTTTTTTTCACTTATTCCTTGTAAACCAATGATTGTAAAATCACACTATTTCATCAAAATTCTATCGAAAGTTATTTCACGAGCCAAAGATAAGACATAGATTGTGTATTATATGTAATAGTAAGGGAAGGAAAAAGAGTATGGCTCACTACAATTCAATTATTGTTGTTAAAGTTGAAATAAAGAGAGGTTTTTGTTAGAAGTACGAGATGAGAAACGAAGAATTTTGCATGTAAGATAATGGAGAAACAACTATGTTAATAGTAATAGAAACTAAAATTAGAAATTAGAGAACATTTAGGGTTTAGGGTATGGTTTAGCTGTCATAGTAAATATCATCTAATCACAACAAAAAAAAAAAAACACTAACAAATTAATAGGTATTGATGTGTTGTTGTATTGTCTGTCCACTGCCTCCATAACCTTGTTGGCTATGGCACTTGCATACATTGATGAACCTTCATATATCTAATCATTTCCAAACACATTCACTATCATTATCATCATCAAGGAATTATATTTTATATGATTAATTAATGTTTAAAATCAATTATACCAACTAAATTATCTCAGTTTTTCTTAACTACAGATGTATTGGTTTAACACATATTTTATGTGCTAATATGAATATAATTCAACTAACATAAAGTATGAACTATCGATCAAGATGTAAGTATTTGAAATCTCATACCTCCAAATTGTTGAACTATTAAACACCTACTTTATGTTAGTTGAACTAAGTTCACTTTGCCCAATTTTTAGTTATTTTATTTGAATTTCATTTAAAGAAAAGTTGCATGACTTTTGTTAAAAAAAAAAAAAAAAAACTGGGTTTTCATCCCTATCTTAAAAAAAAAAGGATAATAATAATAGAGTTGTCATTTGCTTAAAACATATTCTTTACGACTTTATAACAACCTTTTATAAAAGCTTCAAAACTCTACTTAGTGTAGAATTTAAAATGGATCTAGCAGTTAGCTTCGAAACATTTATGAAATATCACAAGATTTTTAAAGAGTATAAGTTTAAATATTCTATTAGTTCTTCTACCTTTGTCTTTAGGTCATTTTGGTTATTATATTTTCAAAATGTTCATTTTGTTCTTTTATATTTTCAATTTTGCTTCATTTTTGTTCAACTTAAAAATAGTAACCATTTTGATGAAACAAAATGAAAATTAAGAGACTAAAATAACCACTTTTTAAAAGTAGAAAGATCAAGATTTTTTAGAGCGGAAACTTTAAGCATCAAAATTAAGAAAAAAAAAAACAACAAAAGTATATAGACCAAAAAGTAGAATTTAAATCAAGAATATATATATAATTTGGGAGGTGGAATTACCTTGGTATTGAACAAGAAGCTGTAGTAATCGCCGATATGACCACCGGCGACATGGTGAAGATCAAGCTGAAGATCATCAAGCAATCTAGAGACAAGCAACAAGCAGTTGAGTTTACGCTGCACAAGCTTTATAGTAACTTCATCATCAACAATTCTCACATCAACTTCAGTATCTTTGGTCTTTCTCTGCAGCCATGAGCTTCTCAAATTGTAGCTTTGATCTTCTACGCCGTCTCCCACTACACCACCTGCTTTTGCATTTGAGCTTTCAACATCCCACGCGCCGCCGCCCTCTAATTCCTCCGCCGTCCGTACCCTTTTGCTCCTCTCTCTGCTGCATCTCTTCTTCTCCACCAGTTGTTTCAGTTCTTTCACTTCTCTTAGAAGCTCTTGGATGTAATTTATGGCGTCTCCCACAATTGATGCTCTATCAGTCTGGTTTAATAATTTTGTTGTTTGTCATCAAAATGGAATCAGAACAAACAAAATCAGAGAAGCCTGATTAAAATTGGTAATACCCAGAAAGTGAATTGAAGTTTTGAACTATCTGTTTTTAGTTCAATTTGTTGTTTAAGATTGAACAAAAACAAAAATGGTGGGTTAGAGAGAGAGATATCTTGATTTGGGCAATACCCAGAAAGGAAAGTTTCATTAAAAATGGTGAATCTAATCTTCAGTCTAGACTGTTGGTTGCGTATCAAGAGAATTCCCAAAACGCCTCGCGAGAACACCGATCTCAAGCTAATTAAAGTTCAAAAGGAGTATACTGAAATAATCAGTTTAGTTTGTTGTTCAAGATCAAAGGATAGTGACAATAAATGGCAGATTATTCAGAGAGACAGAGCTTGATTCACAGGCCAGAAATCAAATTAAAGTCCAAAAACAGTGAACCCATAATCAAGATCAAAGGAAAAAGACCAAACAGAGAGACAAAAAAAAAAAAAAAAGAAATAATAATCATAATAAAGCTTTGATTCAGTCAAAAAATGGCGGTATAATGAAAGAAAATGGAGAAGAAAACCTTAGTAGGAATAGGAATCAAACTTCTGAGAGCTACATATTTGTCATTCAATTGAACTCTTCTATGGCGTTCAGTGGCATAATGTTTAGTCATTTTCCCATCTCGTCCTTTCCCAATACAATCCGCCATATCTCTACTGAACTCCAAAACACCGCTTCCATCGCCGTCTTCATAAACTCCGGCAGTTCCTTCTCTCTCCATTATCTCCCCTTCCGGGAACAAACTCCCTCCTCGGACTCTGGAACTCGCCGCCGGTAAGCCATATCCATGAGGAAGAGAGTGAAACAGTTCCTTGAACAGCGGCGGCTGCGGTGGAAGATTCAAGTGAAACAGAGGATCGTAGAGTATTGAAAGCGAAGTCGATGATGAGGTGCCACCGTCTCCGGCGGGAAGGTCTCCAAGATACCCTCCCATGGCGGAGGTGTGGAGATTGGAGAAGGAGATGGAAGACTTGTTGGAGCATCTGGCAGCGGCCGGCATGTTTAAGAAATTCAAGAGGTCTGGAGCTTGAGTGTAGGCAGTGGCCATGGCGGAATCAGAAAAGTGGTGCTGCTGATGCTGATGATCTTGAGATTGAATCTGATGGTGGTGATTAAACCCCATTTCCTGAATTTGAGTTCCAACCCAATTGGATTGATCGAGACACACCATCCGATTCGAATCAGAAGTAACTTCTTGACCAAAATTATGGGTGTTATCAAACGCTCCCACCGCAGCTGCCGCTGCCTGTTGAAACTCAAGTTCCATAGCGTCACCACCGCTGGTACGGTGGTGATGATAAGAGACCTCGTCCATGGAAAGATTGAGATCATTGTCGTGAAAATGGCCATGGGTGGTTTCTTGGGGAGCACCGGGAATGAGGGGCGGAGGAAAAGAAGGCAAAGAAGCAATATGCGCCATGGTTTGAGGAAACCCATTTTCTGAAGCATCCGGTGTAGGTTCAGCTGACATGGAATTGGGATCAGAGCACCCAGTTTCTTCATACATATTTTCGTACGAAAACTCTGCTTCCGCCATTAATAAGAAGCAAGCAAACAAAGAAACAAAGAAACATGTCAGAAAAGAAAAAAGAAAAAGGAAAGTAGAAAGAAAACCCAATGATTCCCACAACATTTTATCTGTGAAGCAAAATGAGAAAAAGGGTATGGAGATCTTCGAAATTCACATCGGTTGATCGTTAATTACATAAACAATAATCCCAAAAATCTCAGAAGGAACTTGAATTTGAAAGGAAAGATTAGGAGGAAAGAAGAAATGAAGTTTATATATAAAGAAGAAGTTGATTGAAACTTTTGAGAGTTAGAAAGTTGAAAGAGAAGAGTTTGTTAGAGAGAAAGGGAGTAAGGGTGTGGGGCCCACTCATAATCTCCGTATTCTTTTCTGATACATAGCTGCGTGATCTGTCCTCTTACTCTAACTCTAACTCTCTTCCCTCTTTTCTTTCTATTTTCCCCTCCCTTTTTTCACCTTAATTACCTTTATGCCATTACTTCTTTTTTTTTTTTTTTAACAAAATTACACCTTCCGTGGTATTAAATTTTGGAAAAATTATAAAACTCAAATGTTGAAAGAAATATCGAAATCTGATTTTACGCAAATATTGATATAGATGAAAATTTTAGAAAAAACTATGGAAATTTATGGAAGTTGATATAATTAGTTAATGAAACTTTCATCATGGTTTAATTAGATTATAATTTACCATTTTAATTACAATTTCTATAAAATATAAAGTACAGAACATTTAAATGTCTGTTATAAATGATCTGTGCATAGGTTGATGTTTTAAAAAGAATTAGAAAATAATTATAAAATAATATAATGTTTAAGACTATTTTGAGATGAAATAATGTGAATTTTATGAAAGTTTTGGATAAGAAAAAAAATTCACATCAATTCAATTTTGAAATGAAATGATGTGAAAATTTAATGGAAAAATTTGAATGAGGTTAAGAATAAATATATGTTTGTCTTTTGGGGTTTTTTCAAATTCAATTTCTTTAAAAATGAATGTTTTGGGTTGAAAATAAAGCTAAAGATTGAGAAAAGTTGGAAATTAGAAAAAGTAATACATAAAAAAAAGGCTTAATCCTTTGTTGAAAATGAAATTGACATTGACATGTGAAACTATAGACTTATCAAGACCATAAAATTGAAAATTTTGAATCGAGCCAATCTATTAATTAAACACTCCAAACATGTTACATATCAATTCAATGAGTTAAATATTTTTCAAAAGCCAACATGTTAAATTCGACCATTCAACATTATTGACATGTTTGAGAGTGATTCTAAAATCGTTAAAATTATTTTTAACATTTTCAAAATCATTTAGAAAATATTTGTAATCATTCAAAATCAATTTTAATCGTATGAAAAAAAATATTTAAAAGAATCGATTTTGAGTAATTGAAGGTGTATTTCAGAATTATTTTATCCATGACAAAAGTTATTTTAACAATATCAAAATCACTCCAAAACATGCTATATATCAATTCAATGAGTTAAATATTTTTCAAAAGCCAACGTGTTAAATAACTCTCTCTCTAACATGTGCTCATTAAATTTGTTCTCAAATTATTTTTTTAGCATGTGGTAAGAATGAAAGGAGGAGTAAATTTTAACACAATCGAACTAGTTACACGTGATAATTTTTTTTTTAAATAAACGTATATATATTAAAGGAATAAAAAAGTCACTAGAACTCAACCGCCAATATAGCGTTCAACACATCCCATAATCAAATGAGAAAATAAGAATTCCAAAAGATATGAGACTCATCAAGAGTCGAAAAACAGAAAGGAAATCAAAACTAATCGCAAGAGACTTCACGAGTCAATTAACTAAAAGATCAGATATCCAAATATGACTTCAAATCTACACGCATTGAACCTTTAGACAAAAGATGAGGGATGAATTGGCTATTATGTGAAGTTGTAAGGGGTAAAAATGGAAATATCAAAAAATAAGTACGAACGAAGGTGGGGGGCAGTGCAGTTATTTGTAGATGATAACAAATAGTTAAAAAGAAAAAAAAAAATCCA
Source organism: Benincasa hispida (assembly GCF_009727055.1). NCBI lineage: Eukaryota > Viridiplantae > Streptophyta > Magnoliopsida > Cucurbitales > Cucurbitaceae > Benincasa > Benincasa hispida. The sequence continues at coordinate 47,000,279 of NC_052360.1, read as the reverse complement.
TAAGTGGGACCCACAATGAGTTACCCATGCAATCAGCCAATCCAAACTAACCCATTTCCAAAATGCAACTGTTTTTGTTACCCTTTTTCCACCCTTTTCTCTCTTTCCCAATAATAAATTCATTTCAATTTTTTAAAAACTCCAACTTTTGCCCCCAAACTTACATTAAATTTTAAATTTAGACAACTATTACAAGTTTGGGAATAATATCTTTTTGATGCTCAAGTTTGTATTTGGTTCCTACATCTTACAATATTATACATTTAGTCTTAAATTTTGGATTTTGTTTTAATTTGATCTCTAAATTTCAATATATTATAATTTTACTATTGAGATTTAAATTTTGTTTTAATTTAGTCATTAGATTTTAAGATTTTTATTTTAACCTCGAATTTTTATTAAATACTCGCTTACAATCATTAACGTCAATTTCTATTAATTAATTAAAAATACTTATGAAGTGAAATTTTAATTTTAATTTTCAAAGTGATGAAAACAGTGAAACTTAATCAAATAGAATTCTTTTAATAGTTTTTCATTTATTTTTGTTGACAATATGTAGGATGAGAGATCAAACTTTTGATCTCACAACCGATAATACATATTTGTTGTCAGTTGAATTACGTTCATTTTGACATCAAGATTCAATCTTTAGAGGGGAATAGTAAACTTCCAACCCCTTATGAATTCTGTAGATATATATAACTAAAACATTTTTTTTTTATAAAAGAAATTGGAATGAATGCATTAAAAAGGCACTTTAGATAAACTTTTTTTTATCTAATTTTCTTCAAAAAGTAATTATACATGTACTTATTAAGTACTTACAACATCGAGGCTAAGGAATCATATGAGCCTCAAGATTTTGGATGTCTTGATCAAAGCGATTCTAAGACAAAGACCCTCCGATAATATCTCATGGCAGAGTAAGTACAAATCTCATAATGCTTTTATAGTTCAGCCTTCACAGAGAGATTCTCGACCAAGTCTAAAATTCATATGTCCCAATCAGACTGAATGGGCCCAAAATTATATGGTCTACAAAGCAAATACACCCTTCTTAATATGCCTCATTTTCCAACATTGCTAGGTTACATGCCATTTCTCCAAATAACAACAATTATATTCACTCCACTACGAAAATCTTTTGAGTTCAACGATTTTCTGACCTCTTAGTCGAGAGTATAAATCTGAACTACTTGACTTTTGAGTTCAACGATCTTCTGACCTCTTAGTCGAGAGTATAAATCTAAACTACTTGAGTAATATTCAAGTTAACATTCCACTATCATAACTAGAACCCTAACTGAACAATAATCTCACAACCATGTTTCTTTCAAGACCCAAAAAAAGAAAAAGAAACTTGACATACATAAAGAAGAACCGTTTATATTGAACCAATAATATAGGAATTATGTATTATATAAACAAGATGGAGAAACAACTCTAATAAAGAAATAAAAGGAATCAGGAAACAATATTATTGTTACTTCATTTATTTGTTAATAAGTTGTTGAAGAATGAACACATAATTATTCAAAAATAAGACAGACAGGAAGCAAGAGTTAAAGCCTGTTGTCTATTTTCCCTAAGTTCCTTGATCTTCTTCTTATAATTGCTTTGATATGTGTCCCAATGCAGTGTAAGAGGCAGAGGCATACCACAAAGACAACAGAAGGCAAAGATAGGTAGCCATATATGTTTATTTACAGTAGAGATATCAGATATTGCCTGTTTTGAGTGGAAAACCACTGAGTTTGCTGTTACTTTTGCCATCAATGTTAGCATCCAAGCTCCTCTTCTGTAAGTTTCTGTTGTTCCCATGCCCCTATCCACCATGAATATGGAAAGATCCTTCTACTGGCATTATTAAAATGCAATATCTCCACCATATAAATTTCAGACCACGGAGTTTCAAATAAACGATAAGAAAATCCCCATGAGAGTGGTTTAATCAGTGGCTTTTAAATTAAAAAAAATTGGTTTGTATCAATTTTAAATTTTTTTACTTTGTTTCATTTTGATTCCATTATTATACGTCAAAATATATTGCTTTGATCTCTAAACTCCATACAAAATTTGTTTGATATTCTAAATAAGGCATATTGAATTTGATATCAAACTCAAAATAGCTAGCCCAAGATGAAAATAGAATACTTTATCTACTACAATCTGAACAAGTATTTATGAAAGCTTGAAACCAAATACTCAAAACAGTACAGAACATATGGAAGGGCCAACATATGTATAGAAAGAAAGAAAGAGAACTCCAAGGATCAAAATAGAATCTAAACATTAAAGTTTACATAGATTAGTATCAAGCATTCAAATATAAAACTTTATAGCAGACCCAAAAGTTAACTATAAGAAATTTAGACCAAGGGAAAGCACCAGTATAAGTCATTCATGAAGATAGAGAAGAAAAGGAAACTCATTGAACATATTTGGGAATTTCTCCCTTCCTTAAAAGAGAGAGGGAGTACTTAGCAGTGTCAATGAGTTCTTCAATATTGTGAAGAGATCGCTCTTCAGAAGCAAGCAAGAAAATGCCACGAACCTCCACCTTCTTTGCTAATCTAGCTGCAAAGCTGAGAGGCAAATTTGGGGAGTTGAGGCTCCGCAATATCTGGCGATAAAGAGATATAACACGCCCATGGTTCCTCGCTAAATCCTCTGTTGTTGCCCATACAAAACCTTTCGCCATTTCTCAAACTGAAAAGAAAATTGAAGACATCAGAATGAAACTAAAAAGACTGTGTGGCACCCTCACAGAGGAGAGTTCTCAATTACAGGTCAATTTCTCTGCGGCATTTCTTCAAACCGTTTGTGCTCACGTCTCAAATCAAACTGAAACTATCATGTACATTTCATGGATAGAATTGCGCAATAGTGAAACGTCAGAGCTATGAAGAATTCTTCAGATTTTGGGGGTTTTCGACCATAATTCAGCCATCAATACACAAACCCACTAACTAATTTCTGCCCTTTCACTAGATTCTCGGCGGCGATTAGGAGTAAAAAGAACTATAGAATATGAATATATGTTAACCTGGATCAGTCTGGAGTTTAGAGCGTGCGGAAGAAGCACTGAACGAGCGGATGAAGGATTGAAGAATGGTGGCGGTGGCGGTGACGGTGGCGATGGCGATCGGGTTCGGAGAGCGGGAGAGACATAGCCTTGTTTGATCAAGTAAGGGTTTGAATCCAGGTTCTATTTTTTTTCCTAAATTTTCATTTTATTAATTTTTAACGATAAGATTACTTTGAATTTTTTAATAATTATTTTGTCAAATAAGTTAGTGGACGCTAAAAAAATCTAGTTTCAATTGTGAATTAGGTGGTAAAGTAATTTTTTTTTTATAGATCATTTTGTATTCAAGATTTTGGCCATTTACTATTTTGGCGTGTTGGTAGTTGATATTTTACTTCAACTTCATCTTACTCAATTCATGCTAGATGTAATTTCATCCTTAAATAGATTTAATCCCTAAAGAGTTAGTAAAATCTTAACATCAAGTACCACAATAAACATTTTTTAAAAGTTTAAAGGCTAAAACGAACGTTTTTTAAAGTTTAGAGTGAAGGGATTGAATCCGTGCAGAAGCTATGAATGCTTGTGCTTCGATATCCTTGAAGAAAACAAGAACATAAAACAAATAAGCATGTTGTAATTTAATAACAATATAAAAATACTAATTGTTGAAGACTGTTCTTCAAGTTGTTCTCCCGTCAAGATGTTCCGAATACCATCATCTTTGATTGTCTAATCTGGGGCAAGGGAATTGATTTTTTTTTTTTTAACCATTCATGTCTTTCCATAAACAGTATTGAAAAGGTCGATTAAGGAAAATTGGATCGATGCCAAAATGGTCCACTATTCGAGAGGAGAATGCGCTCTTAATAGTAGTACAAAATCGAAACCTTCTAGATGGGATGCCTAGAATTTGTTACCAAGTCAATATGACTAGGAGTTGATCTAAGAAGGGAAATTTCCTATGTCAAGCAAGGTAGGTTGAGTCACCGAGGGTCCAAGTTTTGACTTTCTTTCACATCTTTCAACACTATTTTAAATGATTTCTTCTATTCTTTCTCTCCAGCTGACTTCATTTATTTTCTTCCCAAGTTGTCTGATCGAAAGAATAAAAGAAGCACATGACACAGGTTATCTTTGGCTCATAAGAAGTGAAATCTGGTATTTCTTTGTATGCTTTTGTTTTGACACTAGCTTCAAAGGCATGAGAAAAGAAAGATCTTTCTCACATTTCCTTCTTAAATAATCGATATGAAAGTAGGGATGGCAATGGGGTCGTGGCGGGGTGGGGATGCACTCTCCATCCCCGTCTCCATGGAAATTTTTAATTCTCATCCCCGCCCCATTCCCCGTTTTGGAGAGTCGAGGTCAGGATCATGGAATCCCTGTTCGAGGATTCGGGTCCCATGGGGAAAAATCCCCACTTTTTATTTTATTATTTTTATTATTTAAAATTAACTAAATTTAATATTTATATTGAAATTGTAAATTTTATATAAGAAATTAGTATTATTGTTACATAGAGTTGTTTTAAATTAAACATTCATGTTTTTTATTATAAATTAATAAAAAAAAATTAAATTTATTATATTAGATTTTTTAAAAGAGAAAAAAAACTGAAACATATTATTATTATTATTATTATTATTATTATTATTATTATTATTATTATTATTATTATTAATTAAAGAAATCGGGGTGAGAACGGGGATTGGGTTCGAGGTCGAGGACGGGACAGGGGTCCCTTCCCCATCCCCGACCAAGGACACACTTTAAATTCCCTGTTTGACTTCTGTCCCTTGTCAAACCGGGAATTCCCTGCCCCGATCAGGTTGGAGACCCGCGGGGACCCGACCCTGTGGGAAATTTTGTCATTCCTATATGAAAGTGCTTTCATTATCTCTACTATTCTCCGGGAATTGTGACTTGTAAGAGTCGTTTTGGAAGTATGAAGGAATGAGAAAATTTCTTGAGAGAATGAGAGAGTTAAACTAGAGAGGAAGAAGAAGATGGAAAAAAACAATTTTTTTTCTTCATTTGAGATCGAGTTACCCCTCTCCCACTAACTCTCCATATAAAGAGTTATTTTTTATATTATTAATATAAATTAAATCAAAATTTAATTTAAATTAATCAAATAATATTTAATAAATCTAATCTATTAGATATAATTAATTAAATATCATATATTTGAAAGGAATCGAATTCCTGTAGAAGCGTGAGATCGTCATGCATTTAGTTTTTCAATTTAACAGAAACAAAATACAACAGTCTACACGAGACGAATAGAGGATAAACACCAAAATCAGCATGCTATAAAAGATGGGGGAAAGGGAAAAAAGAGCTCACCTTTGTTAAATCTCGATCTTCTTGTAAATTCCTCTTACTTGTCTCACGAACACTTCCACAACGATCAAGGACACCACCAAGAATAACCTTGTTATTATCTATGACTCCAAGGATTAGATGTGTGGTCTCTAACACTTAGAAAAAGAAGTAGAGAGACTTTGTGAGAGCGAGTAAAGAGAAATTTGGTGGAGACTAGGGCCTTTTTTTCTACACAATGAAAATCCTTGCCCTAAATGGGCTATGAGGATATATTTATATGGAGTGGGGTTATCTTACTCCATTTCTACCCTTAATGCTAATTAATTAAATAACTCTTATTGAATCCTATATGTATATATATTTGGCAAAATCCAATGTTTATTGATTTTGGATGTCAGTTTAGTTGATTAATAACACAATAACAAGTTTTGTTAAGGTATGATAAATGTGGTTGATGAATCTATAAATCAAAAGATTAATTTTGTTGTATTGATTTTGTCTCGAGCGTTTACATATATTTTAAAATACTAGTATTTCATAAATGTCTTAGACTTTGAATTATTTTGTTAAGACTTTTAATTTTAATTATGGACCAAGCTAATCTTTTCACTACTATTTAAAAATATATATATATAATTCTTTCCATAGAATATTGTTTTTGTTATTTATTAATTTCAATTGATATTTATTCAATTTAGGATCACTTAAATTAATGTTTCCTTCGAGATTTTGCTTATTTTCTTTCATATTCCTAGCTGAAAATCGATATCTCTCCATTCAAATTATATATCGAATATGCTTGTACTATATTGAAAAATGTAAATATACATTACATATACCATCCAAAATCGATAGGATAAAACACATTGGATCTTGAAAAAAAAAAAAGATTCAAATAGCATAATTTTCATCCATTTTGCAACTTGGATTAAAAGTTTATAAATTAAACTACAACAATCAAAATAACATATCATTAGCTCAATATTGTCAAAATAATTAAAATTGAATTTTTTTTTTAAAAAAAAAAAAAAAAAAAGAATGGGGCCCACGGGGACCCGTTTCCCCGATGGGGAATCCCCACCCCCGTCCCCGCCTTGGCCTTCAAATGGTAGGGATGGGGGGGAATTTCCCCTATGGGGCTGGGGACGGGGACCCTCCCTCGTCCCGCCCCGGCCCCGTTGCCAACCTTACCATCTTTGCTTACCTTAGAATATAAAATGTTTTTTTAGATAAAAAGAAATCAGAGCCATCCATCATTACCACCAACTTCTACCTCTCAGCACTATCGCTTTCTTATGATTACGGGAAAAACTCTTCACTTATAACATAGAAGACGTTGGCTAACAATAAGCTTTTCCCGGGTTGGTAGCTCTTATTGTAGCGAAATTATTTAGTATTTTCATTTATATATTCTTGATCATATGAAATTGGCTTGCATAGTTATAACTTTCCATCAAGATTTGCTTTACAGGAACCACTGTGAGGGTGTAACGTTCAAACTTCCTAGGTGGCAAACTTTTGCGAGTTGCCTTCTCTAGTGCCACCAACTGTTCTTTTCTCCTTCTCTTCTTGTTCTCATGTCGATCCTTATCTTCTCATCCTCTTGACCTTTGATGGTCCGGAGAGGTCGTTTTCCCTTTTTGACCACCTCTCGAGCGAATGATCTCCCTAGCACTCATGTACTTATGTGCCCTAGAAAGGAGTTCGACATAGGTCGTAGCTATTTTCTTGCCTAAGGATCAGATGAAGTTTTTGTCCTTGAGCCCTACTACAATAGTTGTTAAAGCAACATCATCAGTATAACCTTCAATCTGCAAAGCTTCACTGTTGAATCTTACAACATACTCTCTTAGTATTTCATTCCTTCATTGCTTTTTGGTGAACAGATGAATGGGAGGTTTTCTCTAATCTTGACCTCCTAGGAACTGGGTAATGAATGCTCTTGTCAACTCTCGGAATGAGGATATTGATCTTCTTTTTAACTTTCTAAACTATTTTTAGGTGGGACCTACAAGAGTAAATGAAAATGCTCGACACTTGATAGCGCCTCGGACTCCATGGAGTTGCATCCATGATTGAATCGTATCTAGATGCTCTACTAGGTCTTTCGATCCATCATAAGGTTTTATAGTAGGTAACTTGGATGTATGGGGTAATGGTTCCTGTATGATCTCATTGGTAAAGGTTGGGTTTACTTGATCTAACAAATTATCAAGGTCCAACCTCTCATGGTCCTATGCCTTCTTGATATCCCCTAGCTGGTTATGGATTTGTCGTAACTTAACTGCCCAAGGTCGAATCTCTACTTTTTTGTCATCCTCAGTTTGCTTCATTCGCCTTTGGTTGATGAGATCCCGTAAGTCTGTACCCAGGTCAAAATTTTCCGTTCGTTCCATCCTTTGAGCTTTTGTCCCTCCACACCTCCGAACTGTTGATTGCCTCTAGTGTGTGTAAAATCTTATGGGTTGACTCTTCGCTGGAGCATAATTTCGAACAGTAGGAGTTTAAGAATGGTGATCGATAGGTAGATGCCTCCTCAAGTCTGGATTGTTCGCTCACCTTTCGTTCCCTCCCAATATAAGCTTTTCTGATGCCTTTGGTCCAGGAATCTTGGATTCACCCACCCTTTCAATAGCAGGACCTTTACCCTTGACCGGGTCTTGGACAACTAGAGTGGTGTTCTAACCCAATAGATTGTGCTTTGGTGTTCCATCACACTTGTTTTCCTTAGATGGGTCCACCGTTGTTGGGGTTAATGCCCTAAATATCGTAGGGTCCTATAGTTTGTAAACCTTGTATGAACAAACTCTTATGTGATTAATAATATATGATATTTTTATTCACTTTGTATATAAAATATGTGATATTTTAGTTGCATTAACCACAAACCAATAAACTAATATCCAAGGTTATCATTGTAACTTGAACATGTATGTGGAGACATATAGGTGAATCATGTTTAAGTGATAACCTAAATGATCTGTAGTATATGGATAAGGCTAGATACCTTATCCTGGTGACACTACGAGTATGACCTGTTTTGTAGTTGTTACAAATATTGTAAAGTACTACAAATGATCTAATCCCGATAATTCATGTATTAGATATGCGAGCGGGGATATTCTATATAAAAAGGTTTGTATTAGACTGGACCACGAAATGCTTAGTCTTATTATATAACACAGTTCATAATAAAGACTTTCATTTCACCAGGAGGACCATAGGTAACATGACCTTAATCCTAAGTGAGTTGTGAATTCCTGCCTATCAGGGCGGTCCTTTGATTTGTATGGGTGAGAATGGCCAGATCGCCGACTCAACAAGTCTACTATTTTAGGGATTCGTCTGATTGTGTAGTGCGGAAGGCAATCGTCTAGCTCCATCACCTTGTGTTGTGAAAGGGTACACGATCACTTAGTGTTTGCCTTAACTAAACGATCGTTTAGCTCTATCGCATAGAACTACACGATCGCTTAATGTCTGTCGAAGCTAAATGATCGCTTAGCTCTATCGTATAGAACTATACAATCGCTCAACTCCATCACCTAGCTATAGTTTAGCTATTGTTTAACTCTATCGTATAGAACTAAACGATCGCTTAACACCATCGTCTAGCGCTTTTTGTCATCGTTTAGTATCTACTGCAGCTAAACAATCACTTAGCTCCATCGTATAGAACATCATCGCATCGTTCGACATCGTAGGTAAGCGATCGTTTAGTTCCATCGCATAGAAATTTCAATGCATCACTTAGCACTTCATCTATACGATCACTTAGCGCGCATCGTAGCTAAACGATCGTGTAGTACCATCATATAGTAAATTCAACGTATCGCTTAGTTCCCATGCCAAAGCTAAACGATCGCTTAGTGTTATCGTATAACAAATTGAACACATCATTTAACTCCTATAGATACACGATTGTCTAACGTTCAACATCACAACGACCAGTGCCCATTGCTATACGATCGTCTAGATTTTCTTCACATCATGTAGCGTCTGGAACTAGACGATCGCTTAGCAACTAAAACCTCAACAACGATTTTGAGTAGAAGCTGAAAAAACTGGAACAGCAGCTCGGCCTCTTCACTTGTTTCTTCAATTACATCTTAATTTCAACTCTAATGACTCCAAATAAATTATAGACTCTTAATAACACATAAAATCTCATCAAACAAAGCCAACTACAAATTTGAATGAGAAATTAAAGAGAAAAAACCAAAACTCATAAAACCATATTAGTGCATCAGTTTCATATCTCTCATATAAAACACCTACCAAACCAAAAATAAACCTAATTGAATGCTTATTTGTTACTCTGATACCAATTGTAGAATTGTATCAGCAACAGCGGAAGTACAAGGATCATTTAAGCACTCTAATTCACTAATTTTGGCAAAATATAAAGCATGCTCTTGTAGAAAACAAGTGAGTTTCAAGACATATCTCTTGTATAACTTCTTCAAAGCTCCTTTTTCAGCTGCTATCTTCTCCAAATCTTGTTGCAGACCACCTCAAGATCTTCTCTACTATTCTCTTGGTATTCTAGACTGAGTTGTGGGACTCAAAACAAGCTTGAATCAAGGGATGAAAGAGAAATGCTCACTGCAATAATCTTGTTGAAGAACCCTTTCTTCAACCTGAATTTTCTCTAAAATTCTCTATATATTGCATGCCCGATTTTCACTCCAATCTCTTTATTATATTGCAGATCAACCTGCAAAGGAGAGAGTTGTATGAGTTGTAACTCATGCTTGGAGAAGACAAGGCAAAGTGAATGCATTCTTGTGTGAGCTAGTGAAGAGATGGATAATGGAAAATCAACGTTTTCCATTTGTATTTTGCTTTTTCCCCCTTTTTAATTTTATCATAAAATCAAATTTTGATTTTAAAAAATCTATTTTGATTTTAAAAAATGAAAATTTTAATTAATTTCATAAATTAATTATTAAATAAAACTTAATTAAGTTAATATCAAATATTAAATTAATTTTAACACATATCCATCTTTATATATTTAAATCATATTTAAATATATAAATTCTCCTAGTCCATTTAATTCTCAAATTAAACATATAATTATATCTCATATAATTACTAATTTCCTTAATTCTAATTTGAATGATTCAAATTAATTTATCATGATATTCTAGAGCTAGTCCGTTACGAGCTAATAGGGGGACCTCGCGGACCTACAGATCATGGGCTCTAACGATCCGAGATTAATTAGCTAAACTTATTAGACCAGATTAATCCCCATTCATCAACTAATGGGTCATTCCACTAAAGCTCATAGTGCACTCCCCTCACTGCAGATATATTATATCCATATAATATAAGTTTGCGTCTTCATTTTTTGTTCGAGAGTTCTTGAAGAAAGTCTTCAAGGTTGCTAAGTTTGAGGTTCGTGATAGTTCGAGGGGTTTACGTGAAGAAACATTCTTCAAAGGTATAATCTCCTGAACTCTTTTTCTTTATAAAAGCATGCTGTAATTTTTCCTTAGAATGCATAATCTGTATGTTTTACTGTAAATTTGTGTTTTCAATCAAAATGGAATTTGGACGATCTGCTTTCTCTCAAGGATCTCTTTAAATTGAGATCCTTCAACCGTATTCTACCTGGTGGCCTCAATGATTGGGTTTGGGCATTTGAAAATCTCCATGATCTAGTTCAGGTTTTGATCTAAGCCATCAACTTTGGCAACTAAAGCCGCGTACACATCAACAAGCTCATTCACAAGCTGATGGGTCTTACCCCCTTGAGTTTTTAGAACACGTGTGGGCTGCCGCCTTGGGTGACGTTCATAGTTCGAATCATCCCCATAAGTTGGGAGATTATCTCTATTCATGTTGTTGCTTATGGTTCAAATACAAGATGTAATCGTAGGGCCAAAATATTTTGCTATTTCTCTCCCCACGACGACGCCAATTGTTGATACCGAAAATTACGCCAATGGTGACTTTGTATTTCTTAAGGGAGAGTAGCTCCGTATTCTACAAGATGAGCAATATTTTTCTCTTAGCTCGAGCTCATTTCTTAGCTTGACCCCCTTTGTTCGTGAGATCACTAGGGTCTCTCCATGGGCGGTCTTCTAAGCTGCTCCCCATGGGTTCACTTAGCTCCTTTAGTACTCAAGCCTTCCTAAGCTCCTTGTACCTAGCCTAGGCTTCTCGAGGTTCAAGATCTCCTAGGCTTCTCTAGGCTCAAGTTCTCCTAAGCTACTCATGGCTAGGCTCAAACTCTCCTAAGCTACTCATGCTTAGGCTCTTCTGAGTTCCTATTGAGCTCTCTCCTAAACTCATATGAGCTCTTCCTAAGCTTTTAAAGTTCTCTTCTTGGCTCATAAGCTTTTAGTCACTCTCCTTAGCTCCTCTGAGCTCCTCTTGAGCTCTCTCATAGGCTCATCTGAGCTCTTCTTGAGCTCTTTCCTAGGCTCCTAAGCTCTCTTAGACTCTCTTCTAGGCTTATCTAAGCTCCTTTTAGGCTATCTCCTAGCTTCATCTGAGCTTCTCTTAAGCTCCTTTGAGCTTCTCTTAAGCTCTCTCCTAGGCTTATTTAAGCTTACCTCATGGGTCTCACTGAGCTCTTCGAGCTCTCCCCCATGTGGGCTTCTCTTGAGTTCTCTCCTAGGTTCACATGAGCTCCTCTTAATCTCTCTCCTAGGCTCATCTGAGCTCATTTGAAGCTCTCTCCTAGGCTCCTCTGAGCTTACCTCATGGGTCCCACTGAGCTCTTCAAGCTCTTCCCCATAGGTGCTTTTATTGAGCTCTCTCTGAGGCTCATCTGAACTCCTATTGAGCTTATACCTTATCGGTCCCACTGAGTAGGCTGAATTTTACCTATAACATATACGATATATCATAGTATATAACATATATTAATACACCATTTTCAAAATAAACCATCTATTGCAGAACATATAGGTTGAAATCACACATTCACAATTATAAATCTAAATTCTATCATAAATGATAATACTTTAGTAATAGTTTTGAATACATATCAAAGGGGATGTTGAATCGAGACTAGGGCACTAGATATCCACGGATATAGACTGGAGGGTGTCGGATCTCTAGGGATTTGGACTAGGGGCATCAAATCTCCATGAATCTAGATTGGTGGATGCTGGTTCTCCACGAATTTGACTGGGCGGTGTCAGATATCCTCAGATCGGAATGGGTGGCTCGATCTTGGTATGGCGATACGAACAGAGGGAGGTGAATTGTAAACAGGAGAGAGAAACAACAAAATTACAACAGGCGACTTACCTCGGGCGATCAATGGTCAGTGGCATGTAGAAGTCGTCGATGATTGAAAACGGTTGATGAATGAGGACGAACAACGCGCAATCGATTCAGACGAATGAACGACTGATGAACAAGGACAAATGGCGCACTGCTGTGGACGATAGTGGACCGGAGACCGGTTCCGACGGGCGAACCGTGACAATGACAAACAAGAGCGGCAGAGGGGTGTGAAATCGTGTGGAAGAGATAGAGAAAGAAAGGGGAAGAGGGCGAGAGAGATGGATAGAGAGTGTGGCGTGTGAGAGGTGTGAAATGCTAAAGGAGGAAGTGATTGTTTTGAAAAAAAAAGGATTAAATTAATTTTGTGCATGAATTAAGGAAATCTTTGAGTTTTCAATAAAAAAAAACCCTTCAATTCCTTTTTCTTTCTTCTAAAAATTCGTAATTAATTGTAGAATAGGGACTAAAAAGTAATTAAACTTTAATTTTTATGTAATAAAGAAGTTTATTTAGACCTTAAAAAAACAGAACCAGACATAATTGAAATATAGGAACTTACTTTAGCCCTTCTACAGAGAAACCCATTTGTTAAATAAAAACAAATATGGGCCTATTGGGCTTTCTCATCGCAGCCGGAAACCCAGTCGAATTACAATTTCTAGGTTCCATTTGCCCCACGTATAAAACCAATAAACCACCATAGCTTTTGTTCAGCCGCGCACGAAAGTGTTGAAGATTTCTAGGGTTTCTGCTATCTCCCTCTAATTCGCCAAAATGGTAATCCCATCCGCCTGTTGCTCACATATCGATTTTAGTTTGTTCTTCAAATTTAGAATTAGGGAATCCTTCGAGATTATTTTGTATATTCAAAAGTCGAATTTGATTAAGCATTTCGTAATCATCCCCTTGGACTTCTGACCATGGTAGTTTCTTGTTAGCGATCAAGTTATTGTTGCTTTATCTGTTAACAGGGAAATTTGAAGGGATTAGATTAATGTAAGATTTCATGAACGTGGTTAATTGACCTTTTGATTTAGCGCGATACTTTTCGTTTTTTTAAGAAATGCAATACCCTTATTTAGATTCCGGCAATATAGTGATGTTCAGGATATGAAATGCGAAGGTTAAGCTTGTAAGATATTGGTTTTACGTAATGTATACTAACTTAGTTATTTGATATATAAGTATAACACTAGCAGGCTTATACAAGTTCTGTTGTAAATCTAACAAGATCAATGCTGTTCTACATTTTGATTTTATTTATATACTTTTTACGTTCTAATTAAATTTAGACTAATGGCAACAATCTTTTCAATTCATTTAATCATTGCTGGTTGTTAGGGAAGATGAATAAATATGCTGAATCTAGAATTTATCTGTAAGGCGTTCACTCATCCTCCTTATGAACCAGATGCCCGAGTTTGTATTGTTTACATTGTCTAGCTAAACAAGTTGTCGACCAAAGTTTATGTGATTGTTTATTCATTCGTATTTGATATGTCTTTAACTCATTTTTTCTTCATGATGGTTTGATGTGTGACCTTTCTACCTTTTATGATGTTATGTAGACAAAGAGAACCAAGAAGGCTGGCATCGTTGGCAAGTATGGTATGTGCTACTATCGTTCTTGTTCCTAAGATAAGATTCAAAGGAAAAATGTTGGATGAGTGAATTTGTATAAGTCTTTGGAATTTGGTTGAAGACCTTGATAGAGGAGAATATTCTGGTGTTTGCTAGTTGATAATCCCCCACTCATAAAAAAGCTCAATTATAAAAAGTACTCATAAACTTCGCCCATTGTTTTAATAATACCCTTCATTTTCCTGAAGTTTTTATATTATCATCGACAGTTCATAAATGTTTTAAAACTACTACCCTTCAAACAATTGGATTAATACGAACTCCTAGGCCATAGCTTTTTACATTTGTTGTCCTTATTTTTTTTTTCTTTTTTCTTTTTTCTTTTTAATTTCTTGCACTTTTATTTTCAAGCATTTTATTTTTCTGTGCTACTTTCTCTTTCTTTACCAAAGCCCCCGTTACTTCTTTAACTAGGAACTTAGGTCATCAAAACGATCCAAGTGTTTGAATTTTAGGTGGAAGAGCTGATATGGAAATTTCAGTCCTAGGTCACTGCCACACTGTTTCAGGACCCGGTTTTTATCCAAACTTCTTAAGCATTTTTACTACAAGGTTGAAGGTAGTTTTGAAATGAAAAATTAAGGGTAATATTAGAACTTTTGAATGAATGAGGGTAATTTTTGAAAGAAATGGCAATGTTGAAGTTTTTTTTTTTTTTTTTTTAAAAAAAAAATTAACAAAAAAAGAAGACCGATCTTTTTCTGTGAAAACTGGCTCCTGTCTCTTGCTCTTTTATCTTGTCATACAGTAAGCATGTTAAATTGCTTTCTTGATTATAGGCACTCGTTATGGTGCTAGTTTGAGGAAGCAAATTAAGAAGATGGAAGTAAGTCAGCACAGCAAGTACTTCTGCGAGTTTTGTGGAAAGGTACAACATTGTTTAGAATGCTCTCTATGTGATGGGGTCCTTGCTGTTTTAATGACCTGAGGTTGATTTGAAGCCGTGAATCTGAATTATTGTAACTTTCGTGTATCCTTTCACAGTATGCTGTGAAGAGAAAGGCTGTTGGAATATGGGGTTGCAAAGATTGCGGCAAAGTGAAAGCAGGAGGTGCTTACACGTTGAAGTAAGGATTCTTAATTGCTCTCTCGATTTTTTCAATTAACATTTTCAATGTTTCTAATTATGCTTGTAAATGACAGTACTGCTAGTGCCGTCACTGTGAGGAGTACCATTAGAAGGTTGAGGGAGCAGACAGAGAGCTAAATTAACTTCCAGATTTATCGTTCTATCTTTGCAGGGAGTAATTCGTTGAGGTTCTCGAGTTGTCTTTAGTTTCCATATATTTTTGCTGAATTTGAATCTTCTCAAACGGAAGTTCAGAAATTAATCAGTTTGTTGAATCTACTTTTGACGATAATGAATGTGGGATATTTATTCTGGAATTTGTATTTTAGTTTAGTATAAGCTATTAGTTAGCTATATTATAGAAGTTTAGTTGGTTATTGTTGTTTATGATATGAAATATTGTCATGATAATTTATTCCTTGCTGCAAAGCCCTCCAGTCACATCTTAGGTCGTTTTGATTTAGGGGCACAGTTATTTGGTTTTGAACTTCAAAATCTTTGTTAGAAATTGAATCGATTGAAAATAGAAGGATTAACCAAGGTTTGATTGTGATACATTTTTGTTCTTATGAAACCTGGCTTCATTGACATCATTTGTATAATGAACCACCTTTTGCTTTTATTTCTTTTGGAGAAAAATGAACATATTTTACTTTTAATAGGGGTCATTAACAAGTCTGAAAATGGATATGGAGGGGCAATTTTAGAAGTAGCTAGTGGGCACAATTGTTGATTGGAAGTTTTGGAATGTATTTGATGTATTTTCTAAAAATGAACCGTTTCTTATTGAGTTCAGCATAGGGCGTGTTTAAATCTATCATTGTACACGTTGACTACTTTGAGTTTAGGTGCTTTGCTTCTTTTGAGTTTGAATATTTTGGCTTCTCACTCCATTTTCTTTCACTAGTTGAGAGTGTCCTGATCATTTTAACTGACTATGAAATAAGTAAAAAAAAAAAAATTCAAGTTTTAGAAATAATAGACTCCATTTTAATTTTGGTCAAACTTACAATTATCTCTTGAACCTTTGGAAAGTAGGTTAAATTATAAATTTAGTTGAAATTTGTGTTAGAATTGGCTAAAAGTGTGATAAATCTTTCAACTTTCAATTTTGTATTAATTGGTTCTGTCAAGGTGAGTTTAGTTCAATGCACCATAATTATTGTACTAAAAATTGTCAATTAGATCTTTAATTTTTAGTAATTTTTAAAACTCACTAATCTATTATAAAATTGAATGTTTTAAATTTCATTAGATATAGAATTTAAATTTATATTAACAGAGTAAATAGATATAAACTTGAAAATTTATGGTTGAACCCTTAAGTACAAGCGAACAACTTTATACGTAGAAAAGGGAAAAGGAAAATATACGGAGAAAAACAATGATTAAGTGTGGTCTTGGCTACACCTATCTCCTCCTTCATTTATCACATGATAATAAAATAATAATTTTGCTGATTTTTAATTGGACAACTAGATTGGTGAATTCAGCTCGAATCAAAATATTTATCATAGATGAATACCCAATAGGACGAGATATTGTCTCTAACGTCTTCTTATGTTTCCTTTTAATATATTATTATTACTTCCGGATCTCTCTCTTCTTTTCCTTCCTAATTCAGTCTCTCCTTTACTAATTTTACTTTCCTTTCATTTCTAATTACTAATACTTTTATTTAAAACAGGAACATATACATAAGTTTATGAACTAAAGTAGAATAAATATCTATATTACTATTACATCACGAGTAAAATTGGATTGATCGAATGTCGATGTTAAATAGTACATAAATCAATACATTACTGACTTATCAATAGAGTATATGTTTAAAAAGAAGAATACTTTGGGAAAATTCTAGTCTGCACCAATAATTGTGCAACTCATTCAAGCGTCTAATCACAAGTTGTCACATGACAAATATTTTTACATTATGCTCGTTTAGTGTTTTTTTTTCCTTGTGTAATTAGAAGAAGAGAAGATGCATGGAGATGGACAATCAACTATTGATCTTTTAAAATATTTTACAATGTCAATCTTTTTAACTCTTATTATTTCGACCATCATTCTGTGGATTGATTAAATGAATTGCATATTTTGAAGAGCTCAAACAACATTAGTTGTCTCCTTGTCTTTGTTTTGTTTTGTTTTTGTTTTTTTTTTTTTTTTTCAAATTTTAATATGTTCAACCAAATCACTTAACCAAAAATGCATTTTTTTAACTTATTCCTTTGTAAACCAATGATTGTAAAATCACACTATTTCATCAAAATTCTATCGAAAGTTATTTCACGAGCCAAAGATAAGACATAGATTGTGTATTATATGTAATAGTAAGGGAAGGAAAAAGAGTATGGCTCACTACAATTCAATTATTGTTGTTAAAGTTGAAATAAAGAGAGGTTTTTGTTAGAAGTACGAGATGAGAAACGAAGAATTTTGCATGTAAGATAATGGAGAAACAACTATGTTAATAGTAATAGAAACTAAAATTAGAAATTAGAGAACATTTAGGGTTTAGGGTATGGTTTAGCTGTCATAGTAAATTATCTCTAATCACAAACAAAAAAAAAAAACACTAACAAATTAATAGGTATTGGATGTGTTGTTGTTGTATTGTCTGTCCACTGCCTCCATAACCTTGTTGGCTATGGCACTTGCATACATTGATGAACCTTCATATATCTAATCATTTCCAAACACATTCACTATCATTTATCATCATCAAGGAATATTATTTTATATGATTAATTAATGTTTAAAATCAATTATACCAACTAAGTTTTATCTCAGTTTTTCTTAACTACAGATGTATTGGTTTAACACATATTTTATGTGCATATATGAATATAATTCAACTAACATAAAGTATGAACTATCGATCAAGATGTAAGTATTTGAAATCTCATACCTCCAAATTGTTGAACTATTAAACACCTACTTTATGTTAGTTGAACTAAGTTCACTTTGCCCAATTTTTAGTTATTTTATTTTTGAATTTCATTTAAAGAAAAGTTGCATGACTTTTGTTTAAAAAAAAAAAAAAAAAACTGGTTTTCATCCCTATCTTAAAAAAAAAAAGGATAATAATAATAGAGTTTGTCATTTGCTTAAAACATATTCTTTACGACTTTATAACAACCTTTTATAAAAGCTTCAAAACTCTACTTAGTGTAGAATTTAAAATGGATCTAGCAGTTAGCTTCGAAACATTTATGAAATATCACAAGATTTTTTAAAAGTATATAAGTTTAAATATTCTATTAGTTCTTCTACCTTTGTCTTTAGGTCATTTTGGTTATTATATTTTCAAAATGTTCATTTTGTTCTTTTTATATTTCAATTTTGGTTCATTTTTGTTCAACTTAAAAATAGTAACCATTTTGATGAAACAAAATGAAAATTAAGAGACTAAAATAACCACTTTTTAAAAGTAGAAAGATCAAGATTTTTTAGAGCGGAAACTTTAAGCATCAAAATTAAGAAAAAAAAAAACAACAAAGTATATAGACCAAAAAGTAGAATTTAAATCAAGATATATATATAATTTGGGAGGTGGAATTACCTTGGTATTGAACAAGAAGCTGTAGTAATCGCCGATATGACCACCGGCGACATGGTGAAGATCAAGCTGAAGATCATCAAGCAATCTAGAGACAAGCAACAAGCAGTTGAGTTTACGCTGCACAAGCTTTATAGTAACTTCATCATCAACAATTCTCACATCAACTTCAGTATCTTTGGTCTTTCTCTGCAGCCATGAGCTTCTCAAATTGTAGCTTTGATCTTCTACGCCGTCTCCCACTAACACCACCTGCTTTTGCATTTGAGCTTTCAACATCCCACGCGCCGCCGCCCTCTAATTCCTCCCCGTCCGTACCTCTTTTGCTCCTCTCTCTGCTGCATCTCTTCTTCTCCACCAGTTGTTTCAGTTCTTTCACTTCTCTTAGAAGCTCTTGGATGTAATTTATGCGTCTCCCACAATTGATTGCTCTATCAGTCTGGTTTAATAATTTGTTGTTTGTCATCAAAATGGAATCAGAACAAACAAAATCAGAGAAGCCTGATTAAAATTGGTAATACCCAGAAGTGAATTGAAGTTTTGAACTATCTGTTTTTAGTTCAATTTGTGTTTAAGATTGAACAAAAACAAAAAATGGTGGTTAGAGAGAGAGAGATAGCTTGATTTGGGCAATACCACGAAAGGAAAGTTTCATTAAAAATGGTGAATCTAATCTTTCAGTCTAGACTGTTGTTGCGTATCAGAGAATTCCCAAAACGCCTCGCGAGAACACCGATCTCAAGCTAATTAAAGTTCAAAAGGAGTATACTGAAATAATCAGTTTAGTTTGTTGTTCAAGATCAAAGGATAGTGACAATAAATGGCAGATTATTCAGAGAGACAGAGCTTGATTCACAGGCCAGAAATCAAATTAAAGTCCAAAAACAAGTGAACCCATAATCAAGATCAAAGGAAAAAGACCAAACAGAGAGACAAAAAAAAAAAAAAAAGAAATAATAATCATAATAAAGCTTTGATTCAGTCAAAAAATGGCGGTATAATGAAAGAAAATGGAGAAGAAAACCTTAGTAGGAATAGGAATCAAACTTCTGAGAGCTACATATTTGTCATTCAATTGAACTCTTCTATGGCGTTCAGTGGCATAATGTTTAGTCATTTTCCCATCTCGTCCTTTCCCAATACAATCCGCCATATCTCTACTGAACTCCAAAACACCGCTTCCATCGCCGTCTTCATAAACTCCGGCAGTTCCTTCTCTCTCCATTATCTCCCCTTCCGGGAACAAACTCCCTCCTCGGACTCTGGAACTCGCCGCCGGTAAGCCATATCCATGAGGAAGAGAGTGAAACAGTTCCTTGAACAGCGGCGGCTGCGGTGGAAGATTCAAGTGAAACAGAGGATCGTAGAGTATTGAAAGCGAAGTCGATGATGAGGTGCCACCGTCTCCGGCGGGAAGGTCTCCAAGATACCCTCCCATGGCGGAGGTGTGGAGATTGGAGAAGGAGATGGAAGACTTGTTGGAGCATCTGGCAGCGGCCGGCATGTTTAAGAAATTCAAGAGGTCTGGAGCTTGAGTGTAGGCAGTGGCCATGGCGGAATCAGAAAAGTGGTGCTGCTGATGCTGATGATCTTGAGATTGAATCTGATGGTGGTGATTAAACCCCATTTCCTGAATTTGAGTTCCAACCCAATTGGATTGATCGAGACACACCATCCGATTCGAATCAGAAGTAACTTCTTGACCAAAATTATGGGTGTTATCAAACGCTCCCACCGCAGCTGCCGCTGCCTGTTGAAACTCAAGTTCCATAGCGTCACCACCGCTGGTACGGTGGTGATGATAAGAGACCTCGTCCATGGAAAGATTGAGATCATTGTCGTGAAAATGGCCATGGGTGGTTTCTTGGGGAGCACCGGGAATGAGGGGCGGAGGAAAAGAAGGCAAAGAAGCAATATGCGCCATGGTTTGAGGAAACCCATTTTCTGAAGCATCCGGTGTAGGTTCAGCTGACATGGAATTGGGATCAGAGCACCCAGTTTCTTCATACATATTTTCGTACGAAAACTCTGCTTCCGCCATTAATAAGAAGCAAGCAAACAAAGAAACAAAGAAACATGTCAGAAAAGAAAAAAGAAAAAGGAAAGTAGAAAGAAAACCCAATGATTCCCACAACATTTTATCTGTGAAGCAAAATGAGAAAAAGGGTATGGAGATCTTCGAAATTCACATCGGTTGATCGTTAATTACATAAACAATAATCCCAAAAATCTCAGAAGGAACTTGAATTTGAAAGGAAAGATTAGGAGGAAAGAAGAAATGAAGTTTATATATAAAGAAGAAGTTGATTGAAACTTTTGAGAGTTAGAAAGTTGAAAGAGAAGAGTTTGTTAGAGAGAAAGGGAGTAAGGGTGTGGGGCCCACTCATAATCTCCGTATTCTTTTCTGATACATAGCTGCGTGATCTGTCCTCTTACTCTAACTCTAACTCTCTTCCCTCTTTTCTTTCTATTTTCCCCTCCCTTTTTTCACCTTAATTACCTTTATGCCATTACTTCTTTTTTTTTTTTAACAAAATTACACCTTCCGTGGTATTAAATTTTGGAAAAATTATAAAACTCAAATGTTGAAAGAAATATCGAAATCTGATTTTACGCAAATATTGATATAGATGAAAATTTTAGAAAAAACTATGGAAATTTATGGAAGTTGATATAATTAGTTAATGAAACTTTCATCATGGTTTAATTAGATTATAATTTACCATTTTAATTACAATTTCTATAAAATATAAAGTACAGAACATTTAAATGTCTGTTATAAATGATCTGTGCATAGGTTGATGTTTTAAAAAGAATTAGAAAATAATTATAAAATAATATAATGTTTAAGACTATTTTGAGATGAAATAATGTGAATTTTATGAAAGTTTTGGAAAAGAAAACTTGTGAATATTGTTAAAGAAATATGATGAAATCAACTTATACAATGTTTATTGTAACCGTTGTACTTGAACAAATTTTTGTATAATTTCATATTTAGCTAGATACAAAAATGATGTACTGAATATAAAAGAAAAACTAGCTAAACTCATTTATAGTTCTCCAAGAAAATCTCCAAAATTTGAATGCAACTTCTCCGTGGACGTAGGCATATTAAGGTCGAACCACATTAAAAAAAAATTGTGTCTTCCTTCTTCTCTTCTTCTTTTCTTCGGTCATTCTTCTTGTATTGTCTTTGATCTTCATCTTTATCAGCTCTCTTAAGCAAATCCGACAACATTTCCCCATCAATTCTCTCCATTTTCTCTCGAGCACTCTGATACAAAAAGAAATAATTTGGAATAGTCATTCAAGACTTCAGATTAATGAAGTGCAAAATTCTAATCTTGGTCATTAATATATAGAGCATAAGATTGTTTCACACGAATTGTGCTTTCAGCACATTGTTTTTGAATCAGCTGGTTTTTCATTAAAGATCAATTGGTTTTCTTTACTTGGGCCTCTAGTTTTCTTTAAAAAAGCTTACATTGTTTCAATATTAGCCCAACAAAGTGGTATCAGAGCCTGCAAGAAATCTTCAAGATCAGACAAGAACCAAAGAAAGTTGATATTGAAGCATTCAAAAATCTTAAAGAAAATAAAGATGGCAGTAGCAAGATATGACATTGAGAAATTTGATGGGAAAGGAGATTTTAGCTTGTAGAAAGCCAAGATTAAGGTGATTTTGGGGTAACAAAGGGCACACAAAGTCCTTGAAGACCCAACCAAATTACCTACCACTGCAACAGAAGAAGAAAAGGAGAATACGAAGCTAATTGCTCATGTTCTCTGGTTCTAAACCTATAGGACAGTGTACTAAGACAGGTCATTGATCAAAAAATAGCCTTCAAGATGTAGACTAAGATGAATGAATTGTATGAAATAAAGAACTTGTTGAACAAACTCTTTTTGAGAGAAAGGTTTTTCACCTTCAAGATGAGCTCCTCAAAGACATTAACAGAAAACCTTGATGTCTTTAAAAGAATCACAACAGAGTTTAAGACTCAAGGTGAAGAGATTGAGGCTGATAATGAAGCTTTTATGCTTCTTAACTCACTTCCAGATTCTTACAAGGATGTTAAGACAACTTTAAAATATGGAAGAGATTCAGTATCGACCGATATAATCATTTCAGCCCTAACAATCAGAGAAATGGAGATTTTAATCAACAAAAAAGAGAAACCCGGTGCTGAGGGTTTATTTGTTAAAGGAAAAACTAAACAAAACAACAAAGAAAAAGGCAAGCACAATTCTACAGAAGAAGGTAAAGAAAAAACCAAGGTTAGATGCAAGTATTGTAAGATGTTGGGGTGTCTAATCAAGGGTTTCAGAACCTTGAAATGGAAAAATGAACAGAAGAACAAACAACAACAACCACAATTACAGCAGAAAGGTCAATCAAGTCAATCAGGAGAAGCTTCAGTCGAGGAGGACTCTTATTTCTATTCAGATGCCCTAGCTACATCAAATCAAAGGGTTGATGTTGGACCAGCTAAGAACCTATATTGAGTTCTAGACTCAGGGTGTTTTTTCATATGACACCTCAGAAGGACTGGTTTAGCACATATAAAGATCTGGATGGAGGTTCAGTATACATGGGTAACAATAACTCATGTCCAGTGATTGGAATTGGCTCTGTCTCACTTAAGCTAGAAGATGAAACAGTCAAGTTACTAAGAAGTGTTAGAGATGTGCCTAAATTGAAGAGAAACTTAATTTCATTAGGCATGCTTGACTCAATCGACTGTGAATACAGAGGAAAGGAAGGCTACTGTGAAGTATTGAAGAATAGTAAGCCTATTTTCAGAGGGGTCAAAATAAATGGGGTCTATGTTGTTCAAGGAGTTCATAAAATTCATTCAACCCTAGTTGTGACTTCTAAAGAGCCTACTGAAGGAGATCTTTGATACAAAATACTTTCTCACATTAGTGTCAAAGATCTTCAAGTTCTTGCCAACTAAGGAATTCTGCCTAAAGGAATTCATCAAAGCCTATCCTTCTGTGAGCATTGTGTGATAGGCAAAGTAACCGACAGGTTTTGTCAAGGCTCAGCACACAACCAATGTCATCCTTGATTATGTGCATTCAGACCTTTGGGGCCCTTCACCTTTCCAATCCTTAAGTGGAGCCAGATATTTCCTAACCTTTGTTGATGATTATTCTAAGAAATGTTGGATATTCTTCCTTAAAACTAAGGATTTGGTGTTTGAAAAGTTCAAAGATTGGAAGGTTATGGTTGAAAAACAAATAAACTATCAAATAAAGTGTCTAAGGACCGATAATGGGCTTGAGTTATGTGTAGAAGAGTTTAATGTTTTTTGTAGGCAGCAGGGGATTATTAGACACAAGACTGTGAGGTACACACCTCAGCAAAACGGGGTGGCAGAGAGACTAATCAGAACAATCATGGAAAGAGTAAGGAGCCTCTTATCAGATGCTATCTTTCTTGAGAAGTTTTGAGTGAAGCAGTATCCTATACAGTCTATACTCTCAACAGATGCCCTTATGCCTCACTAGATCTGCTTACTCCATAAGAAAGGTGGACCAAACATCCTTCTAACCTAAATAACCTAAGGGTGTTTAGTTTCACAGGCTTTGTACACTAGAACAAGGGGAAGTTAGCAGCTCGTGCAATAAAATGTATGTTTTTGGGATTTACTGAAGGGGTGAAAGACTTTAGATTGTGGCATCCTACTGAGAAAAAGTGTGTAACAAGCAGAGATGTCATTTTCAGAGAGACGGGAATATTTATGCAAAAGCCTAATTCAAATGATTCAGCACCACAAGGAAAGACTGATACAATTGAGGTGAATCACTTTCTAAATCCTACTTCTGATCCCTCAAGCTCAAATTCACATACTGATCAGCTGCCTCATCATGAAGAAGATGTAGAAAAGGTTGCTTTTGATCCTAAGCAAGAGGAACCATACCTAAGGGATTATAGCCTAGCAAGAGATAGGCAAAGAAGAACTATAGTGCCACCTTTAAGATATGATGATTACATCAACCAAGCTTTAAATGCTTCAGGTCTAAATAATAAACTAGAACCTTCTACTTTTGAAGAGGCAGTGAGTTGTGCTAAAGCTAGAATGTGGATAGAGGCTGTGAATGAAGAGGTTGAATCTCTTTTAAAGAATGACACCTGGGAGTTAGTTCTTTTACCTAAATGGTGCAAACCAATTGCATCCAAATGGGTATATAAATACAAAGAAGGTATCCTTAATGGACAAGGACCTAGATATAAAGCTAGGCTGGTTGTAAAGGGATTCACTCAAAGATAAGGTGTTGACTACAATGAGATTTTTTCCCTTGTAGTCAAGCAAACATCTATCAGACTTCTACTATCCATTGTGGCTCAACAAGACCTAGAGCTAGAGCAACTTGATGTCAAAACAGCTTTTCTACATGACTTCCTAAATGAATATGAGCCAACTTAAGGGCTATGAAGTGTTGGAAAGGTACCAGCACGCAACGAAAGCAAACAGGATGAATAAGCACTCTAATTCATTAATTTTGGAAGAAAAGAAAATATGCTTAAATAGAGTTTAATGGGTTTCATGACATACCTGTGAAGAACCATTGAAATCTCTATTTTCAGTTGTAAATTCCTCCAAATCTTTGTGTAGACCACCACAAGATCTTCCCTATTATTCTCTTGGTACTTTAGATTGAATTGTGCGACTCGAAATAAGCTGGAATCAAAGGGAACCTGGAGAAAGCTCACTGCAACAACCCAAAAATGAAGAACACCTTCTTCTTTAAGAATTTTTCAGAAAAAATCATTCGGTTGCCATGCTTCAACTTCACTCCAATCACTTCAATATATTGTAGACTATCATGCAAAGATATTTGTTGCATGAGATGCAACTCATGGTTGGAGTAAATGAAGGTTGAAGATAATGGGTTTCATGGTGAACAACTTTTAAAGATGAAGATGAAAATCTCATTTTCCTTTTGTGTAATTTTTAATTTCCAAAATCTATTTTTATTTTAAAATCATATTTTATTTCTAAAATCAAAATTTATTAATTTTTCAAATTAATTTCATAAATTAATTTTCTAATAAAATCAACAAATAATTATTTAAACAATTTAAACAATTCTAATTAATTTAATATCCAATATTAAATTAATTTTACACAAATACATCAATCATATTTAAATATATATTCTCCAATTTCGTTTGATTCTAATTTGAACGTTTCAAATTAACTTATCACAATACTCTAGAGCTAATCCATTTTCGAGCTAGTAGGAAGACCTTGTGGACCTACAGATCATGGGCTCCAACGATCTAAGATTAATCGGCTAAACTCATTAGACCGATCTAACCCCCATTCGTTAATTAATGAGTCACTCACTAAAGCCCATAGTTGAACTCCCCTTACTGTAGATAAATTATGTCCACTTGATATAACCATGATTAGTAAGTCAACCCTTCACAGGTTGTTCGTAATAACGGCTGGGTCGAATCTCTTTTTTACCCCCGAAATTACCTCTTGTTCCTTAAGTCCCCACTGATCCCCTAATGAACAATTGTTTTGTGATCCAATCAACAAAACCGAGTCCCTCTTGGGCCAATGAGAGGGTGGGGCCCCTTGTTCAAGACCCACAATCAACACTTAAGGG
>NC_052360.1:46878664-46973759 GCF_009727055.1 Benincasa hispida | reverse complement strand
TCTCATTGTAGATATATTATGTCCACTCAATATAACCATGATTAGTAACTCAACCCTTCACAAGTTGTTCATAATATTGATTAGGTCAAATCTCTATTTTAACACCGAAATTACCTCTTGTTCCTTAAGTCCCCACTGATCCCCTAATGAACAATTTTTTTGTGATCCGATCACAAAACCGAGTCCCTCTCGGGCCAATGAGAGGGCGGGCCCCCTTGTTCAAGACCCAGAATTAGCACTTAAGGGAACAATCTCTTTACTATCCCTAAAGAGGGTAGGAGTGAATTCCTTCTTGCACCTTATGTCCCCAACTATCTATCCGGTCTTACTCTTGAAATGGGAGTCTTATTGAGCCGGAGTTGTTAAGCCAACCCTTACCTATGATTTTTAAGGGTAATCCTCAATAAATAGGAGTTTATAGTTGGCTCAGGATTAAGGTCAAGTTACCTAGGTCATCGCTTTGAAATAGTCAGTCTTAAACAGTAAACAACATTATAAAGTAAGAGTAACTCATTTCGTGGTCCGATCTTGTACAAACCCTTTTGCACAAGGATACCCCCACTCCCCATGCCCAACATGAACGAATTAGGATCACTTCGTTTGTAGCACTTTACAACTCATTGTAACAACTACAGAGTGTGCCGCATCGAATAGTGTTACCAGAATAAGGTACCCAACCTTATTCATATACTATAGATCATTTTGACTATTTACTCGAACTTGATCCACCTTTATGTCTCCATATAAAGTTCAAGTACTCATCCAATAGTCAAGGGACTTTCAGGTTTATTGGATTTCTTATTAAACAATAAATCTATTCAATAACACCTTTATTGAATTTTCAGAATAAGTTCCATTGTTTACATACTACGAGTTTTAGGACATAAAACCCAACATGAAGTCAATGGGAAAGAAGACCATTACTGTCTACTTAAAAGGTCTATTTATGGCCGTAAATAGTCACCTCGGTGTTGAAACATAAGATTTAATGATTTTATACAGAAGAATGAGTTTATTAAGAGTTTTTATGATAGATGTGTTTATATAAAGACTAAAACCTATGCTCATCTTATCTATCTACTTCTTTATGTAGATGATATATTGCTATCAGGAACTACTATGAAGGACTTAAAACAAGTCAAAGACCTACTGAAATCAGAATTTGAAATGAAGGACATGGGCAGTGCAAACAGAATATTAAGCATTGATATAAGAAGAGACAGAATATCATGCAAACTATGTATTGATTAGACTTAATATTGTGAAAAACTAATCAAAAGATATCACATGACATAAGCTAAAGTAGTCAGTACTCCAATTGCACATCATTTCAAACTTTCAGCAAAGAACTCACCAAAAGAAACAAACATTGTACACTTAAAGCTAATGTCAACCATTCCTTATTCTAAGCTGTGGGAAGTCTCGTGTACTTAATGATTTCTACAAGGCTAGATATTGCCTATGCTACAAGTTTGGTAAGTAGGTACATCGCTAATCTGGGTAAGAGGCATTGAGAGGCAACAAAATAGATCGTGAGGTACCTTAAAGGCACTTCAAGTGCCAAACTACTGTATCAACAAGCTCTAAGCAGTGAACCATAATTGATAGGTTATGTTAACTCTGACTACGCAGGGGACTTAGATAAAAGGAGATCCCTATCTAGTTATATATTCATATCTGGAAGTTGTGTATTAAGTTGGAAGGCAACATTACAATCAATGGTAGCTCTTTCTACCACTGAGGCTGAATTTATAGCATATCAGAGACTGTAAAGGAAGGATTATGGCTAAAAGGACTCCTATTTGATTTTGGTATTAAACAAGATACAGTAAAGCTATTATGTGACAATCAAAGTACCATACATTTATCAAAGCATCCACAATATCATAACCGAACTAAACACATTGATGTTAAGTATCATTTCATACGAGAACAGATAGAGAACAAGTAGGTAGAAGTTCTTAAAGTTCATACCTCTGAGAATGGCTCTGACATATTAACCAAAGCTGTCACCTAGCTCAAACTTCAAAAGTGCCTCGACATCATTGGGTTTGAGCTGAGAGACAAAGGTTGAAAAAGAAAAGGGTTAACAAAAGAGGAGCTGGAAGAAACTCATTGAAGTTAATTTCAAGGTGGAGATTGTTAAAGAAATATGATGAAATCAACTTATACAATGTTTGTTGTAGCTATTGTACTTAGACAAATTTCTGTATAAATTCATATGTAGCTAGATACAAAAATGATGTACTGAATATAAAAAAAAAAAACTAGCTAAACTCATTTGTAGTTTTCCAAGAAAATCTCCAAGATTTGAATATAGCTCCTCCGTGGACGTAGGCATATTAAGGTCGAACCACGTTAAAAATTTTATGTCTTCCTTCTTCTCTTCTTCTTTTCTTCGGTCATTCTTCTTGTATTGTCTTTGATCTTCATCTTCATCAGCTCTCTTAAGAAAATTCGGCAGCATTTCCCCATCGGTTCTCTCTATTTTCTCTCGAGCACTCTGAAACAAAAAGAAATAATTTGGAGTAGTCATTCAAGACTTCAGATCAGTGAAGTTCAAGATTTTAATTTTGGTTGTCAACGTGTAGGGCATAAGATTGTTTCACACAGATTGTGCTTTCAGCACATTGTTTTTGAATCAGCTGGTTTTTCATTAAAGATCAATTGGTTTTCTTTACTTGGGCCTCACGTTTTCTTTCAAAAAGCCCACATTGTTTCAATATCAGCCCAACAAATATTATAAAAGTTTTGGATGGATGAGAAAAAAAGTTCACATCAATTCAATTTTAAAATGAAATGATGTGAAAATTTAATGGAAAAGTTTGAATGAGGTTAAAAATAAATATATGTTTGTCTTTTGTGGTTTTTTCAAATTCTATTTTTTTAGAAATGAACGTTTTGAGTTGAAAATAAAGCTAAAGATTGAGAAAAGTTGGAAATTAGAAAAAGTAATACATAAAAAAAAAAGGCGCTTAATACTTTGTTGAAAATGACATTGATATGTGAAACTACTTATCAGGACCATAAAATTGAAAATTTTGAATTGAGCCAACCTAGTTAATGAAACACTCCAAACATGCTACATATCAGTTCAATGAGTTAAATATTTTTCAAAAGCCAATATGTTATGTAACACCCTAAATTTTTATTATCTATATAATTTCAGTAATCTTTATTAATTGAGGGTATTTTTGGAATTTTTGGACTTAAGTGTATTTGCGGGAATTTAATTATTGACGTTGAAATTATTTAATTTGGAAATTAATGGCAAGAATTAATTTTATTTTGGGAAGGAAAGGAAGTTAATAAAATAAAGTAGAAGAAGAAAAAGAATAAAATAAAAGTTTATTCTATTTCTTTTTAAGTTATTATTATTATTATTGTTGTTGTTGTTATTATTATTATTTTTTTATAAAACCAAAATCCCTTTCTTCTTCTTCTTCACGTCGCCCGAAAACCCCAACCCCTTGCTGCCGAACCTCCCAAACTGTCGTGTCTTCCGTCGAGCCTAATACCCACGAGCAGTCGCCGCGTCGACCCCACCCTCGCTTGCAACCAATCACCCCAGCCGTCGATCTGCACTCCAGACGCGTCGGTCGTCGTTCGTGGAATTCGGCCGATTAGATCTCGCTAGTCAAACCTCACCGCTCACCGTCGTGTCACCCCCTTCAGTCGATCGTTCCGTCCACGAGCAATGAGATGCCTTCCAGCCGCCGTCGCGAGCCACTCGTGCACTGAAGCCGAACGCCACCTAGATCGGATGTCGAGCGACCACCGTGAGCCTTCGTCCAGTCGAGCCGCTTGTCCAGATCCCCTCCAGTCGTGCGTCTGCCGCTCCAACCACACGTCCCTACCCCAGCCACACCACTGCCAGTCGCTGTCGTCCCTATCGCGTCGGGTCCGCTTTATTCTTTGTCGGAATCTTAGATTAAGGGTAAGTGTAAATTGTTTTGATTGGATTTTTTGAGGATTTTGAACAGTCACTATAGTTTGGCCTTGATTTTTTGGTACTCGTCATATTTTGGATGTTAGGGCAAAATTTTAGGTTGTTGAAGTTGTCGTCCAGCCGATTAAAGGGGTAGTCGACGAATCTTAGTGAAGGGTAAGGCTCTAAACTCATGTGGGTTGTTAAGCATGTTGTATGTTTATGAATTACTCGATTTAAGTTTGACTGAACCATGGACTGCGGCCTAAAATAATTTGCCATGATGTTTGGGTGTTAGGTTTGGATCTTGAGGTTTCCTGGTGTCTTTGTTTTGGATGATTTAAGTTTGATTTTGTGGGTTTTCGGTAAGTTGTTGAGAAGCTTTTGGTTTAGGATTGGTGATTTTGAAACTGTGCTTAGAGATTAAAATTTCGTATTTGCTTGTTTGTTACTTTGGTTTGATTCAAGGTTTCGTTGGGCAAGGAAGAGGTTGAGCTTGCTAGTTTCTAGAGTTTGCAATTAAAGGTAAGTAAACTTACTATTGGAACTGCCCACAGGCCAGACACTAGATATATGCTAGCATGATAGATGAATATTATGATAGAACGATAGCATGATAAACGGATAGTATAGTATGACCGATATATGTTCTTGTATAAGGATCTGAAACATTTATTTGTGCACGTAGATACTTGCATGCTAGCATGAGATGATACTTGATTCCATAAGGTTGTATTTGATATGAGGATATTGAGGCATATATGTATGTTGTAGAGCCATGATGTTGAGGTGTATATGTATGTTATAGAACCATGTAGTGATACTTGTGGAGACTGTGATAGTGTCTTTACTGATTAGTTAGATGCCCATTATATGTTGTGTTTCCTTCGGGATTCACCAGAGATTGTGTTTCCTTCGGGATTCACCAGGGATTGTGTTTCCTTCGAGATTCACCAGGGGTTGTGCTTCCTTCGGGATTCACTAGAGGTTGTGAGTCCTACGAGACTTACTAGAGGTAGTGGGCATACTTAACTACAGTAGGATAGAAATCAGTTTTTCATGTATGTATGTGTCACATGAGGACTAGAGCAATTAATATGTTCTACCAGAGGTAGACATCTAGAGGACATAAATGTCTAGCCTGACCTCAGTAATGAGGTTACTTACTGAGTATTTTATACTCATCATTTCTCATGTTGTTGTTTCAGGTAAAGGTAAAGATGCACCAACGAATGACAAGCGAAATTCGTGATCGAGCCACTGAGACCAGTTTTATGCTCCCGCTCATGATATTTAGATTTTTTTTCATGTTTTTTTCAATTTTCAGTTTTGATGTTTGAAACTTACAATTAAGAATTGTTTTCAGACTTATTTATTATCATTTATGATTTATGGGTACCCTATTGTTTGTTTTTAATATCTGAATTTAATGAATGATTTTTGAATTTACCTTATTTATTTAGAATTCATTTCACCCAAAAAAAGGGTATCGTCTTAAGTTCCATGCATACATGTATTTAGTAACGGCCTAACCTGAGTCCTAGGGGGTCGGGTTGTTACATGTTAAATTTGATCGTTCAACATTATTGACATGCTTGAGAGTGATTCTAAAATGGTTAAAATTATTTTTTTCATTTTTAAAATCATTTAGAAAATATTTGTAATCATTCAAAATCAATTTTAATTGTATGAAAAATACATTTAGAAATGTAAAATTAAACATTGAATTGATTTTGAGTAATTGAAGGTGTATTTCAGAATAATTTTATATACGACAAAAGTTATTTTAACAATATCAAACTCACTCTAAACATGCTATATATCAATTCAACGAGTTAAATTAACTCTCTCTAACATGTGCTCATTAAATTTGTTCTCAAATGATTTTTTTTAGTATGTGGTAAGAATGAAAGGAGGAGTAAATTTTAACACAATCGAACAAATTACACGTGATAATTTATTCTAAATGAACGTATATATATATATTAAAGGAACAAAAAAGTCCACAAAACTCAATCGCCAATATAGTGTTCAACACATGTCATAACCAAATGAAAAAATAAGAATTCCAAAAGACATGAGACTCATCAAGAGTCTAAAAACAAAAAGGAAATTAAAACTAGTCGCAAGAGACTTCATGAGCCTATTAACTAAGAGATCAGATATCCAAATACGACTCTCGAATCTACTAACATTGAACTTTAGACAAAAGATGAGGGATGAATTGGCAATTATGAGAAATTGTAAAGGGTAAAAATGGAAATATAAAAAGGGAAGTACGAACGAAGGTGGGGGCAGTGCAGTTATTTGTAGATAATAACAAATAGTTAAAAGGGCAAAAAATCCATAAGTGGGACCCACAATGAGAGACCCATGCAATCAGCCAATCCAAACTAACCCATTTCCAAGATGTAACTGTTTTTGTTACCCTTTCCCACCCCTTTTCTCTCTTTCCAATAATAAATTCATTTCAATTTTAGGTAAAACTTCAATTTTTGCCCCGAACTTACATTAAATTCTAAATTTAGACAACTAGTACAAGTTTGGGAATAATCACTTTTTAGGCTATTTGGTCCATAGGTTTTAAATTATTATCAATTTAGTCTTTGAATTTCAAAATATTACAATTTTACCATTAAAATTTGAGTTTTATTTCAATTTGGTTATTGGATTTCAAGATTTACATTTTAACCTTAAATTTTTAATAAATACTCACTCTCAATTATTGACGTCACTTTCTGTTCATTAATTAAAAGTACTTGTCAAGTTAAATTTTAAATTTAATTTTCAAAATGATGAAAATAATGAAACTTGACCAATTAGAATTCTTTTAACGGTTTTTAATTATATAAATTAACTCTAAAGACAAAAAATGCATATTTAGTAAAAAAATTGAGGTTAAAAGTATAAATATTGAAACATAGGAACTAAATTGAAACAAAACTCAAATGCCAAGGGTAAAATTATAACATTTTGAAACTTAAAATTAAATTGAAATAAAATCTAAATGTATAACACTATGAAACAAGAAACTAGACTCAAAATCTATAGACAAAAAATGTATTTTTCCCTACGATTTTTTATTTTTAGTCAATTTTTACTCACTTAAAAATTTATAGTCAATCAATCCAAAATATCCATAAACTTACTAATTTCAATAAAATTAAGTTTTACACAAACTATGTTTGATCATTATCCAAGTAGACTAAGATCTCGTTTGATAAACCATATAAATACCGTAAGCTTTGAAAACTATTTTCAAATTTTATGACTTGAATAGTGCAAATTCTAAAAACAATATTTATATATTTTCAATAATTCGAATTTAAAATTTAAAATTTCAAAATTCAGAGCTATATTAAAAAAGACAAAGATTTAATAAATATAAACTTGATTTATTTTTCTTTATATGTTACTATGAAATAATAATTATACCAAAAAAAAAAAAACATCAATTTTTTTTTATATAAATTTATTCATAATAATTTATATCTAACCTAAGATTTAGTGAGGATTCACTCCCAATTTTATAGTTTGTACGTATAGCAACAAGCAAATTTTTAGTAACGGATTAAATTGTGATCCGGTTCTTGAATCAACTACTCAACTCATATTTGAAAGCGTGAAATATAACTCTATTTTAATCCAATTTCTTGGTTTCAAATTAGAAGAGCAAAAAATGAACCATTATCTTATTTGTTTTTCAATTTTGTTATGACAATATGTGAGATGAGGGATCAAACTTTTGATCTAGTCGATAGTACATATTTGATGTCATGTTCGTTTTGGCACCGAAATTCATTCCTTAGAAGGTAGTAGACAACTTCCAACCTTATGAATTCTTTAAATACATATAACTAAAACATCTTTTTTTAATAAAAGAAATTGGAATGAATAGATTAAAAAGGCACTTTAGAGAATTTTTTTTAATCTATTTTTCTTCAAAAAGTACATGAACATACTAGAGGTGAAGGTTAGTTCTTCTTCGATTTCAGTTTTCATTCATCTCCTCACCCAGTCACCCTCAGTCCGCTCCCATCTTCACTACCATCCCTAAAACTCATCCTCTGTTACACATCAATTGCCGTCTCTCCGTCCGCATCAAGTTCTTTCTGTCCGCCGCTCCCCTCTCTCCCTGTCCGTTCGTCAGCGTCGCTCAGCTTTGCCATCAGCGTCGATAAGGTTTGTTTGATCTGTGGGTTTTGTTTATTTTTTGATCTGAAATTTCTTCTAGGTTTATCGTGGACTTCTTCTGAAATTTTGTGATCTTGATTTCTGAATGGACCCCATATTTTGTTTGGGGTTTTTGATCTGTTAATTGGGGTTTCTGGGCTTTTTTTTCATGGTGGGAATTTTTGAGCAAAAAAGCAAGGGGAGGGGAAGGAACATGGAAGGTAGAGCAGAAAACAAGCTTCATTACAATTTGTCAATCCTTCTTCCATCTCATTCACATTCTCTTCTCCTTCCCCTTTTGCCTATAATGTAGCTCAAACAATTTCCCATTTGCTCTCTGCCACTATTCCCTCTTCTGTAAGTTTTTTCCTTTCTTTTATTCTTATGTTTTCATATTTGATTTGGGTTTTAGTGGAGATTGTTGGATTCACTCAAGTTTCTGTTTATGGGATCTAGGATTTAGTGAGCTAATTGAATTTGTTTTTAACTTTTTAGGGCTTAGATAGATTACTCTGTCTGTGATACTAGGATTTGGTTTTGGATTAGGGGTTTTTTCTTTTGGCTTGTTGAGTTGTTTGTTGCTTCTTGTTAACTTTATGAACTTGAGTTATTCAATATTCAAATCTATATTCTAGTACAAGAAAGAACACTGGAGATGGTCTTGTTCCCTGTTTTTTATTCTTCTTCTTGAAGATGAAAGCTAGATTGGATGGTAGTGGTAGTTTTTATGGGGTTTCATATTTCACTATTATCTTCACATTCTTCACCACTACATTGTTGCAGCTATTATCTTCACATTCTTCACCACTACATTGTTGCAGCTATTGATCACAACATGACTTTGTTGGCTATTGATTGATGTTAACCCATTTATTAAGATGTTGTTCGCCCAATTGAATCTTATTGACTGCATTTCATTTGTTAAAAGAGAGAGAGAAAAAAAAAAGTGTAAGCTTGCACCATGTTTAATGTTTCCAGAACTTAGAATGATAATCTTTTGAAAATCATTAGTTTAGAAAATGGGTAATCTATACTTCTAATTATTGACTAAAAGATGGTTATTTTTTTCTTATCAAGAACCCATTAAATGTTCCGCACATTCACTCATTTTTTTCTCTACTTCTAGATATTTTATAACCATCTTGAATCTCTTCGTAGTTTAGGCTTGTTGATTTGGTTTCTGAGACTCCCATAGCTGTACTAATATGCATCAAAGGTTAGTTGCCAACTTCAGTTTTGTTCATATCTTGAGCTGCTTGGTTTAGATTTTTTAATTAGTTAAGTTCATAATCCTTCTCAATTTTAGAGAGAGAGAAGAGAATAGGAAAAAAGACTATCACTCTCTTACAAAACTAATACCCAAAATTCGGCCTACAAATCCTAAACTCACTCCATAAACTTGAACAAACTTCTCACATAATTACATTCCTAACAATACTCCCACTATTTCTCTACTTATACTCTGTAACTGATCTAGATTGTGGTTCAGTCTAATGCCTCAGCCTTCTATCATAGTTTTTCTTTCCGAGAGCATGGTTAAAGCCAGAACATTTTGTGAAAAGTTGAATTAGTGTCAATTAAACTCACTTGCATAAATGCTTTAGGGGAAAAAAGTTTGACTTAAAACAACTAACAAGTAACAATAGATGAAATGTGAAATAGACATGAATTTAAAGTGTTAGTATTTAAAAGCAAGCTACCTAAAGACTAGCTAACAACTAAAGATTATTAAACTTAGTAATGTGTTTAATTTAAATTTTATTTTTCATAGGATGACTTTATCGTTTGCGAATGAGATTTCAAATCAAAGTTGTTCTAGTTCAGTAAGATTGTTAGGAAAAAGAAAACCTATTAAACTAGCTTCATCGGTATGGGAACATTTTATTAAAGTAGAAGGATGTGATCCTGAATATCCTAGGGTTGCTTGTAAGTACCGTGGGGCTACATATGCTTGTGATTCCAAGAGAAATGGTACAACAAATCTAAAAAGGCATATAGAGTAATGTAAGAAGTATACAAATAAGTCAGAAGATTATGTTGAAGGAGAGGGAGATTCTAAAAGTAGTTTGATGGCTACATCCTTCACTCGAAAATTGTAGAACAATGCTTGCTTGTATGATCATATTAGATGAATTGTCATTTAAGTTTGTAGAAAGTGAAGGATTTCGTAAATTTTTTCAGGTATTAAATTCGAAGTTTGTAATTCCATCAAGAGTAATTGTTGCAAATGATTATTTTCAAATGTACATGGGGAGCAAACAAAAGTTAAAGAGTGCATTGACTCGAAGTGGTCAAAGAGTTTGTTTAACAACTAATATATGGACTTCCGTGCAGAATATTAATTATATGGTTATAACGGCTCATTTTATTGATGGTGATTGGAGTTTACACAAAAGGATTCTTAACTTTTTTCAAATAGCTAATCATAGAGGAGATACGATAGGTTGAGCAATTGAAAAATGCTTAGAAAGTTGGGTATTGATAAGCTTTTTACCATAACAGTCGATAATGCAAGTTCAAATGATGGAGCTATTGCATATTTGGTTAAAAAGTTTAGAGGCAAGAATGGATTGGTGTTAGATGGTGAATTTATTCATGTTAGATGTTGTCCTCATATCCTTAATTTAATAGTTAGTGATGCTTTAAAAGATTTGCACATGTCTATCATTGGAATTAGAAATGTTGTGAAGTATGTTAGCTCATCTCTTGCAAGATTGCAAATATTTAAAGATTTTGCTAAAGAAGATAAAGATGTCAACAAAAACTTGTCTTACAATGGATGTTCCAACACGATGGAATTTAACTTTCACTATGTTGGACGGAGCGATTGAGTGTCAAAAGACATTTGAAAGATTAGAGGAGCATGACCCAAGTTATTTGCCAAAGGATGATATGCCTATTATTGAAGATTGGGATAATGCAAAAGTGTTTGTAGAGTTCCTAAATACTTTCACAGAGGTAACGATAAAGTTTTCAACATCTATGTTTGTGACTTCAAACATATTTTTTTCATGAACTATGTTTGATCCAAGAAATAATTTGTGAATACTTGTTGTATGAGAATGCATTATTGAGTTAGATGATATTAAGCAAGCAGACAAAGTTCAACAAGCATTGGGTATAACTACAAGTGAGAAGACCAATTTATTGTTATACGTTGCTGTAGTTTTTGGCTCTAGATACAAGTTGACTTATTTGAGTCATTGGTTTAATGAATTTTTGGAGGAAGAAAGTGCAAAAAAAAGATGGATGAATAAGGTTGAATTCCCCTTCTCAGGTCAACTCCTAGTCATACTGACTTGGTAGCAGATTCTCGGCATCCCATCTCAGAAGGTTTCGATTTTGCGCTACTATTAAGAGCGCATTCTCCTCCCAAACAGTGGGCGATTTTGGCATCAATCCAATTTCCCTTAATCAACTTTTTCAATACTGTTTATGGAAAGATAGGAATGGTTAAAAAAATGTCAGTTCCTTTGCCCCGAGATTAGACAGTCTAAGATGATGGTGTTCTTGATGGGAGAATGACTTGAAGAACAGTCTTCAAAAGTGAGTATTTCTACATTTTTATTAAATTATAACATGTTTATTTGTTTTATGTTCTTGTTTTCTTCAAGGATATTGAAGCACGAGCATTCACAGCTTCCGCACGGGATTCAATCCCTTCACTCTAAACTTTAACAAATGTCTGTTTTAGCCCTTGAATTTTTAAAGAGTATTTATTGTGGTTCTTGCTGTTAAGATTTTGTTAACTCTTAGAGATTAAATCTATTTAAGGATGAAATTGCATCTAGCATGGGTTGCGTAAGATGAAGGATGAAGTAAAATGTTAACAACTAACATGTCAAAATAGTAAATGACCAAAATCTAGAATGCAAAATGATTTTGATCTCTCATAAAAAATTGTTTTACTACCTAATTCAAAATTGAAACTCTAGATTTTTTTTTAGTATTGACTAACTTATTTGGCAAAATAGTCATTTAAAAATTCAATCATCTTATCATTCTGTTAAAAATTAATATAACGAAAATTTAGGGAAAAAATAGAATCCGGATTCAAAGTTTAGGACTAAAATATAATTTTTTTACTTTGGCTTATCAAACAAGCTACGACTCTCCCCCTCTCTGAACCCCATCGCCACCGCCACTGCCACCATCATTGTTCTTCAATCCTTCATTCGCTCATTCAGTGCTTCTTCCGCATGCTCTAAACTCCAGATGGATCCAAGTTAACATATATTCATATTCTATACTTTTTACTCTTAATCGCCGTTGAGAATCTAGTGAAACGGCATAAATTAGTCAGTGGGTTTGTGTATTGATGGCTGAATTATGGTCCAAAATCGCCAAATTCTGAAGAATTCTACATAGCTCTGATATTTCACCATTGCCCAATTCTATCCATGAAACGTACATGATAGTTTCAGTTGGATTTGAGACATGAGCACAAACTGTTTGAAGAAATGACGCAGAGAAATTGACCTGTAATTGAGAACTCTCCTCTGTTAGGGTGCCACGCAGTCTTTTTAGTTTCATTATGATGTCTTCAATTTTCTTTTACTTCTTTTCAGTTTGAGAAATGGCAAAAGGTATCGTATGGGCAACAGCAGAGGATTTAGCGAGGAACCGGGGGCGTGTTATATCTCTTTATCGCCAGATACTGCGGAGCCTCAACTCCCCAAATTTGCCTCTTAGCTTTGCAGCTAGATTAGCAAAGAAGGCGGAGGTTCGTGGCATTTTCTTGCTTGCTTCTGAAGAGCGATCTCTTCACAATATTGAAGACCTCATTGATACTGCTGAGTACTCCCTCTCCCTTTTAAGGAAAGGAGAAATTCCCAAATATATTCAATGAGTTACTCTTTCTTCTCTCCATCTTCATGAATGACTTTAGTTACCTTTAAAAAATTCCCAACATAAAAAATTCCCAAATTACTGGTGCTTTCCCTTGGTCTAAATTTCTTTAGTTACCTTTAATGTTTAGATTCTATTTTGATCATTGGAGTTCTCACTCTCTCTATATATATGTTGGCCCTTCCATGTGTTCTGTTTGATTATTTGGTTTCAAGCTTTCATAAATATCGTTCAGATTGTAGTAGATAAAGTATTCTATTTTCATCTTGGGCCAGCTGTTTTGAGTTCGATATCAAATTCAATATGCCTTATTTATAATATCAAACAAATTTTGTTTGGAGTTTAGAGGTCAAAGCAATATATTTTGACATATAATAATGGAATTAAAATGAAACAAAGTAAAAAAAGTTCAAAATTGATACAAACCATTTTTTTTTTTTTAAAAAAAAAAAATTTGAAAGCCACTAATTAAACCACTCTCATGGGGATTTTCTTATCGTTTATTTAAAACTCTGTGGTATGAAATTTTATTAGGTGGAAATATTGCATTTTAATAATGCTAGTAGAAGGATCTTTACATTTTCATGGTAGATAGGGGCATGGAAATTAGGGTGGTCATTCAAATCGTAAAAATCGAACTTGAAATCGGATTGAATCATTTTTTTGTTTATATATTTTTTTAAAAAAGAGAGAAATCAAATTTAAAATCGAACAGTTTTTAATTTAAAAAACAAAATTGAATCGAATTGAACCGTTTTTTAATTAAAAAAATATAACAGATTTTTTTAAAATATCAAAATTGATCAATTTGGTTTAGTTTCACATATTAGAAAATTTGGTTCGGTTTAGTTTGACTACCAAATCGAACTGAACCAAATTGTTTCCCGCCCTAATAGGAACAACAACAAACTTACAGAAGAGGAGCTCAGATGCTCACATTAATGGCAAAAGTAACATCAACTCAGTGGTTTTCCACTCAAAACAGGTAATATCTAATATCTCTGTTGTAGAAAAAAAATATCTGGCTTCCTATCTTTGCCTTCGCCTTCTGTTGTGTTTGTGGTATGCCTCTGCCCCTTACATTGCATTGGGGCACATACCAAAGCAATTATAAGAAAAAGATCAAGGAATTTTGGGGAAAATAGACAACTGGCTTTAGCTCTTGTTTCCTGCCTGTCTTATTTTTGAATGATTATGTGTTCATCCTTCAACAATTTATCAGCAAAGAAATGTAGTAACAATAATATTGTTTCCTGTTTCCATTTTCCTTTTATTTCTTTATTAGAATTGTTTCTCCATCTTGTTTATATAATACATAATTCCTATATTATTTGTTCAATATAAACGGTTCTTCTTTATGTATGTCTAGTTTCTTTCAGCTCAACAGGATCCTTTTTCCTTTTTGGGTCTTAAAAGAAACATGGTTGTGAGATTATTGTTCAGTTAGGGTTCTAGTTATGATAGTGGAATGTCAACTTGAATATTACTCATGTAGTTTAGATTTATACTCTCGACTAAGAGGTTAGACGGTTGTTGAACTCAAAAGATTATCGTAGTGGAATGAATATAATTGTTATTTGGAGAAATGGCATATAACCTAGCAATGTTGGAAAATGAGGAATATTAAGAAGGGTGTATTTGCTTTGTAGACCATATAATTGAATACATTTTCTTTTGGGCCCATTCAGTCTGATTGGGACATTTGAATTTGAGACTTGGTTGAGAATTTCCCAGTGAAGGCTGAAATATAAAAGCATTATGATATTTGTACTTAATCTGCCATTATGATATTTGTAGTTGTTTTAATTAATTTCCAGCATTATAGAGTTTAATTTGGTGGTTAAAGATGTGGCTGCTATTCAAGAAAATGCATTAAAATTGGTGGTTGAAAGATGGTGGCCGTCATTAATAGAATTGCATTGAATATGGCGGATGAAAGATGGAGGTCAAGAAGATGACTACTTTAATGGTTTATGTTGATTTTTGCTACTTTATATTAATTGTATTAGAATCCTTACAAGGCTATATAAAACCTCCTATCATTTATGTAATAAATAAGAAATTTGATGAATGATAATAGAAAATTCTAAAATGTAGAATTTTGTTTTTTGTGTGATCTTGTGATAGAATGCATGAATATTTGGAGGATTCAAGTGAGACTTGATCTATCTTACTTGTGGAATGCTTTGAAGATCAATGGTCGATGGGAGTTTCTAACTTTGTCCGATCCTTGGTTCCTTAGATCACCTAAGTAATATGAATTTAGCCTATCTTAGAGGTTGAGATCAAATTGGTTTTGAGGCTATTGGGGTCGAGTTCTTTGGGTCATGTTGAACGTTCAACATGGTTCTTGGATTCGATGCCTAGGGGTCTCATATCATTTGGTATCAAAGCTTTGGCTCTAGATCAATATATCTTTCCATTGTTGCAATAACTTTCTTATTCTTCTGTCCATTAGATAAAAAAAAAAGTGTCAGTTCTAGTTTTCATTTTACATTTTTGTCTTCTTCAAAGTTTTAGATCTGAGTGTCATCTACAAAATTGCTTTCTTCAAGATCTTCCAATTCGATTTCCTTCAATGTCAAATGTTCTTGTTTGGAAAATGTAAAAAAAAAAAAAATGGTGTAATCCGAGAGATTTTTTTTGTTGAATTTTGTTGTTCATGGATTCAAGTATAAGAAGATGACTACCAAAAGCTGCATTCAAAAGAGATTCTATAGATTAGAGGACGAATATTCTTGAAGAAAGGGAGAATGATATGAATCGAGAAATCATATTTCCATGAAATGAACTTGAAGATGATATGAATCAAAATCATTAAGTTTCCATGTAAATTTAGTTGTTTTTAATTAATTTTCAGCAATTTAGTGTTTAGTTTAAGTATTGAAATTATGAATATTGTGTTTAAAGATAGTTGTTGGAAATTTAGAGTTTACTTTTAATGAGGATGCATTGGAGAAGAAGACTAGTCAAAGATGGTGGCTGCCATTAATAGAATTGGAATGAATATGGTAGATGAAAAATGGAGGTTGGGAAGATGACTATTTCTTTAATTTTTTATGTTGACTTTTGCTACTTTACATTAATTGTATTAGAATCTCTATAAGGCTATATAAAGCCTCATATCCTTTCAATTGTAATAGACTAGGAATTTGGATGAATGATAGTAGAAAATTCTAAAATTTAGAATTTTGTTTCTTGTATGTTCTTGTGATAGAATGCATGAATATTTGGAGCATTCAAGTGAGGCTTGATCTTCTATCTTGTTTGTGGAGTGCTTTGAAGATCAAGGGTTGATGGGAGTTTCCAGCCGTTCGCGTCAAATTTGAAGACCCCACGCCATTCGCGAGTCTCTAGCTGCTTGATCCGTCAGCGTCGCCTCGGTTTGCGTTGCTTTACCTGTTTCGTGCGCTTCAGGTCTGTACGGCGTCGAAGTCCTAGCCATAAGTCTTCAGCCGCCCTACACCGCGCACTGGGCCGTCTACTAGTCGCCACTCGCTGCACTAGCACCAAACTTCAGCTCGACTTCGCCACACTAACGTCGTTCGAGCCAGCCTTCCGTCGCCGTCGTTTGGGTTTCGTTGGATTCTTGAATAATTTGGGTAAGAGCTGAGTTTTGGATTTTTTCTTTGAGGGGTTTGATTATCCCATTTGGTTTTGTGTTAAAATTGATAACTTCTCTTTA
Organism: Benincasa hispida; assembly: GCF_009727055.1. Lineage (NCBI taxonomy): Eukaryota > Viridiplantae > Streptophyta > Magnoliopsida > Cucurbitales > Cucurbitaceae > Benincasa > Benincasa hispida. Next base: position 46,957,125 of record NC_052360.1, on the reverse strand, counting down.
TGTTTGGACTATAGAATCAAAGATTGAAGATTTTGAGATATTGCTTTGAAGTTTAAGACCAATTTCGGTGGAAAATTTGTTAAGGTTGGTAAGTCTTTGTGCTTTTTGAAAATTAACCTTGGACCAAGCCATGATTTCAATAAAATTAAAATTGGAGACCTTGAGTATGGTTAATTGGAAAGGACTCAAGGGATTAATTTAAATATTGGATTTATTATAGGTGTCGGTTCAAGGGTCTGCTTGGCAAGGAGGAGATAAACTTGCTTGAACTATTTTTGATTTACTTTGAGGTAAGTAATCTTTCTACTAGAACTGCCCTAGTGCCAGGCAATGATAATTATGATTTATTGAGAATTATTAGTTAGCATGATATTTATGTATGCCTTCTTTGACTGAGGTTTGAAAGGACTAGAGTCAGGTATTAATAGTCATGGTTACTGAGGATATATTGATGGTTTGATGTTTATGTATGCCTTGCTGGCATGAGGATTTAAAAGACTAGATGCGCATAGAGATGTTTGAATGCTAGGATGATTGAGTATATTATTATTCTTGAAGATCCTGCTGAATCTGAGGATGATGAGATGTATATGTATGTTATGGGACTAAAACGATAAGATGTATATGTACGTTGTAGAACCATGATGATGAGATGTGGTGTTTTCCTTCGGGATACACTAGAGGTGGAGTTTTCCTTCGGGATTCACTAGAGGTTGTGTACCCTTGGAGATTCACTAGAGGTTGTGTTTCCTTCGGGATTCACCAGAGGTAGTGCTTTCTTTCAGGATCCACCAAAGGTTGTGTTTCCTTCGGGATTCACTAGAGGTGATGCTTTCCTTCGCAATTCACCAGAGGTTGTGTTTCCTTCGGGATTCACTAGAGGTGGTGTCTTCTTCGGGATTCACCAGAGGTTTGTGGGTTCTTTGAGACTTAATAGAGGTAGTGGGTATACTTAACTATAATAGGATGAAATTTAGTTATTCATGTATGTACGTATCCCATGAGGATTAGAGAAGTTTATATGTTCCACCAGAGGTAGGCATTTAGAGGACATAGATGCCTAGCCTGACTCCAGTAGTGGGGTTAGTTACTGAGTATTTTATACTAATCATTTTTCATGTTGTTGTTTCAAGTAAAGGTAGAGATGCACCAGCGATTGACAAGCGAAATTCGTGATCGAGCCATTGGGACCAATTCTATACTTCCACTCATGATATTTAGATTTCTTTTCATGTTGTCAACTTTCAGTTTTGATGTTTAAAACTTACTATTAAGATTTGTTTTCAGACCTATTTATTATCATTTATGATTTATGAGTACCCATCATTTATTTTTAATATTTGAATTTAATGAATGTCTTTTGAATTTACCTTATTTATTTAGCATTTATTTCACTATAAAAGGGTGTCGTTTTAAGTTACATGCATGCATGTGTTTAGTAATGGCCCGACTTGAGTCCTAGAGGGTCGGGTCGTTACAAAACTGCTAGAAAATTTTAGACTCAGGACTATTTTAAAATTTTCTTTTTTTTCTGACTTTTATGCATATTGCAAGTCTTGTGAAAAGTGTCAAAAATTTGGATCCTTGTTAAAAAGAAACTAAACGCCACTTAATTCCATTCTTGTATGTAAGATTTTTGACATTTGGGGCTTAGATTTTATGGGCCCATTCTCTTCTTCATTTGGCTATCTATATATTTTGCTTGCGGTAGATTACGTTTCCAAGTGGGTTGAGGTAATCCTCACTAAAACAAATGATCATTCTGTTGTTTCAAAATTTCTAAAAAATCACATCTTTTATAGATTTGGAATTCCTAGAGTCATTATAAGTGACCAAGGAACACATTTTTACAATAGGACCATAGAGTCATTATTAAGAAAATACGAAGTTCACCACCATGTTGCAACTCCTGTATCATCCTCAAACAAATGACCAAGCGAAAATTTCCAATAGAGAAGTGATGAAATGCGTTCTAGAAAAACGATCAACTTGAAAAGAAAAGATTGGAGTACCCGTCTTAATGATGCACTTTGGGCTTATAGAACCACTTTTATGACACCTATAAGAACAACCCATACATAATTGTATATGGAAAAGTGTGCCATCTTCCCGTAGAGGTTGAACATAAGATATATTGGGAGGTAAAACAATATAATTTGAATCTAGCTCAAGTTGGAGAGGAAAGATTTCCAGAATTGCAACAATTAGAAGAATTGAGATGTAATGCTTATGAAAACTCAAAGATTTATGAAGAGAAGACCAAATTTATTCATGATAAAGGTTTGATAAGAAAGGACTTCAAAATAGGACAAAAAGTATTGCTTTACAATTCCAAATTACAATTGATGCTTGAAAAACTTAAGTCCAAATAGTTAGGTCCTTTTGAAATTACTAATGTTTTCTCTTATATGGTGCAGTTGAAATCAAAAGTCTTGAAACAGGAAAGACTTTCAAGATGAATGGACACAGGCTTAAGGTCTTCAACGAAGGGCATGTAAACCAAGTCCAATTGGACTTACTTTTGACTAATCCTTCGTATATTTGATATCCATCTTCACCAACGTTGAGCAAACGACGCTAAAAATTTGTAAAACAGGACAAAATTTTCTTCTTTCTTCTTTTGTCTTTTTCGATTCTGTACTCTCTTTCTTATTTTGATTCTTCTTTTCCTTTATAGCTAAACTCAAAAAAATAAGAAAAAGGAAAACAAAACAAAAGCAAGGAATTCTCTCTCAAGTAAATAACAAGCAACTACGAAAATCAGAGAAGTTTCTCTCTACATCCCTTACTTTTTATCCTTGAACATATTTGCATAGTTTAAACATTGAGGACAATGTTCAATTTTTAAGTTGGGGGTGGGAAACATTGCATGTTTTTGACATTCTTTGATTAAATTTATAGTTTAGAAAAATGAGCCTTACTAAAATTTTTGCTCTATGATATGTCTGGAACCCTTGAGCATCTTAGCTCGGGTTAGCTAACTAGTTAGTTGATTAGATTTTGTGACTCCGATCTGACATATTTTAATATATTTAAGGTTCTGATACATTTTGATAACATGATTTTGATTCCCTGAGAACATAACCATTCAATTCTTAATGCTCAAGAAGACTATTCTTTGATTCTTTACTCATTTTGCTTTGAATGAATAAATGCATGAATGATTGAATGCGTCAATACACACAATAAAATAATCACATTCACTTTGTTTTATGCATCATTTGATTTATACAATCTTTTGATTCTTATCAATGAAAATTTGATGACACACTCTTTTAAGTAAAGATACAAACAAAATTTTAGACCTCTTAAAATTTTTAAACAAAATTTTGAAATCATTTTTCAAAATAAAAATTCTTTTCCTTTTAATTTTATAAAAAAAATCGAATACTTAGCATTTAGATTTATTTATAATCTTAAAACTTTTAGAAATGTCATATCTACTTAATTTTCTTTGTCACCCTAATATGACACTTTTTGATCTAAGAACAACCATCTTGTTAGAGTAGCAAGTCTAGACAAAGAGGATAAAATAGGGCCTAAAAAAAAGTTAATTAAGCAAGTTTGCAAAACAACATAACCTTCACTAACATGTGTGTGAGTGCATGAATAGAGGAGCAAAAACTACCTCCATCATGTCTTGTTAGGGCCTGTGAAAAAAGAGTGATAGGTTCCTGACAGTGTGAGTGTGAAAGCTATCCCTCTAAGTAAAAGAAATGCCAATTAAAATTTGTGTGCATGAGTTTTTAAAGACAGCCTTGCCTTAGAATTGCCACTCTCCAATGTAATTTAGGTATATCTTAGACCGATAACCGAGCCGGTGTAGGGTGAAGAGGAATTGAGAGTTAGATATCACTTTTCCATTAGTTTTAGCCTTTAAATAAACTAAAATTTTGTGGTCTTTTCTTTTATGGCTTTGCAAGAAAAAGATATTTTCTCTTCAAAAATAAGTTTCAACTTTTTGTTAGCAAAATTTTAAATTTCTAAATGGATGTTTGTATCATTACTTCCTTGATTGTTGAGAAAAGAGATGAGAATCAAATTTTTGTGTAAAGACAATTGAACATATGAACAATTTGAATAAATGAATGAAAATTTGAAAAGTCACAATAAACAAATTCACATTTTGCTTGAATGAATACATATTTCTAGTTTTTAACTTGCTCGGGACGACAAAGACCTAAGTTGGGGGTATTTTGATAGGTCTTGAAAAGAGTTATTTTCTTAGTATTAAATTCCTCAATTCTACTTCATTTATTTGCTTAAAATGTCTATTTTCTAGGTAAAATCCAATCCCGACATTTTTATAGTCGTTACGGGAAGTTTCGAGTTTAATGGAGTCAAAAGAATCAACTTAGAAGAAAAACAAATACAAATTACCATTCTTCCCCTCAATCGAACCAATTTAAGACACTTCAACACTACTTAGAGTGTCACAACGCTTTCTCCAACACTAGGTCCAATGCTACTCCAACACTATAAGATAGAATGCTTCAAAATTCTGCAAAACAGGGCAGCGTCGCAATGCTCTATCTAGGGTTGCAACACTCCGGACATTGAGAGAAAAAAATAAAAGTGTGCGCGTGCCTTGTGCAAGCCAGCATCAGACCAATGTTATCCTAGGGTCGCAGAATAGATATAATCTTTAGATTTTCCAGATTTCACCAATGGAGAGATATCAATTTTGACGGATTTGAGAGCTTTTCATCGTAATTCTTGAGAGATTCTATCAAATTTTTATCAATCTTTTTAAATTTCAATGCAAGATTCAATGGATTTCTTGAAGAATTTTCCTCTCCATGAGTAGGTAATTTCTTTCTTGGGGATTATATAGATTTACAAATTCTTGAGACTTTTCTTCAATTTCTTTTATGCAATTTGTTGTTCTTAAATGTTCTTGTTGAGATTTTTAATGAAATCAACTAAAATTGATTTGACAAATCAGATTTAATTAGTTTTTGTATACAAAATTACATGACTCTATGGCAAAATTGTAATTAGGTTGCAAGAATTAGTGATCTTAATTGAAAATTTGGACTTATTTTCCTATTTTCTTGAAAGAATCCACTAATTTAGAACATTCATATAATCATGCTTGAATTTTTAGTTTCTTGAGTTTCAAGAATGTCATAGTTAAGAAAACCCAGGAGATTAATGCAATTTAGGGATTAATTGTGGAGTGTCTTTAGGAATAAATTAAGAACTAAACTAGGGCTAATTGTTTATTTGACTAATTAGGGCATTAAGGGTAATCCTTAATGAACTATGGAACAATAGATTGCATGAACTTTATTAAGTCTATGATAGAATTGGTTCAATCTACGTAAATTCCCCAAGATTCTTTTCCATTGAATTTTGTTACATAATTTCTCTTTTCTCTCATTACTAAAATTTCCTATCAAATCTTGTTCTACTTTTACTTTCAAACCCAACTATCTCCTCCCCTTCCCCCTCCCCCCCAATTCCCCCATTTTTCATTACAATTTGGAATTCAAAAGTCAAATCTTGTCAATTAATATAGGTTCTTTGTGGATCGATCGCTTACTTCCACTATAACTACTTATTAGTTTTAGTTGTAGTTTGAGCATTATAAATTTCATTTGTTTTTGGTTAATTTGGATTAATGACATCCATTTTATCACGAATAACCACCTCCAAATTTTGGGAGTCAGCAAGGTCCTCATTGCAGAAAATCAAATGCTAGGCTGATTTAGAAAACTTTTGAAAAAGATATTTGATCCAAGACTTGCCATCATAAAAAATTGAGACGCATAACTTTGGGAAAGTTGGAAAGTTTGCGATCAATGGAATCCTAGTGATTTTATAATGGTGGTTGAGTTTTATGTCCTAAAACTCTTGGTTTGTAAACAATAAACTTATTCTATTAATCAATAAAAATGTTATTAAAGTTTGATTCAATAAAGTTGTTATTGAATATATGAATTGTTCATTTCGTTTTAGAAATAAATCCAATAAACTAAAGATCCATAGCTAACACATGAATACTTGAACTTTATGTGGAGAAATAAGAGAGGATGAAGTTCGAATAGATAGCCAAAATGGTCTATAGTATATAGATAATGCTGGGTACCTTATTTTGAGGATACTATCAAATGTGGTCCACTTTGTAGATGTTACAAATGTTGTAAAGTGCTACAAATGAAGTGATTTTAATTTGTTCATATGAAGACATGCGAGTGGAGGCGTCCTATGTAATGAGTTTGTGTAAGATCAGACCAAGAAATAAGTCACTCTTACTTTATAACGTTGTTTACTGTTTAAGACTGACTATTTCAAAGCGATGACCTAGGTAACTTAACCTTAATCCTGAGCTAACTATGAACTCATGTTTATTTAGAATTATCCTTAGATTTGCATGTGTGAGGGTTGGCTCAACAATGTTGGATTAATAAACCTTCGATTTCAGGGGTAAGACTGGGTAGATAGCTGGGGACATAGGGTGCAAGATGGAACTCACTCCTACCCACTTTTGGGGATAGTAGAGATGTTGTTCCTTTAAGTGCTGATTCCGAGTCTTGAACAAGGGGTCTCACCCTCTCATTGGCCCGTTAGTCGAACGCAACGAAAAAAATATGACCTCCATGAGCGTTTGAATACTCCTCGAACCCAATCAAATCCAACTCGATTCACGAATGGATGTAGAACACCACCATAAGTGTTACCTTAGTATTCTCGGTGTGACAATCCAGGAGTTGTGGGCTCTGTATGATCTTGGATTGAGGAAGATAGGAGGTATGCGATCAAGTAGACGATCAAGTAAGTGAGAGATATGAACACTATCTATCGTATAAACGATGTACTCGATCGTTTAGCAAACGAAAGCCTATCGCATAGACTTTGCTACTCGATCGTATAGCAACGATCAACTAGTAACTATTGTATAGTCAACTCTAAGCGATCTGTATACTCTCAACGACTATCACTTAGTAAAAACTAGTTTTCCTTGATAACCTTTTTTGTGAGAATTTTCCAAATGGATTAACTCCTAATTTTGGAAAACAATTTTTTTTTATCTCATGGTTACCATAAAACTTCCAATAACCTCCCACTCAAAACGATTATTAGAGAAAAAGAATTAATTATCATATAATTAATTTATTATCAATAAACATGATAACCAACTTATCATATTATATTTATAACCTATAGTTTTAATATTTCATCATATGAAACATAAAATATAGTTCTTTTTCTATTTTATGGTACTTAATATAAATCATATTTATATTAATTCCTCTAATTAATGTATCTAATACATCATATCAATTATATCACATATAACTGAATTTTCTCTTGATAATTTGAACACAAACTAACCCAAAATCTGATTCTCAACTTAAACCCATTGAGCTACCAAGGGGACCTCATGGACCTATAGCTTGAAGCTCCAATGGTATTGAATAACTGACTAAACTCTTTAGTCACGAGTCCACCATCCTTAACTTAACTGCTGGTCACTCCACTAAAGACCGATAGCTACACTCTTCTCACTACAGATATATTTCTATATCCATATGACCAATCAACAGTGCGATAACTCTTCACAAATCACTCGTAAGTATAACTGGACCAATTTATCGTTTTGCCCCCATACTTACATCTAACTTCTTAAGTACCACTGATCCCTCTAATGAACAATAAGTCATAATCCTATTATGACTGAGTCCTCTCTTCCAAAGAGAGGGTGTGGCCACTATGGTCAAGACTCGAAATCAGCCTTTAAGGGAGCAATTTATCTACTTACCATGCTTCGGGGAAGGAGTGAATTCCGTCTTATGTAACTGAGTTCCTAGCTCCCCAATAAGACAAATCCCAAAAAAGATAGGCTTGTTGAGTTGGCAATCTTGGCTTACTCTCACCATACTAATCAAAGGACCGCCCTCATAGGCAGAAGTTCACAACTCACTCAGGATTAAGGTCATGTCACCTATGGTCATTTTAGTGAAATGTAAGTCTCAATTGTCAACGATGTTATATAAAGAGACTAATCATCTCGTGGTCCGGTCTTATACAAACTCTTTGTATAGGACACCCCCGCTCGTATGTCTCCACATGAATTGTCAGGATTAGACCATTTGTAGCACTTTACAACACTTGTAAATATCTACAAAGTGCCCGTATCTGTAGTGTCACCAGGATAAGGTATCCCTCATTTATCCTTATACTACAGACCATTTAGGTTATTACTTAAGGTATGATCCACTTGTATGTCTCATATACATGCTTAAGTTACATGAAATAACCACGAATCTTAGTTTATTAGATATGAGTAAATGCAAATAAAATAACATTTATTTTATTAATAACAATGTGTACAAAAAATCTACAAACTATGAGACCATTGGGAGAATTAGGACACCAATCCCAACAATCTCCCACTTGTCCTAATGCCTTGGGAGACTAATGTACAATACATAAAAATAGTACAATATACAATAAACTAGGGCGTACTCTGTGTATCATCTCCCACTTGTCCTAGACAAGGTGCTGCATGTCCCGTAGACCTAGACTCTCCAGATGACCCTCAAACATTTTAGCCGTGAGAGCCTTTGTAAACGGATCAATAATGTTGTGCTTCGATGCGATCTTCGTGACTATCACATCACCTCGATGCACAATCTCCCTGATCAAATGATACTTCCATTCAATATGCTTGCCTCTCCGATGACTCCGAGGTTCCTTTGAATTTGCCACAGCCCCGTTGTTATCACAATAGAGAGTGATCGGCAAAGACATATTTGGAACAACTTTCAAATCTGTAAGGAACTTCCTAAACCAAATAGCCTCTTTAGCAGCTTCAAAAGTAGCTACATATTCAGCTTTCATAGTGGAGTCCACGATGTATTCTTGCTAGATGCTTCGCCAAACTATAACCCCTCCATTTAGAGTGAACATGACCCTGATGTCAATTTTCGAGAATCTCTATCAGTCTGAAAGTCAGAGTCTGTGTATCCTGTAAGGATCAAATTCTTATCTCCATACATGAGCATATAGTCTCTCGTTCTCCAAAGATACTTGAGAATCGTTTTGACCACTGTCCAGTGATCTAATCCTAGATTGGACTGATAACGACTGAAAATCCCTACTGCATAGCAAATGTTAGGTCTAGTACATAACATTACATACATAAGGCTTTCAACAGCTGAAGCATAGGGAATTCGTCTCATTTCCTCAACCTCTTGAGGTGTCTTAGGACACTGCTCCTTAGACAAAACAATTTCATGCCTGAAGGGTAATAAACCCTCTTGGAATTCTGCATCGAGTACCTGATCAACATCTTGTCAATGTATGATGCCTCAGACAAGGCCAACCTCTTGTTCTTACGATCCCGAACAATCTAGATCCCTAGAACATACTGCGCCTCTCCCAAATCTTTCATTTGGAATTAGGTGTAACCACTTTTTAATGTCAGTAAGAAAACCTACATCATTCTCAATGAGTAGGATATCATCCACATACAATACTAGGAAATCTATTGAGCTATTGATGATTTTCTTGTTAACACAAGTCTCATCAACATTTTTATCAAAGTCAAACGATTTGATTGGACTATCAAATCTAATGTTCCACGATCTAGATATTTGTTTCAGCCCATAAATGAACCTATTAAGCTTGTAAACTCTTTGCTCTTGATCTGGAACAATGAAACCCTTTGGTTGAGCCATATAGATGGTCTCCTCAAAATTACTATTTAGAAAGGCAGTCTTGACGTCCATTTGCCGTATCTCATAATCATAAAATGTGGCTATTGACAGAAGAATCCTGATAGACTTCAACATTACAACAGGTGAGAAAGTTTCTTCATAGTCCACTCTCTCGACCTGGGTATAACCCTTTGCCACGAGTCTAACCTTAAAGGTCTGCACCTTTCCATCTACACCTCGTTTTCTCTTGTAGATCTACTTACATCCTATAGGTTTTACTCCATTAGGCTGATCCACAAGTTCCCAGACAGAATTGAAGTATATAGACTCCATTTCCTGATTCATAGCTTTAATCCACTCATCTTTGTCAACATTCTCCGTTGCTTGCTTATAAGACAATGGATCCTCAAATCCATCATCAGACATGCTGTTTTGGGCTTCAGTCAAACCCATGTTCTGTTTCGGTGGGTTCGTAACCCTCCCACTACGTCGAGGCAGTCTCAACTCTTGAGATAGTTGACTAGGTGAGCCGACATCAACAACTTTTGTTGATTTATCAGTCTGTTCAAAAACTCTTGTTGATCTCTCACTAGTCTCACTAGAAATCTCATTTAAAACAAGTTTACTTCGTGGCTTATGATCTCTGATGTGGTCTTCTTCCAAGAAGATAGCATTTATCGACACAAACACCTTATTCTCACTTGGATCATAGAAGTATCTACCCCTCGTTTCCTTGGGGTAGCCTACAAAGAGGCAAACTTTCGAATGAGGTTCCAACCTTTTAGAGTTAGCCACAAGCACGTGGGCCGAATATCCCCAAATCCTGAGGTAGCGTAAACTACCTTTACAACCTCTCCACAGCTGAAAAGGTGTTTCAGAAACACTTTTCGAGGGAACGTTGTTAAAAAATAACATGCAATCTCTACTGCACCCCAAAACGAGTCTGGAAGATGAACATAACTCATCATAGACCAAACCATGTCCAACAGAATTCTGTTTCTCCTTTCTGATACACCATTCTGCAGAGATGTACTTGGGATCGAGAGTTGGGACGTGATTCCATGTTCTATCATATAGTTCTTGAATTCTAAGTCCATATACTCTCCACAACGATCAAATCGTAGTATTTTTTTTTATCTTTTTACCTAACAAGTTTTCAACTTCAGCCTTATACTCCTTGAACTTTTTAAGAGCGTCAGACTTATATTGCATTAGATATAGATACCAATATCTTGAATAATCATCTATGAAAGAGATGAAATATTCAAACCCACCTCGAGCTCTAACACTCATAGGACCATAGAGGTCTAGATGTATAAGCTTCAAGGTCTCGACTCTATAACCTTTTTCAGTAAAAGGTTGTTTGGTCATCTTGCCTTCAAGATATGATTCACATATCGATAATGAGTTTTCTTCTAAACCTTTTAGAAGTCTGCATTTCACCAACTTCTCAATCCTATTAAGGTTGATGTGACCTAATCTTAGATGCCAAAGATGAGCATTTTTCTTAGGAGAAACCTTTGGTATTTTTGCAGTTATTGCTGTTTTGAACATTTCAGTATTAAGCAAGGCTTTTATGACTAACAACCTTAGTACATACAAGTTATTTTCCATTGAACCAAAACCAATCTCATTCTTGAAAATAAACAATTTATTCTCAGAAAAAGAGACAGTATAACTTTGTTCAATCAGACAAGAAATTGAAAGTACGTTCCTTTTAATATGAGGAACTACAAAAACATTATCTAGTAACAAATAACGTTTCTTGTCCAAAAATAACTTCAGCCTGCCTACAACAACAGCTGAAACAACCTCACCAGTACTGACTCGAAGACTCAACTCTTCATCTTCCAACATTTTTCAGGAACTAAATCCTTGGTAGGAAGAACTAACGTGGTTAGTAGCACCTGGATCAAGTATCCAGGCAGAATCATCATTCTCTACCAAACATGTCTCCAAGACAAATAAATCACATTTACAGTCTTTAGACTTCTTCCTCTTCTAGAGAATAATGGGATCGGTATCAGAACCTAAATAAGCTCTAAGTTCCAATTCAGAGAACAATTCTCTTCGATGAACTTCATCTAAGTCTACAACAATTGCTTTCTCTTTTAGTCCCTAAACATTCAAGAAAGACTAGAGGTTATTTTGGGAACTAACATAACTAGTTTCTTTGTCATCCATCCCCTTGTGCTAAAAAAGTGAGAACTGATGTTCAAACAATTTTTGCAACGAGTCCATGATCTTATGTGCAATGACCATGTTTTCAACCTTTTTGGCCAATGCATCAGGTATGCTAGCCAAAATATGAAGTTGGGCCATCGAATTAGCCTTCATCCACACCTCATATGTATTACGAACATTTCACGGTGCATCAAGGGTTGGGACTTGAGGACACTCCTCAACCATGACACACTCGAAGTCGTTTACCACAAAATTTGTTTTAAGAGACTCTTTCCAATGTATGTAATCGGTCAAATTAAAAGAGGCAACTAACGAAAAATCATACATTTGCTGAAAAAACAAACACATTGATCTACATTAGATTTTTGCAAATACTCTTAAAAAACAAAATCCAATCTGGTTTAGCAAAATCTAAATGAACCCCATATGACATCTAGTTTTGTAATGATGCTTCAGTAGTTTAGGACAAAAGGCACCGAAGGGTAGTCAATTTATCCCTCCTCTGAATTGAGATACTCTCAACCAGTCATTAATACCAGAACAACTCTTATTCCTATAAAGACTAGCCAACATTGATTTGGTCAAGAAATCATTAACTTGCTTAACAATTTCTTGTAAGTGTGACCTTTCATTTTAGATCCTATAGTTCCACACCAAACAGCCAATCCGAAGGGAAAAAATCCAATTGGGACAAAAACCAAAGCGACCTTATCCATTTCTGAAGTTCACCTTGATATAGACCAACCATACAAACCATCCGAAGGGGACACTCCCAGGGCGCCACAAGGCTGTGCAAGAAGATCTCACGGTGCAAACCAATGAAGAAGACCACAGAACATGTTGACACACTTCCTTCACCCACTTACTATAAATACTCTTTCCTCCTACCTTGATATTGATTCATGCAAACACCATCCGAAGGGAGATGCTCCCAGGGCACCACGAGGCCAAGCATGAATCTCACGGTGTGAACATTAAGGGAGAAATATGAGTGGAATTCACATATCAATATCTTTTCCTCCTACTGAGTATTTTAAGAACCTAGGGTTTAGTTTACTTAAAAAAAAACATGGCTAAATATTTTAACTAAGTGACTTTTTAGTTTTGCCTAAAAGTAACTCTTACTTTGGAAAGCTGAACAACTTTTGATCATCATTCATTAAACTTTTTAATGAAGTCTTTGATCAACTGTTGCATGCTTGTAGCAAATCTATCTAATTCACCTTTCCAGGTAGGTTTCTAGGTAGGGGTGTTCCATTTCCATCAGCTTAAATACCCCAATCTAGACAGAACCCACCTTAGACAAAAGGTCCCTTATAGATAGATTTAATACAACTTTAATCTTTCATGAAAATCAATTTAATCCTATTAAAACGATCCAAAAGATTAAACTTAGGTATCTAATCTCATTAGAACCTTGGACTTAGGTCTATCTCAATCCAATTTTAAAACCCTTTTAAAACATGAACTCACCTAAGTTCGCATGCAACTCTTTCTTGTTGAATTTTAGTTCTAATTTCCATTATAACACTTATAACAGGAAACAACTAATACCAACCACACCGCGAAGCAACACATACAAGACATTCATAACTCTTATAAATAAGCCTAAGCGTCATGCTCCATGCATTGTTCATTCATTACTATTATATAACTCTTATATAATAAAGTAATGAACCAAGCATATATGCTCTCATACACCCTTATACTGTAACTTTTATAATATAAAGATGATACATGAATATGCTTAATGCATGCATAAATATAAATCTTATATTATATGATACATGAGCATGCTTTCTTGTAATTTCATCATGCCATTTACTATATCATAACACTTATAATATATGATGTATGAATAACTGCATAATCTAAGGTGGGTTTTAAATCTATATGTCATACACTATGGCATATAAACAAACATACATCTCATGTACATTAAGTAAACCGGGATAATTATCCTTAAATCCTTAAAAAAAAAAGTCTAATTATTACAAAGAACAACAAGTTCACCGATTTAGACAAGCAAATCGGGTCCTGAACCGTCCGAGCGAAGATCGCGTCTCCTTGATCGTGTAACAACTCCTTGTGATTGTCTAGCAACACTGTATGAGCATAAATGATTGTTGCTTTGACTATGCGATGAAGCATGAAGGTCATGCGATCGTGCAACGCAAGCCTTAAACGATCAAGTAGATGACAACGATGCAGTGAAACATGATCGTCTAAACAATTGTTGAGCAAGTGTAAGGTATCGAATACCGGGTGATCGTGTAGTTAGTATTATGTGATGAAGCATGCTGAACTAAACGATCGTTTAGTGCGCGCATCTATTAAACGATGAGCATCAAATACTCTATACGATCGTTTACCTCAAGCGTTCATGCAATCGTGCAACCAATGCTACACGATAGAGTAAACACTTTACCCAATCGTTTAACGTTAGCTATACGATCGTTTAGTAAATACTACACGATCGGGCAGAACTTTTCTGCATGATCGTTTAGCCAAATCTCAATGATCATTTAGCTTGGGCTACACGATACGACCAACCTTTGGTTTTCTTCCTCGAAGAGAACTGCATCTCCATGCTTCATAACTTCATCACGAATGACTCAAAAAACTTCAAACACTTTGAATACAAACTCAATTGCTTGTTCATTATGCCCAAAAATGTAGGGGCCCTTACAAATTAACACTTTATAAACATAAAGAAAACTTTAAACAGAGGCAACAATCCAGTAAACATCCATCAATACATCCACAAACACATTTAACTCTTAAACGCATTATAGAAAACTTAAATCCACCACGACTGTAAAAGAAGTTCAATACAACAATGGAATTTGGAATATCAGAACAACCTGACTCTGATACCAATTGAAGGAAATCTAAACATAGATCTCTATGAGTAGCAGAAGTGGATCGTTCCAAATTCCATTCAGAATGAATAAAACAATCACAGTTTAACCAGAAATGTACAGATTATGCATCAACAGAAATTACAGCATGCTATAAGAGAATATATGGGATAGAGTATGCGTACCTTTGAAGAACCATTTTTCAAGTATCTGTCAATCAGTCTCCAATGCATCCAAAGAAAAACTGAAATGCAACGATTAAAATATGACCTCCACGATGTCTGAATATAGATATAAGATTCTAGAACTATTTGATAGACACTTCGAACAGATCGAGATGGAGAGTATATAAATATAAGATTCTAGAACTATTTGATAGAACATGGAATCGAATCCCAACTCTCAGCACCTAGTACATCTCAACAGAATGGTGTATCAGAAAGGAGAAATAGAACCTTGTTTGACATGGTTTGGTCTATATGAGTTATGCTCATTTACCTTATTCATTTTGGGGTTATGCAATAGTGACTGTTGTTTATATTTTGAATTGTGTTCCGTCCAAAAGTATTTTTGAAACACCTTTGGAATTATGGAATGGTCATAACGATAGTTTCACCACTTCAGGATTTTAGGTTGCTTAGGACATATGCTTGAGGCAAATTCTAAGAAATTGGAACCTCATTCAAAATTATGCCTATTTGTAGGCTACCCCAAGGGAACGAGGAGTGGCTACTTCTATGACCCTAAAAGAAAGTATTTGTGTTGATAAATGCTACGTTTTTAGAAGAGGAACACATCAGGGAGCATAAGTCCCACAATAAAGTTTTGTTAAGTGAGCTTTCCAATGAAACTACTAAAACTTCAACATGAGTCGTTGAAGAGGATAGTAAATCAACAAGAATTGTTGATCTTGGTTCATTTAGTCAAGCACATCCACCTCAACAGTTGATGGAGCCTCGATGTAGTGAGGGGATTATGAACCCGCCTACTTATTATATGGAACATATATCTCGACTATCATATCATATGACGAAGTTGATAGATGTAGATGGGAAGGTACAAACCTTTAAGGCTAGACTAGTGGCAAAGGGTTATACCCAGGTTGAAGGAGTGAACTATGAGGAAACTTTTTCACCTGTTGCTATACTGAAGTCTATCCATATTCTCCTATCCAATTCCATATATTATGACTATGAGATATGGCAAATAGACATCAAGACTGCCTTTCTAAATGGTAATCTTGAGGAGACCATCTATATGCAACAATCAAAGGGATTCATTAAACAAGTTCAAGAGAAAATTGTTTTGTAAGATTAATCAATCCATTTATGGATTGAAACAAACATCTCGATCTTGGAATATAAGATTTGATGTTGCAATCAAATCTTATGGCTTTGACTAGAATGTTGATGAGCCTTGTGTTTATAAGAAAATCATCAACAGTTCAGTAGCTTTCTTAGTGTTATATGTGGACGATATCCTATTTATTGGGAATGGTGTAGATTGACAGGTTAGTAGCCCAATTTCAAATGAAAGATTTGGGAGAGGCGCAGTTTGTTCTAGGGATTCAGATCATCATGGATCATAAGAACAAAATGCTAACCTTGTCTCAAGCATCTTATATTGACAAAATACTTGTCAAATATTCGATGTACAATTTCAAGAGGGGTTTATTACCTTTCAGGCATGGAATTGTATTGTCTAAGAATCGATGTCCTAAGACACCTCAAGAAGTTGAGGAAATGAGAAGGATCATATATGTCTCAGTTGTTGGTAGCCTTATGTACATAATGTTATGTACTAGACCTGATATTTGTATACAGTGGGGATTTTCAGTAGATATCAGTCCATTCTAGTATTAGATCACTAGACAGTAGTTAAAACAATCCTCAAGTATCTTCAAAAACGAGGAACTACACACTTGTGTATGGAGCTAAGGATTTGATCCTTACAGGACACGCATCTGATTTTTAGACTGATAAGGATTCCAGAAAATCCACATCAGGATCAATGCTCACTCTTAATGGAGGAGCAGTAATCTGAAGAAGCACAAAGCAAGGTTGCATTGCTGGCTCTACCATGGAGGCAGAGTATGTAGCGGCTTGTGAAGCTGCTAAGGCGGCTGTATGGCTCAGGAAGTTTTAACAGGTCTAGAAGTTGTTCCTGACATGTCAAAGCTCATCACACTTTATTGTGATAATAGTGGTGTTGTGGCAAATTTTAGAGAACTTGGGAGCCACAAGAGAGGGAAGCACATTGAACGCAAATATCATCTCATCTGGGAGATTGTGCATCCAGGGGACATGATTTTCATGAAGATCACTTTGGAGCACAATGATGTCAATCCATTTACAAAAGCTCTCACAACTAAAGTGTTTGAGAGTCACCTAGAGAGACTGGGTCTATGAGACATGCATCATCTAGTCTAGGGCAAGTGGGAAATATTACTGGGCGCATAATTTATGACCTAGTTTATTATTTTATGTATTGTACTTTGTTTACACTTTATATTTTTATACACCACTAGCTTTAGGACAAATGGGAGATCGTTGGGGTTGATGCCCTAAATCGTGTGGTTTTGTAGTTTGTAAATTATTTGTACAACGAATTATTTATTTAATAAAATAAAGTGTTATTTTATTTGACATTTAGTCTGCATTAACCCAAAACCAATAAACTAATATCCTAGGTTATTTAATGTAGCTTAAACATGTATGTGGTGACATACAAGTGGATCATGTTTAAGTAATAATATGAATGGTTTGTAGTAGATGGATAAGGTTAGGTACCTTGATGACTGATGCACGGAAATTAGAAGTCAATTTTTTCTCGACAACCCAATCCCCTGGATGCATTATGTGATGCATGTTCCTAAAATATGCGTTGATAGCCATGCGCCGATAGTCATGCATTGGAATGAAAATGCGCCAACAATGTATGCGATGACCATGCATCCTGCCACAAGTTTTCTTGCGTTCACGCCAAGTATTACATGAACGCAAGTTTCTCGAGTAGTCCGAGGTCGAACACAGGGACTTGTAACTATATGTTTGTGGTGATTGTGCATGCGGCAGTATAAATAAAAGAATGAAGGGGATATTGCTACGTTAATCCTACTCCTACTTCTATCTATCAGACAACGCAATGAGAACATGCATGAAGGTAGAGATGCGACAAACCCTGACATGAAATAAATGAATGGAAAAATGGATAAAATGTGGAGATGTTTTTATTGCAACCCTTAAGAGTGACCGCAAGGGAACCTTAGTCAGCGCAAACTAATGCGATCATGCAACACTCATACAATAGTAAACCATCTCTCGGTGCGAATGCTACGACTTCTAATGCTAGAACGCATGCGATGTATGTGCAGAGGTGTCTATAGGGCCTACATATAAGCCTCTAATTCTTGTCTATGCGATGATACACAAACAAGGCGATCACATATCACCATTCATATTCCTAGGGTGCATGCGATGCAGTGTTGACAAACAGAGCTTATCTCCAAGTCTCTATCTCTCGCTTATGCCGATCTAATCTCGCTCTCTCGAGTCTAGATTCTAATCTAGCTCTCTCGAGTCATTAGGTTCTTTCTTTAGACTCTCTCTCGAGTAGCTCTAAAGGGGTGTTGGGCCCAACATAAGACAAGACAAACGCATGAGCTTGGTTGATGCAAGGTTGTTACTATCCCTAGTGAACAATGCATACATTAATTAATGCGACCAACCACTTACCCTCTCGGGCAGTTGATTGTTGCTGACTTCACTCATAGACAAGCAATGCGTTAGCCTATAGACAGGCATTGCAGCAACTTCACACTAAGAAAATAAGGTTACTCACACACTCACACAACGCATACATCTCTGTAGGTTGCTACATGCTTCATATCCCTAATCCACCTGACTAAGTATGCAATACCCAAGCAATCTCACTAAGTGTTGTAATGAAAGTAAAGATGCTAAGCAAAGAAGATGGAGATGGAGTCGAAGGAACAGAGAAATGTATTGAAAACACATTGTATTAATTTCTTAATTCCAAAATGTTATACAATACAATATGAGAAAAGAAATGAAAATAAATGACCGGTTGGAAGCAAAGATTTGCATCCAGCGGATGTGCGTCAAGGCTGCCAGTGGTGCCATGGATGGGTGGAGGAGCTGACTCTCTCGAGATCTAGCTCCGGTCGAAGGCTTCAGTCGTCACTTGGAATGGATGAAGGAGGTGAGAACTTTCAGCCATCTTCTCACGCAGTTATTTGGATCGCGGGGAAAATCCCCGGTTGAGGGACAATCTCCGAATCCAAGGATCCTCCCCAGATGATCTAAATTTCTGCTCATTGGCTTCTATTTATAGAGTTTGGATCGCCGACAACATTAATTGGATTGCTTTGAGTTTGACGTTCGGCGCGTTCGTCCTTTCTGAACCTCTGCCACCAACGGCGCGGTAGGTTAAATGTCAGCATCAGCTTTGGATTTTCTCGAGGTAGATGCGTTGATGCGTTCATTCCGCCTACCTTGCGTTGATCCCATTAGAATGCGCTGTCTCTTATACACATCTAGATGTGTATAAGAGACAGGTATGGGTAAGAGTGACCAGATTTGTCGACTCAATATGCCTATCATTTTAGGGATTTATCCGAGTGGAGAGCTAGGAACGCAGATACACAAGATGAAATTCACTCATTCTCATTTCTGTCTCTTATACACATCTAGATGTGTATAAGAGACAGCATCTACAAAGATGGAATTCACTCCTTCCCCGAAGCAGGGGTAAATAGATAAATTGCTCCTTTAAAGACTGATTCCGGGTCTTGAACAATGTGGCGTTTCACCGGCCAGAGAGGGGTCTAGTTATAGTTGGACTATGAGTAATTGTTCATTAGAGGGATCAATAGTACTTAAGGAGTTAGATGTAACTACAGAGGTAAACGGGTAATTTTGACTCAGCTTTAGTTACGAGCAATTTGTATAGGTGGTACTATTGATTGGTTATATCCAATGGAAATAAAAGTATATCTACAATGCAAAGAGTACCGCTGTCGGTCTTTAGTGGAGTGATCGACAGTTAATGAATATTGATTAATTTAATTAAAGTGGTTACTTAATTAATCTCGTATCATTGAAGCTTTTAATTTGTAGGTTCATAAGGTCTCCTGCTAGCTCAAGAATGGTTTAATGAGAATCAATTAATTTTGGATTAATTTGAATTGTTCAAATTAATTAAGGGGAATTAATTGTATGGGATGAAATTAATATAATTTATATGGATACATTATAATATAACGTTTATTGAAAGAGATAAATACTTGAATATGATTCAAATATTAATTATATGAACGAGATTTATATAAAAACTATAGGTTAAAATTAATATGAATATGATTCATATTAAAACTATAGGTTATATGAGAGAATATAAAGTTAGTTTATATTATATATGATATAATATAAACTATAGATTATATCATATATGATACAATATATGGTTTGTTTTAATTATATTAATTTTAATATAATTAAAAGTAAAAATAAAATAATTCCCACGTGATGAAGGGAGTTATGGAAATAATTCCCCTCATCTCTCATATACAAGACAATTCACAAAGGAACAAAAAAAAGTTAGTTTATACGTGAAAACATAATTGAGAATTCTTTGTGCATCTTCTTCCTTTGTGTGTGAAACTCTCTAAAAAAATTTCCCTTCTCCCTCACCCAAAATTAAAAAAGCAACTCCACAACTCTGCCTTGATTCTCACCTTGAGAATAGTGAAGAAGGCTTGGTAGTAGTGTCCAAGAAAAGCACTGACATTGTTGTGTTCATGGAAGAAGTGTTCTTGAGAAAGTTCCCTGTTCGTGATCGTTAGGAGAGGAATACGTGAAGATTATTTTTCTTCAAGTATAAGTGTTCTCTCTTTCCCTTTCCTCCCTATACATAGCATGTTTAGTTTTAATGTTTATCATACTACTCTTCTCTACTTTAACTAGTTCTAAAATCAAATTCATATGACACAAAGACGATCATTCGCTCCCGCTACGGGAATTCCATTCCTTCAACAAACACACAAGAAAACAAACCTAAGAGGTAGAGTTCTACGTATCTAAGCATTTTAAAACTCTTTTAACTAATCGAAAGGCTCTCAAAACGACCTTAAACTTCAATCTGAACACCTCGAATCAAGCCTAAACAAAAGAGCCTTGGATCCTTGTTGAAAAGTATTCGAATGGTTTTGAAACTGTTCTGAATCCAAAAGGCATAAATTCCTCCAAATTAGCCTTAATTTATAACACGGGATGTTACAATCTCCTCCCAGATGAATTCCTTGCTATGACTCTTGGCTGGAACTGATTGGTAGGAGTCTTTCTTAAAAGGGCCGGAAAATGAAATTGGGAGGGAGGGAAAAGTTTATAGAGAACTATTCTCTATTTTTATGTGGTGTAGAGAGAGAGATAAAAATTGATACATATGGCAACTTTCATCCAAAAAACTTCTTCTATGTTATATCGAGAAGGAAAAAGGCAATTTTCTTAAATTAAGAAAACTACCTACTACTCCCCTCCTCTTAAAAAAAGGGAGTTAATTAAATTAATTAATTAAGTAATTAATTGTAATAAATTTAATTAAATATATTATATTTAATTAAATAAATATTTGGATCATATTTAAATGTAAATTTCTCTCTTAATCGATAGTTTTAATATGAATCTCATTCATATTAACTTTTAACCTAGAGTTTTAATATGAATCTCATTTGTATTAATTCATTAACATATAATTTTAATGTGTATCACATTCATATTAATTTATCATTAGAATCATATTCAAATGTATTAATTCTCCCATATACTTAAAATTTGAATCATATTCATAGATAACTATATAATAATATATCTACATACATTACATTTTATATTTGTCTTCCTTAAAAATTAATTTGAACATTTCAAATTATTCTTTCAATACCTTGGTTCTCATTAATCCGTTTTGAGCTAGCAAGGGAACCTTATGGTCTTATGGCTCATAAGCTCCAATGTCCTGAGATTAACTCATTAAACTCTTTAATTTTTTAACCTCCATTATTAACTATGGGGCAAACCAATGTAGACCCATAGTTGCACTCTTATGCACTGTAGGATAAGTAAGTTGCGACAATGGGTATAATCACTACAGGTGAGTCGATCTTTCACGGATTGTTCGTAATTACAGTTGAATCAGATGTCCATTTTACCCCTATAATTACCTCTGTATTCTTAAGCACCACTAATCCTCTAATAACAATTTGTTTATGGTCCAACTATAAACCAAGTCCTTCTCGAGCCAATGAGAGGGTGGATCCCATTATTCAAGTCCCAGAGTCAACACTTAAGGGAACTACTCATCTACTTACCCTATACGGAAAGGAGTGAATTCTAGCTTGTGAAATTACGTTCCCAGCTCACCATTCAATCAAGTCCCCAAAATGGTAGGCATATTGAGTCGGTAGCTCGAGCCACTCTCACCCACACAAATGAAAGAACAAACTCTCACAGGCAGAAGTTCGTAATTCACTCAAGATTAAGATGGAGTTACTTATGGTTATCTTATGAATCAACAAACTCTTCAATTAACGATTTTACAAAGAGAGATTAATTATTTTGCGGTTGGCTTTTATACAAACTCTTTGTATAGAATACTCCTACTTACATGTCTCCACATGAACGATTTGGATTACATAGTTTGTAACAATTACAAAGTAGGTTATATTCATAGCATCACCAAGATAAGACACCAAATATTATCCATATATTTTGAACCCTTTAGGTTGTCCCTTGGGCATGATTCACCTGTATGTTAACTACATACTGTTCAAGTTTTCATAAAATAAACTTGGATTTTACCTTATTGGATTAAGTTATGCAAAATTCAATACAAAATAAAATAATAATTTGTTTCGTTAATCATCAATAAATAGTCTATTTACAAACCACGAGCTAAAGGGCACAAAACCTAACATGCATGTCGCAGTAGAAGGTCAATTAGCAATTGTTTTTAAAAAGTGGGCCATTTGTCATTTTGGGCCTTCAAAACGGGTAAATGATGCAGTTTTCCCTCTATAAATAACGAGGCAGATATATATATTTTTTGGGTAAATATCAATTTATACCACTAAACTTTGGGAACTGAATCAATTTAAACTCTAAACTAATAATCATATCAATTTAAATCCTGAACTTAATTATATCAATTTAAATCTCAAACTAATAATTGTATCACTTTAAACCCTGATTTTTGGGGGTTGTATCGATTTAAACCTTAAACTAATAATTATATCAAATTGAACCATGAAGTTTCATAAATGTATCAATTCAAATCCTGAATTTTCATAAGCATATCAATTTAAACCCTCCATTATATTGTATTTAGATAAACCTCATGTGAAATTTGTAATTTCATCAATTAAACCTCTAAACTTACGTCAGCAAATCAATTTGAACTCTCAATTAATAATTATTTGAAAATTACCCATTCAAATTAATAATCGTCAATTTTGTTAAATTGTCATTTGTAAAAGTCTATATACGTATAAGAATTTATGCATTGACGATTTTCAAATATAATCCTAATAAAGGTTCTAAATTGATTCACTTATAACAATTTATAAGTTTGATTTTAAAAATATAAATTTTTGTATAATATTTTTCAAACTAAATTTGAAGGAAGATGTAAATTGATACACTTATAAAAGTTCGGAGTTTAAATTGATATATTTGTGAAAGTTCAGGATTTAGATTGATACAATTATTAGTTTGAAGTTTAAACTAATACAATCCCCAAAGTTCAAGGCGTAATTGATATTATTAGTTTAGGGTTTAAATTGATATAATCCCAAAATTCAGGGATATAAATTGATATTTGGCCTATTTTTTTCTTAGAAATTGGTAGGTAAGACTCTATTCTTTTGTTTATAATCTAACCATTACAAAGAAATAAAGAAAAAATCTATAATTTGTAGAGGAACTATGGCAGAGGTTTGAACATCTAATTATTATAATAAATATACAATAACTTAACAAAATGAGTTATACTGTCAAAGCGAGTATAGCTCAACCGACATACACTATATGTTGGTAATCAAGAGGTCTGTCATTCAAATCATTTACCCTTATTATACTTAAAAAACAAAATGAGTTACACTCACGCATAACCTAAAAGAACTCTTTGGTTGCATTGGTTTGAACATAATTTTTACTTGTAATTGCAATACCACTTATACTTTATACTTTTCTTCAATCAACAGCTATACATAGCCTTCTTTACATTGATTACAAATATGATGGTTCTTAACCATAAGAAAAAATCTATCTATTCATCTCCATAAATAAAATTAAATAAAAAAAAGAAAAAGAACAATTTACATCAAATCATATGAATGAATGTCAATCTAATCATAACTCAACTAGTTAAGACATTGTACCTGTACCAACAAGTCAGAGGTATGAATCGCCTCCTCATGTTGTTATACATCAAAAAAACAAAAAAAAAAAAAAAAAAAATCTCAATCAAATCTTAGTTACCTATATCCTCCTCTGTTTCTTGATTTTAGAATACCATGGATGCTTCTTCCTCCTTCAATTATTTGCACTATTCCCCGACAAGGTACCTCGGCATCTTTTATGAATCATGATAAATAAGTGCTCATTTGATAACGTTTGTTTCTTGTTTATACATTTTCTCTTCTTACCAAAGAGAAACTTACTGCATGATGATTTCAAAAACAATTATGAGATAAACGAGAAATAAGAAAATCGTCTATTTCTTAAAACTTAAAAACAAACAACAGACACACAAAACATTACCAAACGACCCTTGAATAGTCATTTCTCGTGATCAAGATTTGATACTAGGACGACGAGGTTGATGACCTCAACGGCACTTCAGTTTCTCTTGGAGACATAGTAGTAGGTTGTTTTGATTGGCTTTCATGGCTATAATTCCTATCTAATTGTGGCTGTTTTTCCATGACAACCACTGCACCAAAATGCACTCGGCGTTTCCCTTCACCAGGGGATTCAACTTCACCTAGATTACCTTCAATTGTTGCACCACCATCATTATAATTAGCAGCCTCTGTCTTTTTGCTATGTGAATTGTTATTATTAGGGCCAAAGGCATTCAGTTGCACTTTGGTAGGTTTCAAGCAATGATAGAAATAAATTGAAAGCCAAAAGATCCAGGGAGTTGAAACCAATACGATCCCAACGATCGGATACCAATCCGGAGTTTGTGATTCGGGGAGGAAAAGATAGAGACAGAGGAGGATACCGCCCGAAATAATGCAAAGGAAGATCAAACCTGAGATTATGAAAATTCTTGCATCTCCTTTTCTTTCTTCCATCAAATATGTGAAAATGGATGAAGTTGTGGGATATAGCTGTTTAATTATGCCATAGATTCATTCAACACATTCATTTTCTTTTTTGGGCAAACAAGCTAAAGAATCCAATGGCAGGTAGAGAGTTTCAAACCCTATAAAGTTGCCTTGTAATTGGTATGTTATTATGACTAAACCAACACCTTTTGCAACTTCTCAAAGGTGTACATAATAACAGAGAAAAGAAAGGGAGAGAAATGGGAATCAAATTTGTACCTTTGGAATTGCATAACCTATTTATGGAGGTACCAGTAAATTCCATGGAGTCTATTAAATTTTACCCCCAACTTTAAAGTAGATTTTAGTTATGCTCTTGAATTTTTGAAAATTTTTCATTTTTACCATTAAACATTGAAGTTGGTAAAAAAAAAAAAAAAAAATGTCTTTTTCACTAAAATAAAGGATGGAAATTGATGGTTAGTTGAGGATGTCGTGTATTACTATTAGTTCATTTCAAAAGATATTATCAGAGTGTACAAAAAAAAAAAATAATAATAATACGTAATCAATTTTTATATATCACTTGTCATGTAAAATTATGTGAATGATGTTATAAGTAATGTCATGTACGCTTTTCAATTTTTACAGTGTCAATATTCATGTTATTTTAACAAAAAAGAAGAAGAAGAAGAAGAAACTCTTCAATTTATGGGTAAAAATGAAACCTTTCAAAGTCAAAGAACATAATTAAAACTTGCATACTTCTTAAAAAAAATAAATAAATAAACAAAATGAAACTTACATAAAAGTTTGTGGATATTTTGTATAATTTAACAAAGTTTGGTCTCAATATTTCCTTTATGGTATATTTAGAGTAAAAACTGTTCTAAGACTATAATAATCTCAATTAGTTACCGTCAACACTATTTCAAAACCCTTATTTGCTATAGTATTTATTATTTGTTACAGTTTTTACTATTTTACATTAATCATTTTTTTATTCTTTGCTACAACGTATACTATTTTCTTTTCTAACAAAAATAGTTTACACTTCAAACACATACTATTATAACTCAAACTAAAATAATCTACACTTCAAACACAAATTATTATATCCCAACTATAAAACTTAAGACTATAATAACCAATTCCTTGCCCCAAACACCCCTTTAATGTTTTGCATCAAAATAATAGGCAAGTGATTCAATAAAAAATTATTGGAGTAGACCACTACGATGAGAATAGTAATTTTGAACACGACAGAAAAACTACAAAAATACTTTGAATCTCTAGTAGGCTGTTATTAACAGATTTTTCAAAATTACAATCAATAATAGTAATGAGATTGTCACAATCTTCATAAATATTTTTTTCAAGGAAATCGGCCAAGATCTAGAATTATTGCGAGCAACCATATCCCCTCTTTTAAGATTAGAATCTCTATTATGACATCCTCTCTTTTTCTTTCATTTGTATTATGTTACATACCGCTGAGGTAATTAGAATACCAATTCCTCTATTGAAAAGTGTTTCTTCCTAATCGATAAAAAAATATTGAATTATAAAAAGTAATTATACGATTTTAATTATAAACAAAAAAAAAAAAAAAGCACATATGGATAGAGTTTTAAAAGAGCATAGTTTAGGTCCTATTTCTTCGGGAAATGGTAAAAAATAGCATTAAAAAAGTTATCTTTCACAAATAGCACCCTTGGTGGCCAATTATTTTAACGGCTCGTCCTAGTGCATCTCAATCAAGATTGATACCGAGACCAAAATAAAACTTAACTTCTTTTAAAAAAGCATCAAAACAAACTATTTTTTTTAGCTTAATAGAAACCCAACTAGGATGAAGCTCGAGATAGATAGTAATCTTCCCAAATCTTACGCAAGATTATTTGAGATATTAAAATAGCGAAATAAAAAAGAGTCAGTGACGAGAAGGGAATCAAATTGAATTGAAGATTTGCATTAGAATTTGAGAAAGATTAGACACAATATTTTAGAAGATTATTTAGGAATACATACAAAATAAAAGTCTGGGTATTCGCCTTGACTGAGATTCCATCGACAAAGCCAACAAAATTGGTGGTTTGAATGCTTCATTAAAAGAAGGTAAATTTTTTATTTGATCTCAATTTCAGATGAGCCATTAAAATAATTGACCAAAAAAAGTGCTATTTGTGAAAGATGAATTTTTTTTTATGCTACTAAGCATTTCCCTATTTCTTCCTGAACAATGAGAGTATGTCGGATAAAAATGGCAAAAGTTTAGTTAAAATGAATTACTATTTCCTCCGGTGTTAAGGTTACCGATTGCAACACAGTGCACATAGTCATCTCGACAACCGACGAAAATACGTCCACCTATCATAACAGGTGAGGAAAATATGTCTCCTTCGAGATCCACCCTACAAAATTCTTCCACATTTGTGTTTTGGTAATTTCCCTCCTGTGTTCCATACAACTTTACTCGAAGCAAATGGATGGTTCCAGAACTGGAGCAAACACAAATCAGCCTGAAACAAAGCATTGGTTTTTCTCAGGTGTATCTTCATCCATATTATAAATAATTGCATGTGTGCGCGCGCATATATATATATATTATATATATATATATATATATATATATATATATATATATATATATATATATATATATATATATATTACCAGCTTGCCTCAGTTATTCTAATAGAATAGTCGCTTGAGCCTTTTGGCTGACAAATAAATTTATTAAATATTAATTCCTAAAGCAGTGGATACTATGATTTGAACTTATTTCTTCTAAATCTTTTGGGTGTGTTTAGCGCATGGAGTTGAAGGTAGTGGAGTTGTGAACTCCATTCTTTGTTTGGCCCACGGAGTTTATGGGGCCCACGGTTAAAAAATATCAATTTTATGTCAATTTTATGCCACATCAACTCCTTACACCGTGGGCTCCAAAGTTCCTAACTTCTCCAAACTTCACAATTTTTGGAGTTCACAACTCCACTTCTTCTTCCCCAAATACCCCTTTTATTATTTATATGGTCGTGGTTAACTACTAGGCCAAACCATTATTTTTAAATTGTTAAAAAGGATAGATTTGAGCAATCAATTCAGCTTTGTTTCCTTTATTCTTTTTCATACCTGTCCTTGGAGATGGAAGTTTCAGGTACAAATTGCAGGTGATCATCAACACAAGCAGATGCAGTTATTGGATTCCCGATGTTGTACTCCCACACTAAATCTCCACTTTCCTGAGTAAATCCCAACAGAAGATAGATGATTTCAAGATCTGTTACTTCTCATAGTGATTTAGCGGCAGAAGTGTGGATTTGGAATATAAGATGCAATAAATGTCCTCTTTTTTAGCAGGAATTCATTTTCCTTACCTTTATGATGAACTTATGGTCATTTATAAGAGATCTAAAAAGACCTCTAATATCTACAACCAGTCTTTACTGTAAGGAAAAGGAAAATTCACCATAACCAACACTCTGATTGTCAGTAACAGAGGAAGGAAAATTAGAGCTATCAAACTTTCTGAGAGATCTGGTTTTCTCCCCTTAAACACTCCACCGTTATTCCCTACTCCCCTATCTTCCCAATTCATCTTCTTGTATCCATCACTCTGTAAACATTCTTAGGTGAGGGTAGGGAGTGACTTGTAATAAAAAAGACAAGCAGAAATAGGGATCAAAATACTAGTGGCAGGGGTTTGCAGGAGATTTCTTACCGATGGGCATCGCTCATGCTCCGTCAATTTACTCATACGTTTAGGAAAAGTTGCATTATGGGGCAGAGTAATGTTAGTAGATCTAGCAGGAGGGATATTAGTAATTATTTGGTCAAGTTCGTTACGGGTATGCAAATTATAAATATTGTGGGTCACAAGGGAGTCAAAGATGGACGACTATAGATTGAGTATTCCAAGTAGACTGCAATTGGGAGAGTCAGGGGAGGGCTCTTGAATTTCTTCCCAATCATGTAATCTTTTTACTTTTCTCAACATCAATATGGTTCCCATCAAGATATTGTACCAAAATTTTACTGGAGTAGAGATAATTAGGGGATTGCGTCAGTGTGAAGTACCAAAAAATTAAGAGGACGGAAATAAGATTTAAAAAAAATTAATCACAACGGCGTTTACCAGTTCAAAAGAATAAACGCTTCCATTTCTGGAACATACGAGAACCTGAAACACAAGATTTATGATAAGCATAATTCTTCAAAAGAGAGCATAGGGTCGTAGAGCAATCACATCTTCAGAGATAAAGAATGAAAGAAAAATTAATGTAGTTTATTTGAAACTTAACTTTCTGGTAGTAACTGTTGTTGTTATTTGTTTGTTATCATTCTGTATTAATCCTTTTATTAAAGCTGATCTGTTGTAGTTGGTTTTAGTTATCGTGTGGTAACTTGGTGTTTTTCTGTTTTGTTTTAAGTTTGTCTCAAGGGATCAGTATATAAGCTGATCTCTTCTTATCAATAAAGCATTCTGAGGTACTTATTTATTATTATTATTATTATTACTATTATTATTTCTTTTAATAAGAAACAATTTCTATGAAATTACAAAAGGGAGGGGGAAAGAAGCCCTGGACCAAAGGAGTTTCAAAAGACATCTCCAATTTTGAGGTATTAATTTGAAAGTTACTTTCTCTCCCAAACTTGTCTACACCAAGATTGGTATCAGAGGTTAAGATCTTGTTAGGATCTCTCCTAACAAGAAAAATACTCAAGAATACCGAATAAACTCAAGAACGGTTCAATCATAGAAATATAGGAAACTGTAATGAAATATGCTATAAACTCATAAACTAGGTAACAAGATAAACCCTAGCCTTTCGAGAGGGCTAGTCTCTTCCTTAATTCCCAATAAGGAAATTCTTTACTAAATTCTTCACACCTTTCTCTAACCCCTTTTCCCCTATTTATAACTAAAATTCATAACAAACTCACTATCTAATTACTCATATGCTCCTTCTATCCTCCCTACTAATATTCCACTAAATTATCCCAATATATTCCTATTGAGGAGCCTTACAATACTCCACCCTTCAAAGACACCTTGTCCTCAAGGTGTGCTTACAAAATAGATCACAGAAATTGGGTCTCTATCCTCTCTCTCACTTTTTTTCTTTAGCTTTGGAGAACATTTGGGTTTCAAGTAATTCCCTTGGATTCTGCCCATCAAGGAATCAAGGACTCCACAATATTTCCATGAGCCTATCTCCACCCCTTGGAAAATCTTCCCTAATGGGCTAGGCCCACAACCAATTTGCTGTCCAAAATCACTCACCAGCTCACTTTTAATTAGCAGCCAGTTTTCATTTATGAGAGAAATAACATAACGGGCCTGCTTTCCATTTTCCTTCTTCCTCAGCTTTCCACTTTCGCTTGCCACCTTGTCTTCTTGAACTTGTGATCGCTGGCCATCCATGCCATCGTCGCCGGTAATGTTCTCCCTTGATATCTCTTAGATGGTCATTGTTCTCCAGGCTCTCCACCACCCCTTCACGCCATTTCCAACGACCCCTTCCCCAAAATTTCATCTCCGCTCGTTCCTTCATTCACGGCTTCTTCTTATGCCCGTGATCTCGGTTTTCTGGCCATTTGCCCGTCGAATATCTCCTTTTCTCACGTCTCTTCTTCCACACACTTCTTCGCCTCTCTGAACACAGGTTTGTCGTAAGGTTCTCCTTCCTTTCACGCCATTCTTGTTCCACCCCTATCTTCACCATGGATTTCTCCTTCGTTCTTTCCCGTTTACCTGATCGACCTATTCCCCCTCATTTTTCTGGAGGCGCCCTTGGGTAGGATCTTCGTCTTCCAACCACTCTTCGAACTCGTATAGATAATTTTCGAACAAGGTTTTCCTTCTCTTCTTTGATGGTTGCTAGTCTTCTTTCTTCTCTTTCTCTCTCCCGGTCTTCACATCCTTGCAGGTAATCCTTCAATGTTTCTTGCATTGATCCCAGGATCTCAAACCCCTTCTGTAGCCTATCACACATTGCATTTGAATCAATAGCAATATTCCCAAAACGAACGTGCTCTGATACCAATTTGTTAGAATCCCTCATAACAAGAACAATACTAAAGAATACAGAATAAACTCAAGAACAGTTCAATTATAGAAATATAGGAAACTGTAATGAAATATGCTATAAACTCATAAACTAGGTAATAAGATAAACCCTAATCTTTCGAGAGGGCTAGTCTCTCCCTTAATTCCCAATAAGGAAATTCCTTACTAAATTCTTCACACCTTTCTCTAACCCCTCTCCCCCTATTTATAACTAAAATTCATAACAAACTTACTATCTAATTACTCATATGCCCCTTCTATCCTCCTTACTAATATTCCATTAAATTGTCCTAATATATTCCTATTGAGGAGCCTTACATATCTTTAGGAACTTGATGACTAGGACAAACACTATAAATTCCCAACCTATTCCACTGGAATTTTTATCTCCAAAATCCACGATAAAGATGATGTAAGTAAAGACAGAGAAAATAGTGACAGCACCAACGACTATATTGAAAATGCGGTTGATACAAGTGATGGTAGTGGTGAAAAATCTATTCCAGCAGAGAACATTGTTGAAGGTGAAAGAGATCCCGTAGAAGATAAGACGCATGAGCAGAAGGTTGAATGCAGTGGGGAGTCAGAGGAGAAGAAAGACCATGATGCCTCTCTTGACCTTCCTATTGCCTTAAGAAAAGGTACAAGATCCTGCACGAAGTATCCGTTACAGAGTTACTTGTCTTACAACAACTTGTCTCCCGTGTTCAAAGCCCTCACTACGAGCCTAAACACAGTTACAATACCAAGCAGTATACATGTAGCGATGGAGATTCCCGAATGGAGAACTGCAGTCATGGAGGAAATGGGGGTGCTTGAGAAAAAACACTTGGGACCAGGTTACTCTTCTAAAGGGGCATAAGGCAGTTGGGTGCAAGTGGGTGTTCAACGTTAAATATAAGCCTGATGGAACGATTGACAGGTATAAGACCAGATTGGTTGCCAGAGGCTTCACTCAGACCTTCAGAATAGATTACTCTGGGACTTTCTCCTCAGTTGCAAAGTTAAACACTGTTCGTGTTTTTCCCTCAGTTGCAGTTAACAAAGACTGGCCTTTCCACCAGTTTGATGTGAAGAATGCCTTTCTTAATGGAGAATTAGAAGAAGAAGCTTACATGAGTCCTCCCCCAGGGTTCGTCAATCATCAAGTATGTAAACTGAGGAAGTTCTTGTATGGGTTGAAACAGTCTCCGAGAGCCTGGTTTGGTAGATTCACTACCTTTGTGAAATCACAAGGGTACAGTCAGGGGCACTCAGATCACACCCTCTTTACGAAGAAATCAGTATCTGGGAAAATTGCAGTTCTAATTGTGTATGTAGATGACATTGTCATTTCAGATGATGATGCTTTAGAAATTGACAGAATGAAGAGGAAAATGGCTGAGGAATTTGAAATTAAGGATCTCGGAAAATTGAGGTACTTTCTCGGAATGGAAGTGGCTCAGTTGAAAGAAAGGATTTTAGTTTCTCAACAAAAATATACTGTAGATTTACTTAAGGAGACAGGAATGACAGGAGTTATAAACCAGTGGATACTCTTGTGGAAGTTAATGCTAAACTCAGTAACTTGAGTAACAGTGTTCCGGTTAACAAGGAAAGATATCAACGGCTTGTTGGGAAACTAATCTATCTCTCTCATACCAGACTAGACATTTCATATGCGATCAATGTAGTTAGTCAGTTTATGCAGTCTTCTTACGAAAAACATATGAGAGCAGTGGAGCGCATCCTGGGGTATTTAAAAACCTCTCCGGGCACAGGGTCGATGTTCAGGAAGTTTGACAGATGATGCATCGAGGCATACACGGATGCTGATTGGGCAGGCTCTGTGGTAGACAGAAAGTCGACATCTAGATACTGTACCTTCGTGTGGGGTAACCTTGTTACGTGGAGGAATAAAAAATAGGGTGGTGGTGTTGAATACAGGGCCATGAGTCTGGGGATATGTGAGGAAATTTGGCTGAAAAAGGTCCTAAATGATCTTGATCAAGATAATGACGGTCCGATGAAACTCTACTGTGATAATAAAGGCGCAATAAGTATTGCGAACAACCCAGTGCAACATGACAGAATGAAACATGTGGAAATTAATAGGCATTTTATTAAGGAGAGACTTGATAGTGACAATATTTGTATTCCCTGTATTCCTTCCAGTCAACAGATAGCGGATGTTCTTACAAAAGGGCTTCCCAGACAGACCTTTGACTCATGTATTTGCAAGTTAGGCCTCGTTGATATCTATGCCCCAACTTGAGGGGGAGTGTTGAAAGTAGGGTTTAAGCCGTAGGAGCATTTTTGTCCTTTCACTGTACTCTAGGGTTTTCCATTTTTCTATTTAAACGTATAGCCTCTATGTACCCAGTGTATCAATTTTAATAAGAAAACTCTATATCGTGGTTTTTTCTCCCTGTATTAAGGTTTTCCACGTATCCCTGTCTGTGCACTATTTTTCCTTCTCTTTTTACTTTTTCATCAAAAACTGATCTGCATCCTCAACCATATAAAACTGGCGGGGTGAAGAAAGGTGGAGGGCACAGATATGTTTTACTTGCTCTATCCCTCTTTCAATTGGAAATCACTATAAACATCAAATAGTTTGTGATGTTCTTCACATAGAAGTGTGTCATATCTTATTAGGGTGTCCTTGGCAGCATGATCTTCAAACAATTCACAAAGGAAGGGAAAACAACTATGAATTTACTTGGATGGGTCGTAAAATAGTTCTTTTGCCAACCAATAGTGACAAAAGTTCAAAGCAAATTGAAGAAGGATCGGCCAAGAAACAATTTTTTTCGGTAATTCATAAATAACCTTTCCTTTCAAAGAAAGATACTAAAGTCTGGGCAATTATTGTAAATGAACAGAATCCTCAAAATTGCAATGATACAGACAATGTGGATATCAAAATATTACTGATAGAATTCCCACACATTACAGAAACTCCCATGGATCTTCCTCACTTAGTAGACATTCAACACCAAACTGATTTCATTCCTGGTTCTATCTTGCCTAACCTTCCCCATTATCGAATAAGCCCAACAAGAATTACTGAATAAAGGTCATATTCGCCCCAGTTTGAGCATGTGTGTTGTTCCAGCACTCCTTACATCTAAAAAAGATGGTACATGGAGAATGTGTGTGGATAGTACAGCTATTAACAAAATCACAATCAAGTATAGGTTCCCTATTCCACGAATATCTGATCTTTTGGATCAATTAAGAGGTGCTACGAACTTTTCTAAGGTCGATCTTAAAAGTGGGTACTACCAAATTCGAATCAAAACCGGAGATGAATAGAAAATGGCATTTGGACTCTTTGAGTTGCTTGTCATGCCGTTCGAATTGTCCAAGGCCCCGAGCACTTTCATGCATTTGATGACCCAGGTTCTTCAACCTCATTTGAATAAATTCCTAGTAGTATACTTGGATGACATGCTCATTTACCTTAAGAATTATAAGGAACATCTTTTCTTACACACTTTGTTCCAAACTCTTTATGGAAACAAGCTATTCATTAATTACAAGAAGTGTTCTTTTCTAACACACACTATTTCTTTCCTTGGTTTCATTATAAGGGAGTTGGCATATCGGTAGATCCATCTAAAATGCAAGCAATTCAAGGATGGCCGCACCTTCTTCTGTGAAGGACATACAACGTTTCTTAGGCCTTGCTTCATTTTATCGCAAGTTTATTAGAAACTTTAGTACCATTGCAGAACCAATAATGGTTCATCGAGGAATTAAGCATCCTTAGGCAACAATGGAGCACCTATGAGCAAGAGCTAGGTTCGAACTCTCAAGGTTTGGGAACATTATTTACTTGGGAAAGAATTCATTTTGCTATTCCCTTAAGTTTATGCAGACTCAAAAACTGGCGCGTGGCGAACGGAACGGTTCATCAAGCCATTTCTCACCTCAACCCCCTAAATAGGAAGAGGGGTACTTTACAAATAGGGGGTAATTCGCACCTGATGGTGGGCGAAGGGTCCAAAGGACACGTAGTCGGGGGGATCGATCAAGCTTCCCTATTCTAATATCGCTCCAAATGTTAGTATTCGAGCCATCCCCGATGATGGATCTGATATACCTTTTCAGAAACGCAACAGACTAACTAGAGTTCATGCTTTCCTGCGTGAGACAAAGGAAGCCAATTTTCTTACTCGGCGGGAAGGTAAATGTTGGACTTTTCTTTGATAAGGATAGAATCTAGTCATACTAATCCAAAAAAGGGTCTATATGACATGACCGATCAATAGAAATACTATGACACTCCACCTTTGTCATATATTCCATACATCACACGAGATCGATATCATATGAATGGAATATGATTCACTTTCGTCCGAAAAAACCTGCTACGGAACTACCGAGCAGGGGCAAAAATACGATAAGTAGATACATCATTTTGAGTGTGATCAGACAACAAAAAGCCCAATGCAAAAAAATGCATGTTGGGTCTTTGAAACGGTTCAAATCATTTTGATAATAATAAGTTTGATCCGCTTGTCATTGACTTCCATAAAAGAAGAAGAAATCGTATAGAACTCATATAACTAAGATAGAGGAAGACGTCAAAAGAAAAGAAAGACATTCAGTTGATGTACCTATTTTTGTGCTTTTAGCAGCTTCCGCGCTTATTTACCAATCCCTGCTTGTTTAGCGGGCTTCTGTCATTCTCATTTTCATTTAATATGTTGTGTTGAATTCATGAGGAAGTGGAATCTCTTTAGGATCTACTCTAGCATTTAGAAATTGGTTAATCGGTAAAGATACGTGTACTTGATGTCCCGCTCAAAGAGCGAGCTGCCGCCAGGTTTAATGATTTGGTGGGATCCACAGATGTAGTGGCTGGTGAACCGCTTTTTGCATTCCAAACAATTGCAATTGTGGAAATTTATGAAATATAGTGGGGAAATATTAATATAACAATTAATATAACAATAAATAACAGATACAAATATTAAGTTGAGGTATCCATTCTATGACAACTCTCACCACCTTACCCTCTATTTTTGTGCCTTTGGGGATCTCTTCCCAAGGGTGCCTTTTTTCTCTGGGTTTCAAATGATCTAGTTAGACGTTAAAACTATATTAGTGCTTGTGGGACGATGCCAGGGAGAGAAGGGAATGCGTCGAGGCGGCGAACAACAAGACTACTGATTTTTTGTTGTCTGATCACACTCGAAATGATGTATCTACTTATCGTATTTTTGCCCCTGCTCGGGTATTTCCGCTTGTCAATCCTTGTTTTCAATCAGTACTCTGTTGACGTAAGATCTGTTAGTTCGGAGACTTTATTTGACTTTCAGAAAGAAGCCAGTGCCGCTCAAACTGCAGCAGGAAATGCTATTCGGCCAGTAGTGGATCAAGGTATGCAACGAGTCGAATGAAAGTTCAGAGNAGAGCTCTCGCGCTGCTTGCTATCTAAAGAATGAAGAAACCGCTACTGAACAAGAGCAAGTGAAGTGAGTAAGCCCCTTTAGAATGGCTGCAATAGCTATAACAAAAATTGAGAAAATATTCCCTTTTAATTGGCGACTATCAAAAAAATCAGAAAATGTTCGTATTGGGAACCACCACGTCAAGGCGACACTCTACCGCTAAGTTATATCCCTTCCCTTGCCCACCCCGGATAGGGATGATGGTTTTCCTCTTCTGTCTCCAAGCCGGCCATAATAGAATAGATAGGCAAAGCGAACAACTAAAAATTTTGAAGGTGTAAATTCTGCAATTGTGGCCAATATGGGTTTTCTTATAATTTGGAAAGGGCGGAGCTGCTCTAACCTTAGCATCAGCAGGAGATAGAGAAGGGCGCTTGATAGGGAATGAGACCAGGGCTAGGCAACCCGATGTTCCGACAAGGCTCCGCTTAACGGTCTCTTGCATGGCTCATTTCCCGTGACCAAATGCACGCAAGTTGACTTTCATTTATCCAAAGATTTGACTTTGTTATTAAATACAAGGCTGGAACTACCAATGTTGTGACTGAAACTCTTAGAAGAAAGTAAATCTCTTTAACACTCTATAAAGGCTCGGTGGTGGCTTTTGATCATTTACCAAATTTATGTGATGGTGACTTGGACTTTGGTAGTATTTGAAGCAAGTGTGCTGACCATGTCAACTGTGGGGATTTCCAGCTTGTGAATGGTTATCTTTTTAAGAACAAGCAACTCTGCATTCCACATATGTCTTTACATGAGTCCTTAATCAAGGATATTAATGGAGGGGGCTTAGCTGGTCACTTTGGACAGGATAAAACATTACAGCTTTTGTTGGATGGGTATTTTTGGCCACAAATCCGTAAGGATGTATCCAACTTTGTAAAAAGATGCTTTTTCTGTCAAACTGCCAAAGGAAAAAAACATAACACTGGACTTTATAATCCTTTACCTGTGCCCGAAAGCATTTGGGAAGACTTGTCCATGGATTTTATCCTTGGTGTTCCCAAGTCTTAGTATGGTGATTATGCTCTTGTGGTGGTTGATCAATTTAGCAAGATGTCTCATTTCTTACCTTGTAACAAAACTTTCAATGCTATCTATGTGGCTAACCTTTTCTTTAGGAAATTGTGCGTTTGCACAGAATCCCAAAGTCTATTATTTCGGGTAGCGACGTTAAGTTTCTAAGTCATTAATGGAGAACTCTATGGAAAACGTATCACACTACTTTGAAATTTAGTACAAGTCATCCACAAACTGATGGTCAAACGGAGGTGACTAATAGGACTCTTGGCAACTTAATATGTTGTTTAAATGGAGGAAAACCGAAGCGATGGGATCTTTCACTACCTCAAGCTGAGTTTGCTTATAATCACATGAAGACTAGGATGACAGGGAAGTCACCATTGGAAATTGTTTATATAAAACTCCCTAGACTTACTGGAGACAGGCAGAACATTCACAGCAACATTTCCCATATTTTGATTGAACCGATTTTGTCTTCTAAGACACAAGTTCTTTGGTCAAATGCGGTTAAATCCTTGATTTTAGAAATATGGTTTGAGCGAAACTAAAGAGTATTCCACAACAAAGCTACTGAATGGTTAGACAAATGTGGTTCGGCCCGTTTGTTCGCTTCCTCTTGGTGCTCTCCGTCCAAGTTCTTTTGCTGATTATTCTATTCAAGATATTTGCCATAACTGGATTGCTTTTATACCTTCTTTGTAATCAAGCTAGTAGTCTCTGTCTTTTGTATGATAGTTTCATCTTGTAAATGGATATGACGAGGGTGCTATAGGGGTGTTAATCTAGTTGAAATGCCCTGGTGTATCTACTAATCCATAGAACTCCGGATTATTATGATTATTATCTTGTATGGTTATATTTTGAGCTTTGTACTTTGAGCACTAGTCTCTTTTCATTAAATGAAAAGTTTGTTTCTGTTTCCAAATTTTAAAAAAGAAAAAAAAAAAAAACAAAAAGGATTGCATATTTACACAAAGATGTAGCTGCTCCAATTGAAAAGATGTCCTCCTCTAACAAATAGCAAGCTGATTTGCACCGAAGATTTAATGAACTTCAGGAGGGTGATCTCGTTATGATTCATTTGACTAAGTCTTGATTTCCTGTTGATACTTACAATAAGCTCAAGCCTAAGAAGATGGGACCTTTTTGAGTCTTAAAACGTTATGGTGATAATGCCTATGAAATTGAGTTACCTTTGGATTTGAGGATCAGCCCAGTTTTCAATGTTGCTGACATCTCTGAGTAGTTTGCTCCAAATTCATTCACGCTTCCCACTTGACACGAGTTTCATATTTTTTAGTTGGGGGAAATTTGATGTAGTTTATTTGTAACTTTCTGGTTGTAGCTGTTGGCTGTTATTTGTTTGTTATCATTCTGTATTAATCCTTTTATTAAAGCTGATCTACTGAAGTTGGTTTTTAGTTACCATGTGTAAATTAGTGTTTTTTCTGTTTTGTTTTAAGTTTGTCTCAAGGGATCAGTATATAAGCTGATCTCTTATAAAACATTCTGAGGTATTAATGTGAAACTTACTCCCTCCCCTACAACAAAAATGATCACAGGTCTATTACCCACAACACAATACATGATGTGTTACAGTAAATAAAAATAAAAGCTAGATCAAGAGAAATATACAAAATAAACAGCCGGGGGAGGGGGGGAGTTAATCAAAATTTACGAGTATATTGCAAAAGTATACCTGCGAAGGAATGGCAGTGGATATGCAGGGTCCAGCAAATATAGGGCCACCAGTTGTACACTGAACGGGATAGTTTTGTTGATGAGCATACAATGAAGAATTTTCCACAAATTTTACAATACACAAAGAGAAAATGAGTATAACTATAATAAGAAAGATTTGTACCTTCCACGAAACAGATCCACTAGAATCCAACGCAACAACATGACCATCCACCAGGCAACAAATAACTGTGGATACAGAAAGAAATTGAAAAGTTCAAAATGATGATGTGAGCAAGGCTGTACACCAGTATCATAAATCCATAGCTCAAAAGATGGAAGCTCTTTTTCTGGCTGACAAATCTTGGATACAGAAAAATGCTGAGGCAGTAGAAGTTTCTAAATTTAGCAAACTCCTGATTGAGTACAAGCTACTGTTTATTTTAGTTCAACAGCATTTAAGGTTGGAGATTCGAACCTAAGATTTCGTTTGGGATTGCTATAGCTTTTAAAATAATTACAAGTAGTTGTACTTCTAGAAAAATCAGGTGTGGATAGAAATAAAAGTGTGTTTGGTAAAGTTTAATTTTAAATTAAAAAAAAAAAACTAGTTAAGGTGTTTGCTAAATTATTACTAAATTAGCGTAATTTAGTTATATAATTATTTGAAAATAGATATGATTTGAATTGAAATCATTTTTGTTTAATTAAAAAAAATTATGAAATAATTTTTTTTTTTTAAAAAATAATTGTTATAAGAATTTGAATCAATTAAAACTTGGAATAAATGTGAGAAAATAAATTAATGAAATGAAAATTTGAGATAGGTAAGGGAAGATACTAAATTTTTAGGAAAGCTAAAATCTAAAAGCTCCATCAAATAACTTTTAGACGTTTGAATAATTTTTAAAGTGATTCTAAATAGATTAATAAATAAGTTGTTTTACCAAACAGTCTAGATGGTTAAGATTCTCCTAAAATAGCTTTTTACGATTTCAAAAGCAATCCCAAATGGGTCTTAAGTATATGCCTTAATTGGTAGAGTTGAAGGTTGGCATTCAAGGGACTGTTAATTGGGGGCTTAATGACTCAAACACAGATTTGGCAAATGACGAAAACTATAGATGGAAAAATGCAGCTTGGGTTTCATCTCTTACTTAATAGAGAAACTTCAGGAAAAGCTAGGAGTGAATTAAATTATCTTTGAGAATAGCACTAAAGAAAAAGGGAAGATGTTCAACCAGATGGAAGAAATGTGGACTTTCTTCAAATCCAATGAATGTCTGGAGAAGATTTGTCAAAATACAAAGGACATAACAATTTAGCCTAGTTTTTTTTTTCCTTTTCTTTTTGAAAGTCAAACTAATGCCTTAAAAAGTATAGGAAGATGGTCAGATACCTTAGAAAAAGCGAAGAACAAGAAAAACAATAACAAAACTTAAGAAAGTAAGACACCAATAATCAATGCACAAAATTGCATTATAGGCGTCAAAACTAAAGAACATTGTTTAATTTGGTTTGCAAGTCAAACATTTGTTCCGTACTTGAAAATTTAAGAATAATTTCAGTCTTGTCTCAAATCAACTCAGAGTGGGCCAAACTTCCTCCTTTAGAGCTTCTAACGTTTTCCCCAAATCCAAGATTTTTCAAAACCAACGTACTATAATCTTCTGTCTACACAAATTAAAATGTCTGGAAGGAAAGATCGCTCAGAAAGCATGCTCATTTGTTTGTGCATTGCCCTTTTGCTTCTCGTTTTTAGCACATTGTCTTGGATGCTTTTGGTTGGTCTCTGATAGGATCTAACTTTATCTTTGATATTTTGGCATCCCTCCTTTTGGTGGTACTAAACGATTGATTTGGATGACCATTATACATGTTTTTTTTTTTGGACCCTCTGGTGTGAGCATAATTGTCGTCTGTTCAAGGATTCTTTCTCATCTTTTGATAGTTTTTTGGATACTGTTTTGTCTACCGCTTTTTACGGGTGCAAAGATAAACACCCTTTTAATCATTCCAGTTTATCTTATTTAGTCCCCAATGTTTCTTGTAATTTCCTTTTGGCCTATGGGGTTTCCCCTATTTCATTAATCAACGAAATGTTTCTTTAAAAAAAACAAATAAAAAAAAAAAAAAACAACAAACAAAATAAGATCATAGACATACCATTTCTAGTAAGTGGATCAATTGCAAGGGACCCAAAGACTGGCGCTCCTAGATCATAATGCCACAAAGAATTGAAAGGAAAATCCTGCAGTAATTAAGATAAGGAAATAGTCAACAAAAAGTTACATGGTTTTGCAATAGTAGCATGCATAGTATATTGGAGACAGCTTAGTCTTTCTCTAACTTCAATAACATTTTAGGAATAATAGAAATGCTGCTAATGCAGTTGTAAGATTCAGAGAGGGGAGAAAAGAGATGGACGTAAGCACTCAATTGAAAGTTTCTTGAAGTCGAGAAGGAAAGAGAGGAAACCAGACAATCTAGAAAGCTAAATGATAAATCCTGTTTGCCACCCTTGACAATTCTCTAGAATTTATGGTTATTATTTTTTAAGTTTAAATCCCATTTTGGTTCAAACTTTCAAATTTTCTATTTAGTCCATGAATTGAAAACATAACCATTTTGATCCTTGATATTATTAGGTAACCTAACGTCCATATGTTAGACAACTAACGTCTAGCTGACAAGAACTCAAATAGTTTTTTTCTAAAAGTTTCGGAACCAAAATGAAAAGGATTTGGACATTTAGGGACTAAAATGTATATTTTGAAAGTCCAAGAATCAAAATAAAAGAATCCTAACAGTTCAAGAACCAAAATAGGATTTAAACCTAATCTTTAGTTTCTCCTCCCCATGATATTTTTCTCGGATCTAATGTTGCATTGCACAGGCTCTCATATAATCCCAACTATCGAAGGGTTAGGAATTATCAATTGTGGTGGGAAAGGTGTGCTCCATGTAACAATAAGACCCCACTAAAATTAAAATAGACTCAAAAGTCGAAACTGAATTGGGGGCCGCATCTCAAGCAAGTACGCAACATGCAACATCTGAAGATCCCACCACCCATTTTCTCTATAAGTTTTCTGAAGCAGACGCATAATTACAAAAGATAAAATCATAAAAGTATTTCAGTAGTTGTTTCTCATCTGCCAAGTTCCCAAGCCAGATTCATGATTAGAGGGATTCTTTTTTTCCATGATTAGAAGGAATCAACGTATACTCTAGTTGTTGTCAACTGTCATTGCCTTTATCAATAGAGCAGTCATTCGTCCACTGGTTGAAGCCACATAAAGTCTATGTTGAACCTACAGAAAGAGGAAAGTTGAATTTAAATTTTTACTGAAGTTACAATTATAAAAACTTTAACTTCACTACTCCTAATCTATCTTTATTTTAAAAGGTGCAAATGTCTTCAAATGACAACTACTGTAAAGATATATGCAGACACCAGAACAGAGGCAATACAGAAATGAGCTTTTCCATGACTCAAAATCAAGCAACTCATTGAACCGTGAAAGTGAACATTCATAAAAAAAAATTATGATTTTCCAAGCAACTTTTTGTAGGTGCAAATACCATACTCCTATCTCTAGATATTGTAATGCCCTAGGCCTAGAATTTGGACTAGGATTTGGACTAGGATTTGGAATTCGGATTCGGCACCTAATGGCCCCAGCATTCCCCTACATCTCCGGCGACCTGGCAAAGCTATCCTTGTTTGTCTTGATACTTCTAAGAGTGAAAGTTGTCCCCACAAGCCAACACGGGTCCTTTCAACATGTTTTGTCCTCACTCACATGCATCCTAGGAAAATTCCTAAGAGGTCACCCAATATAGAATTACTCCAAACT
Organism: Benincasa hispida; assembly: GCF_009727055.1. NCBI lineage: Eukaryota > Viridiplantae > Streptophyta > Magnoliopsida > Cucurbitales > Cucurbitaceae > Benincasa > Benincasa hispida. The sequence goes on along the minus strand of NC_052360.1, from coordinate 46,913,990 downwards.
AAGCACGTTTAACTTTGGAGTTCTTATGATTGAGCCACTGAAAAGGAAGGTGCATCTTGTTGGTATAGGTAGTGACTTTCAATTCTTTTAAGTCTTTCTTAACCATACTTTCATGTCTTCAGGATCCTTCTCATTTAGATGGATCTCGACTCATTCATGTGCCCCTCCTAAGCTCAGAGTGTAACAGATATACCATTTTCAACTGCTCATGCACCCTCTCCTTTTCTACTGTAGGGACAAACTTGCGTGCATCAAAACAAACCAAACACGACAGAATGGAATAGAAGGGAAAAAATATCCAAGATACATTATTTTCTTTCTTGGATCTCTTCTAATGATCCTTCTCCATAAAGCTGGTTCCTCGTGAATAAATAATATCCACAACTATTTACTAAAGCTCTCATTTGAAAATAAACAGCACTACAGCAGTATAACCTTTTCCGGAGGGTAAAAAAAGGTGGCTTGAAATAATCTTGAATTCACTATTGACCATTGTTATAATTCTATAGTTAGGGTTTTCCATTCTTGTAAATATTTTGTGATATTTTCCTTTTCTATGCTTTGTACACTTGTATATATTCATATCTTTGATGAATGAATAGAGTATTCTGATTCTTTCTCGAACCTAAGAGTTTTACACAGTATCAGAGCTCTCTAAACAAACTTAAGGTTTTGTAAACCTTAGGGTTTGAGAATTTAGAACCCGTTTGTGATACGTCAAGGGTTTTGTGGAGAGGTGAGTTTGCACTTTTGCTCAAAGTCGTCGTCTTTGATTCGTTCGCCGTCGTTAGCCACCGCCGCCGCGGGAAAAAAAAAAAAAAAAAAAACTGTTTTTTTTCGACACCACCCAGTCCAACGAGGAGCCCAACCGCCGATCTACAAAACCCCAAAGTCCGTTGCCATCTGACCAGCGCGTGAGGCTCACGCGCCGACTGTTCCATCTTGCCGTCTGTCCACGCGGCGGCGCGTGTAGGCACGTGTGCCGCCGTTTTTCGTCTGTCTTCTATGGGTTTCCTCAGTGTTGTTGGCTCTTTTTGGTGGTGTGTTAGTTTGGGATATATAGATATACTCACTGTTTGTAACGACATCTCTTCGGTAAATTAGGGTTTGATTCTCTGCTGTCCGGTATTTATTTTTTGAGGTAATGGCTGATAAGAAACCAGTAATATCTGAGATTGTTCCTATGGTGTCAAAAGTAACTGAACACAAGTTGAATGGATCCAACTACTATTCATGGAGATCAAATCCAGGAGGAGGTGTTTGCTATTATTATCATAAACTTGGCCATACGAAACGTGAATGCAGAAGATTGCTGAATAAGGGTCAAAGGATGGCATCACCCTCTGCACATGTCGCCTCTACTCTTGATAATCTTGACAAGTCAATTACGATTTCTGCAGAGGAGTTTGCTAAATTTCAGCAATATCAAGAGTCATTGAGGGCATCATCTTTTACTCTCATTACGACCATCGCAGAGATAGGTAACATTTCTAAATACCTTCTTTCCTCCATGTCAAAATGGGTCATTGACTCTGGCGCTACAGACCATATGACAGGTAACCCCAGTTTATTCTCTAACCTTTGTACATCTACCTCTTCACCTAATGTCAATATAGCTGATGGAACCTCCACTCCTGTTTTAGGATCAGGAACCGTCCATCTCACTAAATCAATTTCTTTGTCATCAGTTTTAAATTTACCAAATTTCTCGTTTAATTTGATTTCGGTCAGTAAACTTACTCGTGATCTTCATTGTTGTGTCTCATTTTTTCCTGGTTATTGCTTATTTCAGGATCTTACGACAAAACAGACTATTGTAAAGGGCGGGAATTTGGAGGTCTTTACATCTTTGAACCACAAACACCTACGGCCATCACATGCTCTGGCGTGTCGTCTCCCTTTGAAGAGCATTGTCGTTTGGGTGATCCGTCTATCTCTGTGTTGAAGAGTCTTCGTCCACAACTTCAACATTTGTCTTCTTTAGATTGTGAGTCATGTCAGTTTACTAAATTTCATCGTTTGAGTTTGTATCCTCGAGTCAATAAACGAGCTAGTGCTCATTTTGAATTAGTCCATTCTGATGTTTGGGGTCCATGTCCTATTGAGTCCAAAGGAGGGTTTAAGTATTTTGTTACATTTGTCAATGATTATTCTCGTGTTACGTGGTTATATTTAATGAAAAGTCATTCTGAGTTACTTTCTCATTTTCGTAACTTCCATGCTGAAATTCAAACTCAGTTTAATGGTACTCTTAAAATCCTACGAAGTGATAATGCTAAGGAATGTTTCTCTCATACACTCAAGTCTTATTTAGATGCCCATGGCATTCTTCATCAATCTTCTTGTGTTGATACTCCATCTTAAAATGGGGTTGCAGAACGAAAGAATCATCTCCTTGAGACAGCCAGAGCTTTGATGTTTCAGATGCATGTTCCAAAATCCTTTTGGGCTGATGCTGTTTCCACAGCTTGTTTTGTACATCTTACAGATACGAGCAGCATAGTCAAGCCTCCCTCATCCAATGGTTTCTGTGTAACAGTGTGCGAATACTGACCTATTGATATCTTTAGGGCCCGATTGAGCATATCACTTGTTCCCATTCCACCCGAAAAATATTTGGTCGTACCTGCTTTGTTAGGGATGTTCGGCCTCAACATACCAAGCTGGATCCAAAGTCCTTAAAATGTATTTTCCTTGGTTATTCCCATGTCCAAAAGGGGTATCGGTGTTATTGTCCTAGTCTAAATAAATATTTAGTCTCTCCTGATATCACGTTTTTTTTAACATACCCCATTTTCTTCATCACCGTCTTTCTCTTCGAACAAGAGTCAGGGGGAGCATAAGGAATTAGAGGATGATTTCCTTGTCTACACAATTATTTCTCCTTTCGATCCTCTTCCTGATTCATCTCTACCTGTGACTACATCTACTTTTTCTCCCATCGTTAAGGTCTATACTCGACGACAACCTCCTCCAGTTCCATGCCCTGTACCAGAGTCTTTTTTATCATTGGATCCAGAAACGGGTGATGATCTTCCTATTGCTCTTCGTAAAGGTAAATGTACATGTGCTCATCCTATTTCCTCTTTTGTTTCATATAACCATTTGTCGCCTTCCACATGTTCATTCATTGCATCCTTAGAGTCTGTATCCATCCCGAAAACTGTTCATGAGGTTTTGTCTCATCCTGGTTGGTGTGCCGCAATGGTGGAGGAGATGACTGCCTTAGATGATAATTGTACTTGGGATTTACTTTCTCTCCCTGCAGGAAAGAAAGCTATCGGTTGCAAATGGGTGTTTGCAGTTAAAGTCAATCCTGATGGTTCTGTTGCTCGGTTAAAAGTGCGCCTCGTAGCGAAAGGCTACGCACAAACTTATGGCGTTGACTATGCTGATACTTTTTCTCCTGTAGCACATTAGCTTCAATCAATCATTGGCCTTTACATCAGCTTGATATTAAAAATGCATTTCTTCATGGTGATCTTCAAGAAGAGGTGTATATGGAGCAACCACCAGGGTTTGTTGCTCAGGGGGAGAATGGAACGGTGTGTCGCCTTCGTAAATCCTTGTATGGATTAAAGCAGAGCCCACGAGCTTGGTTTGGTAAATTTAGTCAGGTGATTGAAAGCTTTTGAATGCGGAAGAGCAGGTCAGATCATTCAGTCTTTTTTAAGAGATCTGAGGGTTATGTCATCTTGTTAGTCGTATATGTGGATGATATTGTGATTACTGGTGATGATGCTTTAGGTATCCAGTCTCTAAAGACCTTTCTTCATAGTCAATTCCATACAAAAGATTTGGGCATGTTGAAATACTTCTTAGGAATTGAGGTAATAAGAAGCAAGAAAGGAATTCTATTATCACAGAGAAAATATGTACTTGATTTGTTGATTGAAACAGAAAAGCTAGGGGCTAAGCCATGTAGTACCCCAATGATGCCCAACTTACAGCTCACAAAAGATGGAGAATTGCTTAAAGATCCCGAAAGATATAGGAGGTTAGTGGGAAAACTTAATTACCTTACAGTGACTCAACCCGACATAGTCTATTCAGTAAGTATTGTGAGTCAGTACATGTCATGCCCTACAGTTGATCATTGGGCTGCATTGGAACAGATTCTTTGTTATTTGAAGGCTGCTCCTGGGCGTGGTTTGTTATATAAGGATTATGGTCATACTAATATTGAATGTTTCTCAGATGCCGATTGGGTAGGATCTAAAGAAGACAAAAGATCAACCTCAGGGTATTGTGTTTTTGTTGGTGGTAATTTGATTTCTTAGAAGAGTAAGAAGCAAAATGTGGTGTCACGTTCAAGTGCAGAATCATAATATAGAGTAATGACACAATCTGTGTGTGAATTGATTTGGATATATGAACTTCTTGTTGGATTTGAAATCACCACACCGACAAAGTTGTAGTGTGATAATCAAGCAGCACTTCATATTGCGTCTAATCCAGTATTTCATGAAAGGACTAAACATATTGAAGTTGATTGCCATTTTGTACGTGAGAAAATTCAACAAGAGTTGGTATCTACAGGATATGTGAAGACTGGAGAACAATTAGGAGATATCTTCACGAAAGCATTGGATGGAAGATGTATAGATTATCTATGTAACAAGTTGGGCATGATTAACATATATGCTCCAACTTGAAGGGGAGTGTTATAATTCTATAGTTAGGGTTTTCCATTCTTGTAAATATTTTGTGATATTTTCCTTTTCTATACTTTGTACACTTGTATATTCATATCTTTGGTGAATGAATAGAGTATTCTGATTCTTTTTCAAACCTAAGAGTTTTACAACCATTAATCAGGAAAGTACAGTTAAAAAAAATGACTGACAGATTTTACCCCATCAATTGCAGGTGATCCATATAAACTTCCTCCACATGGAAGTTTGTAAACACAAGAATGCCTCACGTAGTCAAGTGCATATAAGTTATGGTCATATGATCCACACCTACAAAAAAGTTATAAATCTTAAGCTAAAAAATTACGTGTACCATGAAATAATGTACTTAAAGATAGTACTATATTTCCTTTTATGGTCAGTGGATTAATGTAAGTTTTCTTCAAACCAACATGTGTCTTAATAATTTTTTGTTTACAATAATTTAAAGTCAAGTTAGTGTCCAATATCAGATTTGAGTGGGAAAAACAACCATGATCACTGAGAGACCAGTATAAACTACACACACCCTTTCAAAAACAATAACAACCACCACCCTTATAGAGGAGAATGAACGATCAGCTGGCTAAAATACAGAAGTAAAACCATACCAGATCAAATTTCTATCTGGGTCAACCACTGGCTGCGATTTTACCTTCAATTTGAAAAATGAAATCTTTATTAATTAGGAGAAGTTGACGAGTAAAATATGGTTTAAACATTGGCCATTGGCGGGTGACCTCAAATGTGAGATCGTGAGCAATTTTATTCCCTTTCTACATACAGTGCTAGTGCTTTGATACAAACTAAGTAGACACAAACTGCAAGGTATGAGGTAGACACAATTCTCATTCCTCTTTTACTTCGATGGAACTGTTGTGCTTGATCATTGACCAGTTTGTCAATATAAACAAAATCCCTTACCTCGCCAGATGTTTGGAATGTCCATTGGATAATGCCAGTGGAAAACTCGAGAAAATATATCTTCCCTTTGTAGCATCCTACTACAACCTAAAAAGTTTTCAAGAGTAGTAAATAAATATATACATACTCCTTTTCTAAGATAAAAACTTAATTAAATGTTATGCCTAATGACCACATGACAATAGTGAGATAACCTGAGAAAAGTCCCCAACAATTGCTGTGGAACATTCAATTCGTCCTTCTAGCCTTATCTCCCATTGAAGAGAAGCACTATGGAAAGTTATGCAAAAAAGAATAACTTCAGTAAATCAAATAAAAATGAATTAGTAATTACAGAGTGCGTACTTTTTCATAAAAGGAAAATAGGAATTGTTATTGAAGATGTATGCGAAGTACAAAGAAAAGAGGAATGCTTAACATATGTACATTTCCATCCTAAACAAAAATAAATATATATGGTGCAAAGGAGCCAGAGATAAAAAGTTCGTCGAGGAAATAAGCATCTCTATTCATAACATAAAGGAAGAAAATGTTGAAGACAATGTAGAAGGAATACTCTGGCTTACTACATTAAAGCGAATACACAAGTTCTGATTCCTGAATGCTGCTTACTTTTTCGCATCCACGCAGACAAACTTATGTGAGTGAGAACCAATAAACAAGTAGATATTGGGGTGTTTAAACACAAGAAGTGGTGAAGCATCTACGCAAGACTCCATATGAACTTGCCATAGTTTTTTCATAGAACCATTTTCACCTCTTGGGAACTTTATCGACAAAGTTTCTGCACATTCATTACCACCAACATACTTGTGTTCATACACAACCTTGTTGCATCGACTGAATGCACATGACACAGATGTTAAAGGAGAATTCCACAGGTGCCCACCAACTTGACTTATATCCTCCAAATTGTTTGAAAAATCAGAAACCACCTTATAGTGTTTCGACAATAAAGATTTGTTATTCCTTGGTATGACTGCCCTTGAAAAACCATCATTTGGTTGAACTTGTTTCCTTTTTCCAGAATTCCCACCCTCTTTAAGATCAAACCGGTTCAGAAACTCAGAATCATCCGAAGAATATTTGTTCCACCCATCAGTTTTCAGGTTCTTTCTTTCATCAGTATTGCCATTGATATCTATGATATCTGATCCTTTCTTCTCAAGAATAAACATAAGAAGCTCTGCTGGACTTGGATAGTGATACAGCCATCTCATATCAACCCCTAATCTATGTGACACATGCGCTGCAGTTATAGAGTTACCACCCATCGTAAAGAAGTCATCATCACTAGATATCTCTTCAACCATTAAAGCATCAGAGAAGACCTGCAATACAAGATAACAAATTTTGAAAAATGCGCATTATATAGAGAACGTACTCCTTGTCCATTTCACAAGCTGCTATAAATGAAGCAATGGGGCTGGAAATATTAAGATGATGGGGGGAACACCTTTTTAATGATTTGAATGAAGTCATTTGTGCAAGTTTCATCAATATTTTCATGCAGATGCTCCCGAAGAGGTCTTGAATGCATCAAGATCTCATAATCAACTTTTCCACTGGCTGACATAGGAATTGAGTCAATGAAGAAAAAGCTGTTTGGAATCATGGCCAATGGAACTTTTTCCACCATCCAACTTCTGACAGTGGATCTGAATATTTCACTTTTCTTGTTATCTTTTAAAACTAGATACGCCACTAGATACTCAAGTTCCCAATCACTTCTCCTGGAAACAACAGCTGCATTTACTACATCCGGATGTTCCCTTAAAGCATCCTCAATCTCTTCTAAAGCAATACGTTGCCCATTAACTTTGATACTACGATCTTTTCTCCCCAAGAACACCAAGTCACCACTTTGAAGCTGTCGGACAAAATCACCAGTCCTGATATAAATTTGACTACTGTTTGCATTAAATGATCCTCCATGAACAAAGTCCTGAGAAAACTTTACACCATCCAACGGGAGAAAAGCAGAATCTGAATAATATCCACTGCATACACAGGGACCACCAACACACAGTTCTCCCTGGTTCAGTACATCATTGTCACCAACAACCACAACATCACAGTGAGAAATCGGCACACCAATTGGAACGGTATTGATTGCTTCTGTCTCCATAATCATTGCCATTCTCTTGCAATCGAAATATGTACAATCACCAGATACCTTTTTGTTCAGAAAATTGAGATACTAAATTATTATCCAGTAGACATGAATGATAGGAAAAAGGTAGCTCAACATGTTCCAGATCACTGAATTAGAGTACGAAGTACAAGTAAATAGTGGCACCTTTAATCACCATCTTGACGTAAATCTAAAATATGAAACTCATACCATGTATGAAAAAGGAGTTACAACTTCAATGCTAGTAAATAAAAATGATTTCAAGACTCTTCATGAGTTGCTGTTGGAAAAAGATTTCATTGTTGAACAATCTCAAGGATTGTAAAATAATTGATCTTATATTCAATAGCCATCTTGACATAGCAAGACAATCTATTTAACACTTCCCATAACATGGTTGCTTGTAACTCTGCCACCATTCACTACTCTAAAGCAGGAAGACAGCACTAGGTCCAACAAAAATTAAAGGCGAGGAGAGACAGCACAGACAGAGCTAAAAGATAAACAAGTCCAAGCATCTTTCCATATATTATTCAGTCACAGATTGGCATTGTAAATAGAATGGGATGTTGCACGGACAGAAAATGAACAGGAAAATGAAAAATATGAAAAACTGGGAATGATTTTGCATAAATTGAGTGCACAATGCTGGTAAGGATTGAATCCTAACCTCAGTACTACCATACAAATTCAAAATAGTGGTGTCTGGTAATAGCTTGACAAGTGCATTCCATAACAGTATTGGCAAACTTTCCCCACTCAGAATCAACAATCTTAGGGAACATTTGTTCTGCATCACACACAGTCTTTGCAATGCAGGAAGGAGCGCCCTCATTAGTGATGGAACAGCAGTAAGCTTACTAATAGAATACGCCTTCACAGAAAGAGATTATATTTGGTCATTCATTAAATAAGAATGTCGCACAAATTATGAGCTGATATCAATTATACAGCATATCAATGGAAGAACATACAGATACTACACGAAACATCCTAATGTAGAAAGCAGAACTCAGAACCAAAAGTGTCCCTACTGAGCCTACCTGAATAAAATTGACAACAGAACACAAATTTTCCTTCAGCTCTTTCATTGGAGGTATAACCAAGGCAGAAGATGTTAATATAGCACTAAGAAATTCTTGAATGTGATCAATAAAGCTAATAGATGTCTTGAACAATAAAAGTTCCTCTCTGCTACAAGGAAAGTTTTCTTGCATCCATTGAAAGCGATTTAGAAGACCTACAAAAGTTAAAACTATTTTGTTAAAGAAACAGCACCCCTATTGCAACGGTGGAGAAGCCACAAATCTTGCTTATATGTTGTATATTATACTCGCATAAGAAAGCAGAAAATTTTCAAATAAATGGATTCTTTTAACATAGAAATGGAATATATTTTTAGAAAGAAAAAAACCATTATGGGTGACAAAGCCCCACCAAGAAAACACTATCATACATAGCACCTCCAACCGAGATTAATTACAATAACACCTTATTGTGAAGGGGACAGATAAAAAACTTATTTATGAATTGAAATAATTTTTATAAGTTCATTGGTTTTTCAAGAATCTTTGTGTCAATATCAACATTTTATTGTTAAATCCATCGAAATTTTTATAAAATTAAGATCTCAACATTTCCATCGGTATCGATATCTTAATCCTGGGTAACATTATACCTTGTTCAGTGCCACATATGCCTTTAGGCTTTCCAGTAGATCCAGATGTATACATAACGTAACAAAACAACCTCCCTTTCTCATGCTCACAAGGAAAAACTAAATCAACCGCACTATTGTGCTCTTGAACTGAACTTTCTTCCATAGTAAAACAAAGGGTTGAACAACCACTGATTTGCTCAAGCCAACGAAATCCCTCAGTCACATGATAGCCATTTTCACAAAATGAAGACCTAGAGTAGATAATAAGATCAATATTCGATGAAGAAACAACTGACAGAATCCTCCTTTTAGGCCATGCAGGATCTAATGGCATAAAAGCCCCTCCGCATCTCAGTACAGAAAGAACAGAAATTATGTATTCAACTGAAGGTGGCATATATATTCCAAATATTTTCGGTATATTGCTGCTTTCAAGCTCAGTCGATGCTTCAGATAATTCACTGGCCACTGAACCAGTCTTTGCCGGCTGATCATTCTCTGAAAAATTGGAGATTAATTTCCATGTTAATAAGAACGCCTCATTGATTAGCTCGCATATTAACGGGAAAACACTACACTGTTTTACAGAATTACAGGTTCAAAAGCGAAGTCCAGCTTCTTATTCGTCTTGAAATTGATTATCCACTAATATTGCAGCCAAACTTAGAGATTCCTTGCTAAACAGATAACCAATTGAGATTGGCAGCATCACGACAATATAGATGCGGAATACCAGATAGTTCAAATTTCAGTCGAATAAAGTGTATTGTGCGAGTCATAAACTCATAACGGAGTTGGAGAGAATTAAGAACAAAAATCAGTAGAATTGAAGAAATGACCTGGGTGAGGAGCAGTGGGCGCGTTTAATTGAGGATCACGAAGGATTGCAAGAAGGCGGGAGCTGAGAGAATCAATGGAGGCCAACAGCTGCGAGTAAGTGAAGCACTGGTCCCCTTCGTACATGGGAGGGAAAGCGGATATGGCCCGCCCCTTGAAGAAATCATCAGCTTCGCCTCCGCCGTCTAACTGGCGGAGAAGTTGAACTCCACCGGAGGCATGAATTGCAGCGATTTTTTCAGGATGAGATGATGCAACTCTTTGAAACTCGTGAAATATGCAGCAAAGAGGCTGCTCCATAGTCTCTTTCGCTGAATTTCAACCATTAGAAGTACTGGAAACGTTTGCTCATCTCCGACATTGCTGATTTTGGATTGTTTCAATTGTTTTGGCTTTTGGGCTACGGAAACAAATGAAACTTTTTCCTCGTTTAGCGGGAAGGTTGTAAGCATGGAAAAGTATGAACTCGGTGGAGGCGTTGATTTTATGAAAATATCCATAAAAATAAAATTTTGGAAAATTGTATGGAAATTATTGTAATGAGTTACCTAACTTTGATTATGATTTAATTAGACGATTATTTTTAATTATTATTTTTATAAAATTTGACAACATTTAGATGTAAATTATAAATATTTGTTTAAATGTCAATACGAGAGAATAAATAAATATCAAATATTGATAATTAATTATAAAATTAAAAGAGACATGAAATATTTATGTAAAAAAGAATTGTACATAGTTTATTAAAAATATACATGTTTAATACAAAAAACATGACCTTTGATCATCTAATTCGTAGTATTGATAATTCTAATAGAAACTACAATATTACTCCCAAGTAATTTTATACTTAAAATGTTATGGTTATTAAAATGAAAATGATAGGATTCATATGACCAACATATAGACCCTATTGATGGGTACATTTTATTAGTCAATTATCTCATTAGTTGAGGTGAAATGATGTGAAAATTCATTAAAAAAAAAAATATAAATGAAGTTTAAAGTAAATATATGTTATTTTTCTCAAATTTTGTTTCTTGGAAATGAAAGTTTTGGATGGTAAATGAAAAAAAAATTAATTCAATTCAATTTTGAGATCAAATTATGTGAAAATTCAATGAAAAAAAGTTTGAATGTGTTGTGAAACTAAATTATTAACCAGGACAATAAAAATCAAAAGAAATGGAGAGAGTAAAATAGATAGCACTTATTATTCTCAATTGTGATAGGTGTATTTTCAAAGGTTTACACACAACTCATATTTATAGTGTTACAACGGAGTAGACATCAAGTTTAAAAGTGCTTAAAGTATGAGAGTTAGAGAGTCTAATAGCTAATTAAGGAGGAAGAACAAGTTAATGGGAACAATATGTAAATACGAATATCTAATTAAATATTTGATATATTGCCTTGTTAAAACTTTACTAGAAAAAATCTACTGGAAAAAATCCTAGTGAAGAAAAAAGCATATGCCGTATATATACATTAACAACTACCTTAAACTTTATTAGGAAAACTCATAGAGAAAATCCTAGTCAAGTGGAAAAAGTGCAATACTTTTCTTCTCTCATGGTGAAGGAATAAAATTCCTTTGCGGAAGCACGTGAACGTCGTGCAATTGTAATTCTATTTGGAACAACACAAAAACAGAGAAATTCATACACAATGAACAATTGGATAAACATCATAATTCTTCTATAAGCATGCTAACTACTAAAAGGAGGAGAAGAAGAATCACAAGGAAACTTACCCTTGAAGACACTATTCTCTACTTCCTCCCCAAGCCTCGAACAATCTCCAACTCCTCTGCACGATCTCAACGTCCAACAAACAAGACACCACCAAAAGGGCTTCCTTGCTATTCTTCAACAAAAAATAAAAGATTGTGGGATTTTTGATTTATGCGAATGGGAAGGGAGTTATAGTAAATTCTCTTGAGAGAGAGATGGAGGGTGATGTCTTTCATTCTCTGTGATTCTTACAAAACAATGATCCTCCTTCTATAAGTTTCTTCTTCCTGCGTAAGAGATGTGGAGAAGGGGAGTTATAACCCCCTTCTTCCAATGCCTAATAACTCCCAAAAAGAGTTATTATTAATATTATTTTTATTCATCTAACATATATATGCATTAAATCCCATTTAATATATATATATATATATTAATTAACAATTAAATATCATATATTTAATTTTATTTGAATCATATTCAAATGATATCCTCTCACATAACCTGTAGTTTTAATATGAATCTTATTCATATTAATTTTCACCTATAGTATTTATACGAATCACATTCATATAAGCAATATTTGAATCTTATTCAAATTTAACACTCTCATATAGTATTATAAATCATATTTATGTTCAACTATATATTATAGTGTATCAAGACATGTTATATTAATTTGAATCTTATTTAAATACTTATCTCTCTTATTAATTATGAATCATATTCATAATTAACTATATATATAGATATACATTATACTTTATATTAATCATATTAATATAAAAGTTTTCCTTAAATGATTTGAATAATTTAAATTCTCCAAAACTATTTATTCCTTGGTTTATCCTTAATGAACTAGCAAGGGGATTAATAGACCTACAGATTAGAAACTCCAATAATACAAGATTAATTAATTAAACTCTTTAATTAACTAACCAACATTCATTAATTGTCAGTCACTCCACTAAAGACGACAGTTGTACTCTTCGCAATGTAGATATATTTCTGTGTCCACGGATGCAACCAATTAAAATTGACCCTTCATGAACTACTCATAACTACAATTGGGTCAAATTATCGTTTTACCCTTGTAGTTACATCTAACTTCTTAAGTACCACTGATCCCTCTAATGAGTAATTAGTTATAGTCCATCTATAATTAATCCCCTCTCTAGACAGTGAGAGGGTGAGGGTTCTCATTTTTCAAGACTCAAAATTAACCTTTAAGGGAACAATTCATCTACTTACCCTAAAACTAAGAAGAAACAAATTCTATCTTATGTAGCTTGATAACGTGTAGAAATACAAGTTATTTGTGTCTCTTTCTTAGAATATGTGATAACGAGAAGGAAGAAAATGAGCCAATCATGAGTGAATTTATGTGAAAAAATCAAAGTTGCATTAAGGTACTTAAAACACACTCGATGACCGCATTTCATGGGCAAAGTACGCCAAAGCTTGTATTTTGCAGGAAAATTCAGGAACGTCGCATGCACTGATCCTTTAAGAAGTATGCAGTGGACGCATGCCTCGGGCTTTTTGAAATCATATCAGCTGATACTTTGACAAATTTCCTAACCATTGACCATGATGCAGCACTAACATTCCTACCTGCCTTGACGAATGATAACAACCAATCAAAGCGGGAATCTTAATGCAAAACAGCGTAAGGCTCTATAAATAGAGCCTCGACACTAGAAGGAAAGAGAGGGGGAGCTGAAGGCCGAGAGTTGCAGAGAACATTCCACTTTCACTTTCCACCCCATTTCATCATCAAAGGATCACCGGAGAAAGATTCTGAGACGGCTTTCGCCACTTCATCAACTACATCAAAGCCAACAGTCTTTACCATTATCTATTACTATCAAGAGATTGATATCAACCGCGAATCCATTTCATTTTTCTGCTATTAACGTGTTGTAGTACTTGTTTAACTAAGACATTAGACAGCTTGTATTCAAATTCTTCTACTATCTTACTATCATCATAATGTTCATCTCTATCTCATTTCACATTTGTTCATTTTTCATTACCTTCCCCATGAATCACTAAACTCCATAGGGAAAGGGGGAAGGTCACTCTCACGATTTAAATCAAGTTTCAAGGTTTTATCACGATCGCTCAACATATTTTGAAGTTACACTTGCCTGTGAAAGCAGAGACAAGTAACATAACCAATGTCTCGAGAGAGAAATATTAGTAGAACCTGTTAAGCGAAGCAAGAAGTATTTCTAGAGATAGAAACAATCTTGCGTTCTCAATATCCATCTTATGCGTCATAGAAATATGACCAGTGGAGACAATCACCGAGAGGTGTGTGCCAATCAGAAGTATGAACCATGATAGTCTTCAATAAGATTCATTTAGTCAGTAGTCACTTTCCCTCGGGCCCTTTCATATCTATATCTTTCCCTCGTTTAGTCTGCAACATCACACATTTACTCACTTGTGACTCTTGTCAGGTTTTTGGTTACTTAGAATTTCCTTATCACATTTTATTTAGCTTTAAGATAAACAAATCACATCTTTTAATTCCCTCGCATGAATCACTGTTATTCAGCGCAATCACTTTAAATCCCTATGTTCGACCTTAGGTTATCCTAAGACACTTGTGATCGGGTTTCACTTGGCCGATGAATGAGAAAACTTGTGATTGGTGTATGTTCATTAAGTTTGATCACATAGACTCATTATCTCATAGCAATTTTGAGCTATGAAATCATCGCATCTTTTATTCACAACATAACTATATTCCCAACTTCCTACCCAGCCAAATCCCTAAAATGGTAGACATATTGAGTCGCGGATTTGGCCACTCTCACCCATACAGATCAAAAGGATTTTCCTCAAAGATAAGAGTTCACAACTCACTCAGGATTAAGGTCGAGTTACTATGGTCATCCTATTGAAATTTTAATCTCTTTAAGTAACAGTGTTATAAAGAGAGAATAATCATTTTGCGGTTCAGTTGTTCGAATATAAAAAATCGATGTCGTTAATTTGACTCTAAACCAAAACAAAAAAATATTTATAAATCACTGTACTACTACTTATACTACTAGGTAATACAAGCGGCAAGTATGGGATCGAACCACATAAAGGCCAAGAATTAATCTTCTCTTAAGCTAAATTCAACTATGTAAAGTAGTAAAAACAGGGTTTTGAGTTTGATTCACATGAAAACTAAATGCGAAAATTAAAATGCAGAAAAGTAAGATAGATGAAAGAGAGAGATCGAATACAAGATTACCTTCGCCGATTTAGAAATCGTGCTATGAATCTAATCATCGATTAATTATGAAAACATGCTTGAATTAACTATTTTTTAAGCCTAATCGAATGTATGGACTGCCCATACGAACTCCCTAATAATAATCAACATGTCGTTAATCCCTAAATTAACTAAGCTCATTATAAAGGCAATTTACTTAGCTAATTGCATTACGTTCTTGGATTGATTAAGACATTAAGCAAGAATGGCCAATTCTATCCTAATGCATTTCCAATCTTTAGGTTTTGTTATCAATTAGGTGATCCTAGATAGCTTAGACATCATGCCATAAATCAAACTAAAACCTATTTCTACTGAATTAACCATATCTTCAATGCAATTACAGACATAAAAAACACACATAACAAAGACAAACATACAAGAAATTGAGTCTTCGGTTCATCAATCCTATATGCTTGTACTATAAGTTAAATCAAAGAATGGAAATCATAAAGAAAGAAAAACATCCAATAAAAAATCCATAAGAAATCTCAAAGAATTCAAGAAATCCCTGCAAACCTCAAAAACCGATGTCGTGGCCTTCAATCGTTCATCGAATCCAACACACGATGCCAATATTTACTAATAAAACTCAAAAGCAAAGGAAATCTCATGAGTTTTGGCCTAGAATGGCAAAAATCGAGCAACATGCTCTCTAAGACGGCCTAACTCTCCCCCTTTTACTAATTCGAAAAGAAAATATTTATAATATAGTTGCAACGTTGCAATGCTCTTATCAATCCAGCCCTCAAGTGTTGAAGTGGTGTTGCTGTTGGGATTGTGATGCGTTATTTTATGTGATGAAATAATGGAATGAAATGCGGTGATGAAAATGCGATGAGCAACAATTTTTCTCAGCGGAATCCAAGTATAAATCCCACTGAGTTTCCTGGTAAGTCCAGGGTCGAACTCAGGGACTAAAGAAAACAATATGCGGTGATAATTACTAAGAAGACTTTGCGGTAACCATTCAATCAAAGAGTTATTTTTGGGTTGCTATTTACAGTATAAAAAGTATGCAGCGGATTTGAGAATAGATCGACTATGCGGTAGATATACTGAGTATGCAGAGGAACGGGTTGAGAAGGTCTTTAGCTAGCATTTCTCGGGAATGCGTCAAACTATGCGATCATGCTACACTCATGCAACAGCAAATCATTATCCAATGCAAATGTCGTGCTCCTAGTTCTAGAACGCATGTGATGAATGCGATAATGTCCATAGAGATTATTCCTAAGTCTCTACTTTTTGTCTATGCGATGATGCAATATGCACACAACGACAAGGTGACCGCACACAATCATAACCTATCTCTAGGATGCATACGATGAGTTAATAGCAAACTGTGCTTATTCCTAAGCTCTTATCTCTTGATTATGCATTCTAATCTGACTCTCCCAAGCCTAGATTCTAACCTGACTTTTCCAAGCCTAGATTCTGTCCTTAGATTACCCTCTCGAGTATATCTAATGGACGAATGATGCATACATAATACAAGATAATCTCATAGAATGAAGATCCCCAGTTATGCTAGTTAGGTGCTTCTCAACCCATTCGACAGATTTAGCTACTCATGCATAATAAACAGAGAGTGAACAGATATAAAGAAGTAAATTCCATTTCTGTAGATAAGTTTAAATACAAAATGACAATGGAAGGTAAGGATAGAGAGCCTGGTAGCAATCCCTTGCTTCCCAAGGATTTTACACTGCCAACTCTATTCTGTTCAAAAGATATTCCTACTTCCGCAGGAGTTGGCCCTCTCTCTGAGCTCGACGCTTCTAACACTCTTCCAAGTTCACTGGAACGATCTCTCAACACAATCTCGCTTCTCTTGCTTCCGCCTTAAATAAAAGGAAATCTAAAAGCAAGGCTACTTCTAACTATGGAGAAAATTATCTAAGTGTCAAACTCGACGAATGAACCCCTTCTCTGAAGGTTGCCTTCGGTATTTATAGAGCTTCGGGGTGAAAGGCTTCTTCTCTCTTATGATTGCATTGATGGGATGGCATTAATTATCTGTCTGATGCGCTAAATATTTGTCACCGAAAAGTTGAGTGTACTTGCTACAGTAGTTCGTTAGCGGCTTGTCAACTTAATTCGGACTCGACCGTCATCAGCTTTCTTTCCCATCGTGATTTATTATGCTTTTCACCCAGATGCGCCCACCAAGTTGCGCTGGCTCTATATGGCAATTCTTTTTTAGCAAATATTTGCAAGCACAAATCACCGCAAAGCCTTGCGGTAACGCTGCGCTCGACCGTTGATTTCTTGTGATCGCATTTTCCGCTTTGCATCAACGCATATTCTGCATAAAAATACAAAAGTTAACTGTTTTCATGCGATGAACGCATGCGACCGCAATGTCATGAACTTAATGCTTTTTGGACGCAATCTTATATATTTTATCAACGTAAACCTGCATTGTTTAATAACTTAGTATTGTAATAACTTGCATTTCTGCCCGTTATCAGATTGGTGTCCTAATTCTCTTGGAGTCTCGTTGTTTTGTAAAGATACACATTGTTCAATGAATAAAATAAGTGTTATTTAATTTTGGCATTTACTCATATACAATAAACAAAGCTCCTTGGTTATCTTATGTGAACTTAAGCATGTATATGTGATATACAAGTGGATCATGCCTTAAGTGATAACTTAAATCGGTCTATAGTATAAGGATTAAGGTGGAATACCTGATCCTGAAGACACTACAGATACGACCCACTTTGTAGAGGGTTGCAAGTGTTGTAAACTACTACAAATGGTAGATCCTGACCATTCGTGTGGAGACGTGGAACGGGGGTGTCCTATACA
This sequence comes from Benincasa hispida, assembly GCF_009727055.1. Lineage (NCBI taxonomy): Eukaryota > Viridiplantae > Streptophyta > Magnoliopsida > Cucurbitales > Cucurbitaceae > Benincasa > Benincasa hispida. Next base: position 46,895,938 of record NC_052360.1, on the reverse strand, counting down.
AAGAGTTTGTATAAGACCTGGACCATGAGATGACTAGACTTTGTATATAACACCGTTGATACTAGAGACTTGCTTCTCAACTAAATGACCATAGGTGACACGACCTCAATCCTGAGTGTTTTGGGAACTCCTGCCTTTGAGGGCGGTCCTTTGATTAGTATGGGTGAGAGTGGCCAGATTGCCAACTCAACATGCCTACCTTTTTGGGGACTTGTCTGATCTGGGAGCTGGGAACTCAATCCATAAGATGGAATTCACTCATTTCCCAAAGTAGGGATAAGTAGAGAGATTGCTCCCTTAAGGGCTGATTCCAAGGCTTGAACATAGTGGCCACAACTTCTCTTTGGAAGAGAAGACTCAATCATAGTGAGTCATAGTAGAACTATGATTTATGTTAATTAGAGGGATCAGTGGTACTTAAGAAGATAGATGTAACTATAGGGGCATAACAGTTATTGGCCCAGCTGTACTTACGAGCGATCTGTGAAGGGTGGTCGCCTACTGATTGGTTAAGATGGAAACATAATATATTTGTAATAAGGAGAGTTCAGCTGTCAATTCTTTAGTGGGAGTGCCTGGCAGTTAATGAATGGTGGATCCCGTGACTAAAGAGTTTAATCAGTTATTCACGTACCGTTGGAGCTTCGGAGCTACAGGTTCATGAGGTCCCCTTGGTAGTTGGATTTTGTTGAGGATCAGTTCTTGGTGTTGATTTTAAATGTTCAAATTGACAAGATGTATTTTGATTATATATGATATAATCGGTATGATGTATAAGATACATCTAGTGGAGGATTGATGTAAATGAGATTTACATTAAGTACCATGGATGAAAAAGAAATATGGTTTATATGTTTCATGAGATGAAATATTAAAACTATATGTTATAAATATAGTATGATAAGTTGGTTATCATTTATGTTTATAATAATATTAATTATTAGATAATTAATTCTTTTTCTTTTAAATAACCAAAGTAGTGGGTGGTTATTGGATCATGATAATCGTGAGTTTAAAAGGAAAATGGTTTCCTATTTTGAAAAGGGGTTTTTACAAAAGATAGAAAAGGATTTTGAGTTTTCTCTCGCAAAAAAGAAACTCACGAAGTCATTAAGTAAATTCGGATTTATTAAACGACGGCTGGGTGAGCTAAACGATCGTGTAGTGGAAAGCTAAACGATCGTGCAGTATTTACTAAATGATTGCATAGCTTTGCTAGACGATCGCTGGCCTAATGTAAACGATCGTGTAGAGTCTGTAAGTGACAGACCAAGCTAAACGATAGAGCTAAACGATCGCATAGCTTTTGCTAGACGATCACATAGCTTTATCTAAACGATTGGACATCGACCTATACGATAGGTCTCCGCCATCTCCCACCTGTCTAGTCGTGTACGTGATCGTTGTTTCCTCCGTTCGTTTACCTCATACCAAGTCTGAACAGAGCCCACCCTCTGGATTCTCATACTGAGAATACCGAAGTCGCCTTATTGGTGGTGTCAGACTCAACTCGACACCGTTAAGGTTTTCTGGAGGCCATTCGTGGTGTTGTGGAGGTCGTTCGTGTTGCGAAAGAGTTCGTGATCGAGGAGATCATTGAGGACGAGCACGAAGTGTTTATGTGGTGTTCGTGCTATGTTGTGGTCGTGTAGATCGGGCGTTCGTGGTTGCTGTTGTTCGATCAGAGTTACGCAACGGAGCGTGGAGATGCATTCTCATATGTGCGTAGAGTTTGATCTCTGTTCATTTGAATGTATTCATGCTATAATTTCTCTGTATGATTTGTATAACCGCTTGTTTTGTATTCGACTGTAAATATATGTTCATTCATGATTGTAATTTGGAATAATCTTGTTTCGCTGCTCATGAAAATCTCGTTTCCGATTTCCTTCAGTTGCAACGTGTTGGGAATGTCCTAGAACTCGCAGTTTATAAATTTTGTGTTAAACATTCTATTTATCAATAAAATATTATTGAATATTTTATTCAATAAAGTTATTGATTTTGCATTCTATTATGAAAATCCAATAAACATATCCATGGCTTTAGTATGAATACTTTAACTTTATATGGTGACATAAACAAGATCAAATTAATAGTATATAGCCTAAATGGTCTATAAGTATATGGATGAAATTGGGTTTCTCATCCTGATAACACTATTGGATGCGGTCCATTTTATATAAGTAATACAGATGACGTGATCCACAGATCATTCATGTAGAGACATAAGAGTGGGGGCATCTTATGCAAGGAGTTTGTATAAAGACTAGACCACGAAATAGTCACTTTTCTTTATAACGCCCGTTTACTGTTAAAACTGATTATTTCATAAGTAACCTAGAATAACTCAATCTTAATCCTGAGCTAGCTATAAACTCCTGTTTATTCAGGATTATCCTTTGATCTGCAGGGTGAGAGTAGTCCAATAGCACTGCTCAATAAGCCTTCCATTTTGAGGATAAGACTGGATGGATAGCTGGGGACATAGCCCTGCAAGATGGAATTCATTTCTACCCATTTTAGGGTTAGTAGATAGGTTGTTCTCTTAAAGTGCTGATTCTAGGTCTTGAACAATCGGGGCCCCGCCTTCTTATGATAGAAATGGACATGATGCATAAGTAGTATTATGAATCAAAATTGTTCGTTGGAGGGTCAATGGGAACTTAAGGAACAAAATATATTTACAGGGATAAAACGGTAATTTTGACCCAACTGTAATTACGAACAACTTGTGAAGGATCAACTTACTGATTATGGTTTATATGGACAGAAATATATCTATAGTGAGGAGAGTGCAATTATCGAGCTATAGTGGTGTGTTGATAGTTAACGAATAGTAATTAATTCGATTAAAGAGTTTTAACGAATTAATTACAAATTGTTGGAGCTCATGATATGTAGGTTCATCAGGTCCCTCTACTAGCTCATTAAATTGGAATAACAAATTGAGTATTGATGTATGAAATTAGGGTTATGAATTTGAAATGTTCAAAATCATTTTTAGGGTTTTTCGATTGGTTGTATATGATACAATTAAAAATGTTTAGTTTAATTGAAATTAAATGAAATTGAAAAATCAATTAATATTTAAATTAATTTAAATATAAAATTGATTTATTGGTGAAATTGATATTTTATTAATTTAATATTTAGATATTAAATTAATATTATTTTAATTAAAAAGTTTAATTAATTTTGAATTAATTTTGTAAAACTAATTTAAATAACAAAAATGAAATGATTTTTTGAAATCATTTTTAAGTTAATGGGTTTTTCAATTTTTTTTGGGGAAAAACCCACTAACAAATATGATGGATTGTCACAAAATCCATTTCTTTTTGCGATGATCTTCAAGTTGGAGTTGTCCTTCATGCAACCCTGTATAATTGCATGAATTCTACCTATATATAGAAGCTTCATGCATGAAGATCAAAAAACAATATGAGTTTTACTTGCTGAAGTAAAAACCTGAAAAACCCTAGACATCCATCACTTGTTCTTCATCAATTCAACTTGATCTAAGTGTTTCCACTACACGTTCCAGCTTGAGCATAGTATAGAAGATATTGGTGGTAGTCCTCTTAAAGTTTCAAGCTCTATTGTGGTGGATTTCAGTTGAATTCGTGGAGGAAATCTTCAAAGGTAATATGTGTTTCAAACCCTCTTTTGAATACCATATGAACTGCATGCTTAAAACTCAAATTAAATATAGTTTAAGTGCTTATTGATTCTGAAGTCTTCCGTTGCATGATATTTCATTCCTTCACAATGCTCTATGACGCTTGCTTTTGACAAGCGCACGCGCGCTGATACATTGGCGTTCCGTTAATCATTGTAGCATTGCAACGCTATGGGTAGTGTTGCAACGCTGCCCTGCATCCTCAGGTTCTGCCTCTTATGTAACAACCCAAGTATGTGCATAAATTAAAAGCTGAAATCTTTTATTTTGTAAGACTTGTTAGAGAAGACCAATTTTAGATTTAATACATAAGGTTAAAAGTTGGTCCATAGATATCCTTGAATAATTGACAAATAAAATCTTAATTAAACAAATATCTAAACGAGTAAATATCTAAGAAATAAATAAAGATGACATAGAAGGATTTTTAAGAAGAAAAATCTAATAAGTTTCTAAAGCAAAATAAATTATTATATGACTACATCGGTTAAGTAAAGAAATAAATTAAAGGAAATAAAAAAAATATATATATACCAATGTATACACGTATGTCGGTTAAAGTAAATAATAATAACAACAACAATAATAATAATGATGATGATGATGATAATAAATAGATAATAAATAATATGTAGAAGGTTTAAGATAATAATGATTATATATATATATATATATATATATATATATATTATTATATATATTATATATATATATTATATATTATATATATTATATATTTTTTTAAAAAAAGAATCAAGAGCATTTCAAGACCAAACCATAAGGAACAATTAGGATTGCAGTAAATGTAAGTAGTTTATCTCACATTCTCTTTAAGTGTTTTATGGTAGTGTACCTTTGATATATTGCTCTATTATGTTCTTATTTATGTTGCATTTCATGTTTAGAACACGTTTCTCATCAAGGGACCCCATGCATTATGTTTGTTCACGATTATGTTAAGATCAAGTTTTAATTAGGTATAGGTTATGCTTCCAGGGCTGATAGGGCATGTATGGTTGCACCCCTCTAGGCCCAATGTTACATTATGTTTATGCTAGGGATTAGCAGGGTATGTATGGTTGCACCCCTCTAGTCCAACCTTACGTTTATGCTAATGGTTGATGTTGGATGCGACTCTGGCCCTACTGACTGCATGACCCGCTAATCATCAGATAGGTTAGTTTCCGCTTAAGTTCTCATCTTCCTACCAGGGTGGAGGAACTTACATTGAAAGCATAACCGACCACCTCATGTTATTATAAGTTTATGTTTTGGGTCCCAATCATATGTTTTCATGACATGTTGCATGTGACTGTGCATTTGGTCACTACCTTAAGTGAGAACTACTTACTGGGTATATTATATACTAATCCTATTTTACAGACTTTGTAGATACGGATACTGCGTAGGTGGCATGACTGGACGTCACTCAAGTGGCCAACCATCAAACTCACTATTTTGGTCATATAGGCATTTTTTTCCACTACGCTAATTTTTAAGGATCCTGGTGTTTTGTAAAATAAACTTTTGTATAGTTTTGATACTTAATTCATAAAATTTTAGATGTGTACTTTTGAAATTTTTACCAAAACGCATCCCATGATAGAAAATCTAAGTATGCATGTCGTAACGGTCGAACCTTATTATGTAAGGATCTGGTCGTTACATCTTAGCATTGTGATAACGGGCAGAAATGTACGTTATCATAGTACTAAGTTCTTAAACAATGTTGGATTGCGTTGATAGAATATGTTAAATTGCGTCCATTAAGCATAAATTCTACAATATTGCAGTCGCATGCGTCCAATGCATTAGGGTAGTTGATCTCTATATTTTTGTGTAGAATAATGCGTTAATGCAATGCAAAGAATGGGATCATAGGAATACATCGGTCGAGCGCAACTTCACCGCAAGACTTTGCGTTGATCATGCTCGTAAACATCCACCCAAGAAGAATCACCGCAACATGGTGGGCGCATCCGAACGAAAGAAAAATTAAGATCGATGGGACAGAAAGCTAACAGCAGTCAGATCCAAATTAAGTTGATAACCGATAATGGTCACAAAGTACATCCAGCTTTATCGGTGACAACTATCTAGCGCATCAGTCAGGAATTAAAGTTGTCCCATCTGTACAACCAGAAGAGAGAAGCTGCCTTTCACCTTTGATGCTCTATAAATACCAAGTGCATTCTTCAGAGAAGGGGTTAAGCAGTCGATTACTTCATCACTTTACAAGTTCACAGCTCTATTCATAGTTTTCTTTTCCATTTCACTGCGGAGCTAGAGAAGAGTGGTGACACCGGAGATCGTCCAAGGCGGCTCGAGAGAGAACCTTGGGGCGTAAGAGCAGAGAGCGGGTTGACTCTTGCGAAAACGAGAATATCTTTAGAGCACGAGTAGAATAGTGTAACACCTGGTGGCAAGAAATTGCTCCAGGCTCTTTATCATACTTGCATTGTTATTCTATACTTCATCTTTTATCTATTCAATGGAAGTTCTATTTCTACATCTGCTCACTCTCTTAATATGCATGGGTAGCTAATTAGTTGAATGGGTTGAGAGGAACTAAGCTAACATGATTTAAGAAGTTCATTGCTTGCGATTGTCTTGTTTTATGCTGTGTGAAACATCCCTTTAGAGTTGCTCGAGAGAGAATCTAAAGAAAGAACCTAATGTCTCGAGAGAGCTAAGTTAGAATCTGACTTGAAAGAGCAAGATTAGGCATGCATAAACAAGAAATAGGGACTTAAAGATAAGCTCATTTTGTCAACTAACATCGCATGCATTCTAGGAATAGGAATGATATTATGCGGTCGCATATTTGTGTGAATGCCATGTTGTCATTACATAGATAGAAATAGAGGTTTATGTGTAAACCCTGTAGACTTAGCTGTGGCATTCACTCCGAGAGGTGGTTTACTATTGTATGCATGTTTCATGATTGCAAGGCATGAATGCAACCTAGGGAGTGTTAGCTGAACCCTTCTCAACCCGTTCACTGCATATTCATCGTATTTCCCGTTGCCAACTCTTTTCAAACTCTACCGCATTTATTATTATTTTCATTAACGCAACAACAACTCAACACTTATTTATTTTACCCGTTAACGCAAAGTTTTCATAGAAAATTATCAACGCAAACTATTTTCATAAGTCCCTGTGATCGACCCTGGACTTACCAGAAAACTCAGAGGAATTTACACTTGGATTTCGCTGGGGAAACTTGAGTACACAAAGTAATTCCATCAACGCATATCATCCATTTTCTACAATTAATAAAATAACGTACCACATTGCACGATCTTTGGACTTATGCATGTATGAGTATTACGACCCTCCAACTAGGGGTAAAATGGTCATTTCTCTCCCTTTGAAGTGTAGATGCTCAAATTACCTCCAAGTTGCTTCAAGTTAACCTCATTTCTCATCAATTGGTCAATTTTACCTCATGATTTCTTGGTACCTACAAAATAGGATAATTGACATGTAACATCCATTACCGAGCCTAAATTAAGCTAGGAATTATAGTTTTTTTTTTTTAGAGCTACAGTATTATACAAACTCTTTGTATAGGATACCCTCACTCACATGTCTCCACATGAACGATTAAGATCAAATCATTTGTAATACTTTACAATAATTGTAACAATTACAAAGTAGGCTCTATCTGTAGTGTCACCAGGATAAGGCACCCAACCTTATCCATATACTATGGACCATTTACGTTATTACTTAAACATGATCCACTTGTATGTCAACAATATTTATGTTTAAGTTGCATAAAATAACCTTAGATCTTAGTTTATTGGATTGAGTTAATGCACAAATAAAATAATTTTATTTTATTAATAACAATTTGTTTATACAAGATTACAAACTACGAGAACAAAGAGATTTATGAAACCAATCCCAACAATCTCCAACTTATTCTAAAGCTAGTAGGGTGTACAATACAAAGTACAATACAAGTAAAGTACGCAATACAATGAACGAGGGTATACATTATGCCAGTAACATCTCCCACTTGCCTTAGACAATGTGGCACATACTCCATAGACCTGGACTTTCTAGATGACCCTCGAACACTTTAGCCGTGAAAGCCTTCGTAAACGGATCAACAACATTGTGCTTTGAAGCTATCTTTGTGACTATCACGTCACCTCGTTGCACAATCTCTTGGATCAAGTGATGTTTCCTTTCAATGTGTTTGTCTCTATTATGACTCCTAGGTTCATTTGAATTTGCCATAGCACCACTGTTATCACAAAAAAGTGTGATGGGCAAAGACATATTTGAAACGACTTCCAAATCAGTAAGAAACATACTCAGCCAAACAACTTTCTTAGTAGCTACGTATTCAGCTTTGAAGGTGTTGGGTTTTATGTCCTAAAACTCGTGATTTGTAAACATTAGAGCTTATTCTAAGAATTCAATAAAGTTGTTATTGAATAAATTTTTTAAGAAATCCAATAAACCTAAGTCTCTTGACTAATACATGAGTACTTGAACTTTATGTGGAGACGTACAAGTGGATCAGGTTCAAGTAAATAGTCAAAATGATCTATAGTATATCAATAAGGTTGGGTACCTTATTCTGGTAACACTATTGGATGCGGCCTACTCTGTAGTTGTTACAAAGAGTTGTTAAGTGCTACAAACGAAGTGATCCTAATTCGTTCATGTTGGGACATGAGAAGTGGGGGTGTCCTGTGCAAATGAGTTTTATGCAAAATCGGACCACGAAACCAGTCACTCTTACTTTATAACGCTGTTTACTTTTTAAGACTGACTATTTCAAAGCGATGACCTAGGTAACTTGACCTTAATTCTGAGCTAACTATGAACTCCTGTTTGTTCGGGAATATCCTTTGATCTGCAAACGATGAGAGTAGACCAATTTTCTCTGCTCAATAAGCTTACCATTTTTTGGGATAAGACCGGATGAATAGCTGGGAACATAGGGTGCAAGAGGGAATTCACTACTACCCGATTAGGGTTAGTAGAGAGGTTGTTCCCTTCAAGTGCCGATTATGGGTCTTGAACAAGAGACCTCACCCTCTCATTGGCCTGAGAGGGATTCGATTTGTTGATTGGATCACAAATCAATTGTTCATTAGGGGATCAGTGGAACTTAAGGAACAAGAGGTAATTTCGGGGGTAAAACAGAGATTCGACTTAACCGATATTATGAGCAACCTGTGAAGGGTTAACTTACTAATCATGGTTATATCGAGTGGACATAATATATATGCAGTGAGGGGAGTGCATCTATGGGCTTTAGTGGAATCACCCATTAGTTAACAAATGGGGGTTAGATTGGTCTAAAGAGTTTAGCTAATTTATCTCGGATCGTTGGAGCCTATGATCTGTAGGTCTGCGAGGTCCCCCTACTAGCTCGTAAATGGATTAGCTCTAGAATAGCGTGATAAGTTAATTTGAAGTGTTCAAATTAGAATTAAATGAATTTGGAGAAATAATATTTAAATATGATTTAAATATTCGAAGATGAAATTGTGTAAAAATGAATTTAATATTTGATATTAAATTAATTAGAAATATTTAAATTGTTTAAATAATTATTTATTAATTTTATTAAAGAAAATTAATTTATGAAATTAATTTTGTAAAATTAATAATATTTTTAGTTTTATTAAATAAAATTGATTTATGAAATCAATTTGATAAAATTGAAAAGAAAAAGGAAAAGAAAAACACAAAAGTTGGAAAATTGTTTTTCCATTATCTTCATGTACTAGCTCACTCAACAACCCACTTTAACTCTTCACTAACTCCAAGCATGAGTTGCATCTCATGTAACACATCTCTTTGCATGAATGTCTGCAATATATTGAAGAGATTGGAGTGTTTTGAAAAGAATGCAACTGAACAAATTTTTGAGAAAAATTTGAGAGAAAAAGGTTGTTCTTGTGCTGGGTTGCTGCTGTGAGCTTCTCCATATTCCCTTAACTTCAGCTTATTTTGAGTCCCACTACTCAATCTTGAGCATCAAGAGGATAGTAGGGAAGATCTTAGGGTTGTTTACTACAAGATTCTGTGGAAATTTGCAGCTGGGTCAAAGCTTAGAGGAAGTTCTTCAAAGGTATGTCATGAAACCCATTTATTTTTGTTGAAATATATTTTCTTTTCTGCCAAAATTAATGAATTAGAGTGCTTATGGATCCTGTTTTCTTCCGTTGTGCATTGGCACCTTCCAACAGAAGGAACTTGGGTGAGGAGAACCTTGAGCGAAAGCAGATCGACCAAATTCTATTAATTATTGAATACAAATTTTACAGTAAACATACAAATAGATATGCATTCAAAATTAAATTACAACATGCTTTTACACGAAAATAGGTTTCAAGAAAGCTCACCTTTGAAGGGCTCTTTCTTCAAGGAATCCTTCGTACGAGCCATGAATGGAACTCCTTCCTCAGGATGAACACCACCAATCGAGAACCCTCTGTATTCTCTTTGGGATTATAGGATTCAAGCATGAGTTATGGGCTTTGCTTGAATCCTTGGAAGAGGGAAGAAGATAGAGAGGATGAGAGAGAAGTTTCTTTAGAGAACCTTTCTCTTTCAGAGAACTCTTCTCTGTGTCAGAATTGTGGAAGAAGATGATCTTTTTTCAACAAACTTGAATCCCACGTTACTCATTGAGAGAATAAGGGGAGGGAGTTATGATGCATTAGGTATAGATACCCAAATCTAGAATAATCATCTATGAAAAAGATGAAATATTCATACCCACCTCGTGCTCTTACATTCATCGAACCATAGACGTCAGAATGTATAAGCTTCAAGGTTTCTTTGGCTCTATAACCTTTTCTAGTAAAAGGTCGTTTGATCATTTTGCCTTCAAGGCATGACTCACATACTAGTAAAAAGTTTTCTTCTAAACCATTTAGAAGTCCACTTTTCACCAACTTCTCAATTCTATTGAGATTGATGTGACTTAACCTTAGATGCCAATATGAGCATTTTCTTTAGGAGAAATTCTTGGTCTTTTTACAGTTGTTGTTGTTTTGAACATTTCAGTATTGAGCACAACTTTTATGACTAATGACCTTAGTACATACAAATTATTTTCCGTTGAACCAAAACCTAACTCAATTCTATTTTTAAAAATAAACACTTTATTCTCAGAGAAGAAAATGAAATAATTTTGTTCAATTAAACAGGAAACAAAATTAGGTTCCTCTTGATATGAGGAACTATATATACGTCATCTAATAACATATATCGTTTCTTGTCCAAAAATAACTTAAGCCTGCCTACAGCAACAGCTGAAATGGCCTCACCAGTTCTGACTCTAAGAGTCATCTCTCTAGCTTCAATTATTTCCAGGAACTAAATCCTTGATGGGAAGAACACACATGGTTAGTAGCCCCTGAATCAACTATCCAAGCAGAATCATCATTCTCCACTAAGCACATCTCCAAGACAAATAAATCATATTTATTGTCTTTGGAGTTCTTCCTTTTCTGGAGAGTAGTGGGATCAGTTCCATAAGCCATATCATAAACTCCAAGTTTCATCTTAGAGGACAATCCTCGTCGATGAACTTCAACAGAGTTGGCAACGATTGCTTTCTCTGTTAGTCCCTTGACATTCAATGTGGACTGGAGATTATCTTGGGAACTGACACTACTAGTTTTATTGTTATCAATCTTGTTTTGCTTGAATAGTGAGAACTTACGTTCAAACAATTCTCGCATTGATTCCATGATTTCATGTGCAATGACCATGTTCTCAAACCTTTTCGCCAACACATCAAGTATGCTTGCCAAAATGTGAACTCGGACCCTCGAATTGACCTTCATCCACACTTCATATGCATTACGAACATTTCGTGGTGCATTAGGGGTTGGGACTTGAGAACAATCCTCATTCATGACAACTTCGAGGTCGTTTACCACGAAAAACGTTTTAATGGATTCTTTCCACGTCATGTAATTAAAATCGGTCAAACTAGAAAAGGCAACTAATGAAAAATCATTATTTGACATTTAGCTAAAGAAACAAACATATTGATCTACATTAGATTTTAGCATAACTCTTTAAAAACATATACCCAATCAGTTTTAGCAAAATCTAAGTGAACCCCATTTAACATCTAATTTTGCAATGATGCATCAGTGATTTAGGACAAAAGCCACTGAAGGGTAATCTCATTAGAAATTTGTGAACTTATGTCTATCTCAATCAAATTTTAAAACCATTTTAAAAAATGATTTTACCTAATTTTGCATGAAACTCTTGGTTATTGATTTTAATTTCTAATTTTACTTATTTATAACTCTTATAAAGTAAATGAAACAAATTAAAACCGACATTGCAAGCATTGACATACTTTATAAAATTATAACGTTTATAAGATTACCTAAAGTAATGTCATGCATCATGTAATGTTCATTCATTACTAATATATAACATTTATATAACTAAGTAATGAACCATGCTATAGCATACATTCCATATAACCATTCAACCTTATATTATAGCACTTATAATATAAATGATGCATGGATATGCTATAATGCCTGCATACATATACTATCTCTTATATTATATGATGCACGAGCATGCTTTTTGTAATTTAAATCATGCATATTCATATATTATAACACTTATAATATAAAATGATTTATGAATATAAATACATAACCTATGGTGGGTTTTAAAAACTATATGGCATACATTATGACATATAATAAAAACATACATCACATGTATATTTATACTAAAATTTGATGAACCGGTATTGAAAAACTCCAAACAAGAAAATAAAAAGCTAACTATTACAAAATTGAGTCAACTGATTTGGAATAAGTGAACTGGGTCTTGAACCGCTTGCCTCGAACCGCTCCACAAAGAACACCTTGCAGTTAATCATGCAGAAAATGCCTATGCGTCAAGCAGCTATACGATGAGCGTGCAACACTATGCGATCGTGTAGCTAATGACTATATGATGAGCATGATAGTCTACACGATCATATAACACGCAAGCATGCATTAAGTATCCAATACCGCGCGATCGTCTAGCAAGCGAGCGCCTATGCGATCATGCAGCCAACACAACACGACCGCTTAGCATTAGCTATGCAATCGTTTAGCAAATGCTACACGATCGTGTAGCAAACTCCACATGATCGCATAACAAAAGCTATCCGATCGTTTAGCTCTAGCTACACGATGTGATAACCTCTGTTTCATTTTCTCCATTTAAACTCCAATCTGCAATCCTTCTTTGAAGCTTCACGAGCGACTCAAAACTAACAAATACAGACTCAATTGCAATATAATGCCAAAAAATGCAGGGGCCCTTCACAAACCAACTTTGTAAATTTAAAGAGAGCCTGAAACTGAGATTTCTATCTCGAAACATCCATCAACAATACATCCACAAACATTTATTTCATAAATGCAATGCATATTATAAAACCCACGATTACTGTAAACAATTTAATAAAACGAATGGAATTTGGAATCAGATACCTACAACCTGGCTCTGATACCAATTGAAGGAACTCGAGTGAGGAGAACCTTGAGCGGAAGCAGATCGACCAAATTCCATTAATTATTGAATACGAAATTTATAGTAAACATACAAATAGATATGCATTCAAAATTAAATTACAACATGCTTTTACATGAAAATAGGGTTTCAAGAAACCTCACCTTTGAAGAACTCTGTAAGACCCGAACCCTAATTACTTTAAGTAAGAGTAAGTAATGAGATGTCTCCTAATGAGTAAAATGAAGCCATATTTTAGGAGGGTTAGAGGATGGAAGCAAGAAGAAATAAGCTCTTGTGTAGCTAAGTGTAAATCCCGAATTCTAAGTTCCTAAACAAGTATGTTTAGCCAAAGGAATGATATATTAAATATTTAATAAGTGAAATTCTTGTTATTTATAGAAGTTATGGAGAAAGGAAAAGAAAAACACATTAAATAAGGAAACTCACTTATTGGTTTGGCATGTGGGGGTTAATCCTTGAATTCGGGAGGCGACAAGAAGATTAAAAGGAAGAGAAACTTCGAAAGCTTGGTTTCGGCAATCTACATGAGCAAATTTAGTGAAATTGGTGTCATTTGAAAGCTGGGAGAATCTAGTTTTCAAGGTTGTCTTGCCGGAGAAAGATTGTAGGAGAAGAAGAACAGAAAGTGATGAAATTACAGAAGAGACAGAATCTCGAGTTAATTAGGGCCCGAGGTGAAGATTGGAAGCTCTAGGCCAAACTATAAGGAATTTTTGGCTGAAATAGGTAAGAAAGTTAACTCAATTATAAACATGTTTGTAGAAGGAAATTTCTTCAAAAGAGGTCTGGATTTTGAGTTATGAATTTTTAAAGTTGTAATAGAGAATCTGTGCATAAGCAGACAACTTCTTGGGAAGAACAAGCAAACAGCTCACCGTGGAGATTATAGCGAGATTTTGTGATGAAGATCTCGCTAATGAAGGAAATCTCGCTAATTTTGTGATGAGGATCTCGCTCTAGAAGGGAATCTCGCGAGAAATTGGGCTAAATCTCGCTAGAAAGGTGAGTATCGCTAGGATGAAAGGATCTCGCTTATGAGAAGGATCTCGCACATGAGGATCTCACTCATGAGGATCTCGCTCATGAGAAGAATTCACTCATGATAAGTATCTCGCTGGTAAAGCTGTCTTTGATGATGAAAGTTCTATTTGAGGTATTTTGCTAGGATATCTAAGTAGTTTAATCGGGAATTATGTCCTTTCAGGCCAAGAAGATCTAGAAGAGGCGTATAACCTATTAAGAGGCCAACGAGCTGTGAGTGACTATGTGATGAATTGATGTTTTAATGATTTATAAACCATGATTTCCTTGAAGTTATTTCTCATGCTAAGTATTAGAAACTATGATTCTTTGAAGATATTCCTCATGCTAAGTGTTTAAATGAAGTGCCAAGCAACGTATTTGTGAAACTGTTTCTCATGCTAAGTCTTCTACTAAGGCAATAAAGCTCAATTCCTATCCTATATTTATGCGTCAATTGGTTGCTCCGAATGTTACACTTAGGCACATTACTTAACATCGCAATTTCTTCCTATCCTTGCTAATTCTTAACAAGCCCTATTTTACTCTTCTATATAACAAAATTATGCTCAAAGATGCTTTTCAAGTTTTTTTCAAAATAGAATGTTTATCTCTTCTTGTCAAAACACTTGATATATCTACATACAGTGTTAAAAAATTTTGCGTCATTTACTAGAGACAGTTAGTCATGGTTACACTCTTCGTTTTGGCCTGCCCCCACGGGTGTCATGCGAACATCCAACTACGATTGTGTCCCAATCTCAACTTTAACTCATGATATTTAGAGGAGTTGTCTCTTGTATTTATATGTTTTGTTTTTCATATTGCGTTGATCCTGAAAACCCACCTTCGTTTTGGCTTGCTCCACGGGTGTCATACGAACATCCAACTACGAGCAGGCTCCTTTCACAACTAGACTCTTATCAGGTTGGGAACATTTTATTTTTCCCTTGCGCTGACATTGGAGTTTTGCATAAAAAGTTGTTTTTTTGTTTTTTTTTTTTCAAAACAGAAAATGAACGCATTTTCTTAAATACTACATATCCTTGATCTTATCTGCTCAGACCTTTCCCACCCCCAAATTTAAAGATGAGCAAGGTCCTCATTGCGTTGTTTGGATAGACTAGACAAACACTTAGAAAAAAAATTTCAAAAAGAAGGTTTGAGCAGAATTTTGAAAGATAAAGAGGTAAAGTACTGTTAAACTAAGAATTAACTAAGTGTTAGTCAGAATTTACAAAGTATGGGAAATGTTTCTAAGTATAAACATATATTACATCATAGAAATGCAATGAAGAACACAAAAGTAAAAGATTCAGAACATTACAAATATTGACAAAGGATGATAAGGAGAAAGGCATAGGCAAAAAGTGTAGTGAATATATACTCATTGTATTGAATATTAACAAAGTATACAAATAATTACAAATTAACGCAATACAAAATTGTGTGCTTGTACAAGAATCAAAGAATTGATTTACTTTTTACATTTGATTCAGATGGGTGCGCGCTAAAAAGTGGCACCGCGCTCCTAATAACGCAAAACATTTTTGCTGAGGACGGGCAAAAATGCATGCACCCTCGCAACACACCCCTTAACTAACACATTTTTGGAGGATACCTCAACATAGTGCATTTAGCTAAGGATGGGCAAAGGACACATATGCGCGCAACACACCCCTTAACGCAATATATTTGGGTGTAATGGATGCAAAGTGTCTCTTGTTAACTCACAATGTACCCATCATCGCATTTTGTATCAATATTTATTGTTCTTTTCAATTCGTCTAAAACGCAAGTCGAAAAGGACTTTGCGGTGTTTAATGCTTCATCCAATCATTCACAAAAATTTACGAATGACACTACTAAATCTAAGGAATATAAATGCATACGAAAGTATATTGAAAGAAAATGCAGAAAGCATTAAAGACTAATTCTAATGAGCAGTAAATAGCGGCATTTAGAAGGCGATAAAAGAAAACTGGTGAGAAAGCATGTAAACATAGATAGGGATGCTGATTGTCAAATGTTTCAGAATTACTGCAATTGCTTCCCCCGCAAGCAGTTTAATCCTACTTGCCCAAGCCAATGGTGTCCATGCGTCGTTCGAAGTCGCCTGCATAGTAAGGCTTAATCCGCTGACCATTGACTTTAAACTCGCTGTTCCCATTTAAAGTTGTTAGTTCTACTGCACCATGAGGAAAGATTGTCTTGATTCAGAATGGCCTAGACTACCGGGATTTCAACTTTCTTGGGAACAACCGCAAACGAGCTTTAAATAATAATACCTGTTGACCTTCAGTGAATGTCCCATTGTTTATGCTATCGTCATGCCATTTCTTGGTTTTCTCCTTATAGATCTTGGCATTTTCGTAGGCGTCCCGTCGCTATTTGACCAGCTAATTCAATTGCAGCTTTCGGAGTTTCCCCGAACTTGCTAAATCAAACTTCAGCTTTTTACATGCCCACATTGCCTTATGTTCCAACTCGAGCAGCAGATGACAAGCTGTTCCAAAGACCAGGGCGTACGGGGACATGCCAATTGGTGTCCTATAGGCAGTCCTGTATGCCCACAGTGCTTCATCAAGCTTGGGTGACCAATCCTTTCTGGAAGTATTGACTACCTTCTCCAAGATAGTTTTGATCTCTCTATTAGAAATTTTCGCCTGCCCATTAGTCTGTTGGTGATACGTAGTCGCAACTCGATGGCTGACATTGAATTTATTTAATAGGTTGGCAATTATGCGGTTGATAAAGTGAGAGCCCTCATCGTTGATTAAGGCTTGTGGCGTCCCATATCGAGCAAAAATGTTCTTCTTCAGAAACTTTGCCACTATGGTCGCATCATTCTTGACACATGCGATGGCCTCAACCCATTTTGATACATAGTCAACCGCGACCAGAATATAGTGATGACCTTCGGATGGTGGAAATGGGCCCATGAAGTCAATTCCCCAAACATCAAATAATTCCACTTCTAAGATTGACGTCAGTGGCATTTCATTCCTTTTTGACATATTCCC
>NC_052360.1:46790647-46875260 GCF_009727055.1 Benincasa hispida | reverse complement strand
ACTTCTTGATCGTCAACTCTGATGGTCAATTCTCCTTTTTGCACATCGATCAGTGCTCGCCCTGTCGCGAGAAATGGGCGACCCAAAATGATAGGGATTTCTCTATCTGCTTCATAATTCAGTATGACAAAGTCTGCTGGGAAGATAAACTTGTCCACTTACACGAGAACATCCTCTATCTTGCCCTCAGAAAACTTTATTGATCTATCGGCCAACTGTATTGTGATAGTAGTTGGTCTTGTGTTGCTGATATCCAACTTCTTAAAAATTGACAGGGACATTAGATTTATGCTTGCCCCTAAATCGCACAGCGCATTTCCGACCGTCTTCCCTCTTATTGTGCAAGGTAATGTAAAACTCCCAGGATCCTTCATTTTAGTGGGGAGATTATTTTGGAACAGCGCGCTGCATTCATATGTTAACGCAACTGTTTCATTTTCCCCGATCTTTCTTTTATTTGCAAGAATGTTCTTGAGAAATTTTACATAACTCGGCATCTGCTCTAGTGCTTCTATCAAGGGAATATTAATGTGTAGCTGCTGGAGAACGTCCAGAAACCTCTAAAATTGCTTGCTATCATCTTTCTTCTTCAGCCTGGACGGGAAAGGTGGAAGATCCCACCGTATTTCCTGTTCACTTGGCTGCTTGTTGAGGTCCGGTGCTTGCTGCGGTTCATTAGCTGAAGGTTGCGTTGATTTAGCGTTCATGTCTTAAGGAGCTTCATCTTTTGCAGATGAACTTACTTCTGAATTGGTACTTTTTCCAATATTAACTGACTGGTCATCATCAACAGTTAAATCGACTGATGTTTTTGTTGCATCTGGTACTGATGACATAGGGGCTGTTGCTTTGCCACTTCTCAATGTCACTGCATGACATTGTTCTTTACCTCGTGGCCCCTGTGCTTTTGAACTACTATGCTTTGTACCAGGCGCTTTCTTCTTTAATTCCCTCGTAAGCTGATCTATCTGCTCTTCTAATTCTTTAAGGGTGTCAGCTTGCAATTGTCTCATTACCTCGCTCTTTTCAATATAATGTTTTAATGATGTCTCCAGAGACGAGGTGCTACAAGAGGTATCATATAGGAACGGTTGGTCATGGGGTGGTATACCTTGGGCATTACTTGGGATGCAGTCCGGATTAATGAAGACCAGAGGGTTGCCTCGATCCTCTTGATAACTATACTGATAGAAACTATGGTGATTGTGATTCCCGTCCCAACCTATAGTTGGGTGATCCCACCAACCAGGGTTGTAGATGTTGCCAAATGATTCATCGTAGATGGCATACATGGGTTGTTGATTCCATGGGCAGAACTCTACTGGATGTCCCTCTCCACATTGGCCGCAATTTATTGGGGCCACATGAGTCAACGCATTAACTTGTGCTGATTCCTGAGAGAGAGTTCTCTGTGGTTAGGTCATTGTCTGGAAAATTGAGGTCATTGTGTCATCCTGACGTACAGGTGCATTCATGTATTAGTTGCGACACATGTTTCTTGCTTTCAGAGCCTCTTAACCTTCAGGCCTATATCAATCCACTCATCAGAATGCCGCGAGATGTGATCCAATATGTTCTTTGCCTCCGTATATGACTTGTTCATCAATCCTCCTTCTGCAGAGGCATCGACCACTGCTTGCGTTGATTGGTCTAAGCCAGTGTAAAATGTTCCATCAAAATACTATCGGGAATCCTGATATGCGAACAACTTTTCATTAATTGTCGGAATCGCACCCAGGCGGTACTCAAGGTTTCGTACCTCTTTTGTTCAAAATTCAGAACATCTCTCCGTCTTCTTGCGTTGATTGCTGGAGGAAAGAATCTGTTCATGAACCTATCAACCAACTGCTCCCAACCATTAATCTCGGCTGGCTCTAACGCTTGAGCCCACCTCTTTGCCTCATCCCGCAATGTGTACGGGAACAGATATAATTTAAGCCCTTCTTGAGTTACACCAGGCATGGAGAATGCACTGCCACATGTCTACAAAATTCGTCAAATGAGCGTGTGGGTCTTCTCCTTGTAATCCTCCAAATTGACCCACATTCTGAATCATCTGCAACATGATAGGTTTTATCTCAAAGCTTACATTCCCCTCAACCAAGGGTCTTGAAATTCCTAGTGAGAAGTTATAAAAATCCGGCACCGATGGGGATGTTATGGTCAACAGCAAGAAAAACTGGATCTTGTGCTTGCAAATTTTCCCTTTGGTCTCCTGCAGGTGCTACATTCTCATCAACCATGCTTCTTCACTAATTAATTTGGCCCTGATGAACTCTTGCGCGAATAATATACTTGATCTCAGGGTCAGCTTTGAATTCTGGTTTAGCACCAGTACTCATAAACCGTCAAGTTGCTCTCCGCGTTGAACAGCCAGTACAATGAGATCTGTCGTGCAAAATACCACAAACACACTCAAACAATAAACCGTTAACCAAATCCCCAGCAACAGTGCCATAAACTTGTAACGTTGAAGTTATGCTATACGATGCATGCACGGTTCAAACCGATTGATATACAATAATTCCCTGACTTGACTCAATTCATGCAATAGTACTTCTAGATATGCATTATTCATGGATGTTCTAGCAGTATTCTGTGCGTTGTCACAAGTTTCCTTATGTTGGAACCAAGTATAATTTCATCGCAAGTTTCTCGGTGTGATCCGAGGTCGAACACAGGGAATGTTTGAGGTTATTGCGTTATGTTTATGATACATGAGACCAAGTTTTTCAATCTTTAAAAGTATAGTTTGTGCAAGTATATAAAAATTGCGATAAAGGAAAGCAGTAAAAATGCGATAATAAAATAAAGTGCAGTAAACCTAAGCTAAAATGGTACAAGATACTGAGGTCAAGGCTGGTTGTGAAAATTCTACAAAGATCATGTAATGCGGCAACAAGTCTTATGTATGAAACAGAACAGAAAGATAAATAATATAACCATCGCAAGTTCTTAATTGCGTTGAAGTGATAAGTACGATTCCGTTTTTCCCTTAGCGTACACCTTTCAGTGATCGATCGCGTTCCCATATGTCTATGGTGAAACAGAGACAAACATAATGAATGCAAGGTTGCTTCCTTGTCTGAAAGTACTACTCGCTCTAGTTAACGCATTTTTCTGACCTTCTCTCGATAGATCAGAACGACATCTTCACTTCTGCTCTCACAGGTGAAGATGTCGTGTAGCATGCCTTAGCTAAACGTAATTTATCTCTTTAACACAGATTAAGTACTCGTTTACTTCATATTATCTACTAGGGGATTAAGAACACATCATGAAGAAAGTGATAAATGGAGGAACGGAAATAGATAGAAAAGTGGTGATGAAAGCGATCAAGACATTCAATATATCTATTTAGCATCTGATACATGGTGTGTGAATGCACAGATAAAGAAGATGAACTAAAATGATGAAAAGAGATAGAACAGATACCGATTTGAATGGAGATCTGCTTGTCGGATCGGATGGATTGGATGGATGGATGAGCTTTCCTCTCAGGCTTGCTCAACCGGTAGTAGGGGTCTGAGTAAAAGAGCTTCGCAGTGGGGATTTGGTAGATGAACACTGAGACTCACCTCTCGACCTTGCCTCTTCTTCTTCCCGGATTTCTTCAGTTTAGCACTCAGCTCAGCCTTTCTCTCAATATACTAGCAGCAATTAGCCCCATATCCAGTAACCTCTTTTTCTGTGAAGTCCATGGGGTATTTATAGGTGAAGATCTTTAACTCCCACCTTGTGGTCCCCACTTGTTGTTATGGAAATTCCGAAGATGGAGGGATATTATTCCTTCTGTTATGCAATCAGACCGTCGAATCTGCACAACCGTTAGTTGTACACGTGTCACAATCCTCCGCTTTTGGGTTGCTCAGCTGCATCTTTCGATCGAGTGTTTACATGCAGTGTTGTTTTTATTACCGCATGCAGTTGAAAGTTAGCTCTAGATTGACTGTCGCATTGCGCCGTCATTGCGTTAATCGTCTTTTCAGTGTTGATTGATGGGAGCAATGTGACAGAGATGTTTTGATCAATTCTTCTTGAGCATTGATCGCAAGTGGTGACTTGGTTTCCTGCAAAACAGAGTAAAAATCTTCTTTTATTCCATCTTAACGATGTTAGTGGGTGTAATTGCGATAATTCATAATTATTGTATTTTTAAGCTAATTTCTATACAATTGGCGCATATTTAATCTCTTTTGGCCGCAATATCTAGATAAGGCAGTAAAATAACTTGTATTTCTACAAGTTATCGTTAAGTAAAACATGTTTTCCATGGAATTGACATGATGTAAATATGTTATCTTGTCCAAATAATTTCAGCATGTTTATTTATGATGAACTAGTATGATAGATGAACTAGTATGATGATTTGAGAACTAAGCCTTAGTGTTCAACTAAATGTTTATGACTAGTTTTACTTGAAACGCGATACCGAAGGACATTTGAGAAGGTATCCGCCCAGTCAGATACCGAAGGACATTTGAGAAGGTATTGACCAACTTGGTACCAAAGGACCTTCGAGAAGGTACCGAACCAACTTGATACCGAAGGAAATTTGAGAAGGTATCTTAGCAGCTCGATACTGAAGGACATTTGAGAAGGTATCTGAGCAGAAGTACCCAAGGTATGATGGTACTCAGTTATAACCACGTGCACGTAGGTAATACGACGTCGAGGGATTGAGCAAAAGGGTTCTCCCCGATTGAGGTTGACGTTGAGGGTTAGATCTAGTAGTTCACTCTCAATAAGGATAAAGACAGTCATATCTTCTCCTAGACTAGAAGGATATTTTGGAATTGCTAATGCCTATGAATGTTTATCAACGCATGATGTTACTAATGTATGAGTTTTCCAAGTATATTTTCCATATCTAACGCATTGTAATAGTTTTTTACAAGCTAGTTCAACACGATTTAAGCCAACTTATTTTATAAAGTATGAAGCATGCGTTAGGGTTAAAACTAAGCTTGATGTGCTATGTTTATATACCTAAGGTTGCTAAAGTACATGCGTTGATATTCCTAAACACAATGAAGAGGAGTACTGAAGGTAGAAAAGGTATCTGAATAAATGTACCTAAGGTGTTGACGGTACATAGAAACCTCCACGTACACATGGGTAGTTTTGAAGGAAAGGCTGAAGTATGGATCTCCTAGGACATAAACCAGCAAAGAGAGGCCGAAGCATGGGCATCATTGCCGATAATAGACGTTGGGAGCTAGAGCGAGGTATGCTCGTTCTCAACTAAGGAATAATGATGTTTAATAGTGTTTAAGAGTAGTTATCAATGCTAATGTTTAGAGGAAGTTGCTTGAGATGGCCATCGATATATTTTTAAAGAGATCGACATAGGGGTCCCTCCTAGCCATAGCTCAGTATGAAGAGATCGAAGTAGGGGTCTCAATTAAGATTCGGATTTCAGATACAATGGTTGTAAAGGTTTTATGTACACGGTTGCTTGGTATATTTTAGTTCCAGTATTATGTTTTTGAGCTTTCAGTTTAAGCATGAGATTTATGTTTTATTAAGTCACTCACTAGGCTTCTAACTCACGTTTTCAAATGTTTTCTTTCAGGTAGCGATAAGTTCCCAAAAGACTATTCTGCTGTTGCTCTGCCACTCAAAGAAGCAGGTTGAGGGAAGCGTAATTAAAGACCTATGTTAGTTAGTACACATGTGTCTGTCTAGTGACTAGTATTCTTGATGGGGCTCACTAGGTTGTAATATTTTTGTATAAACAATGCTGTGAAACCCTGTAATGTAAATGTGTTAAGTTCTATGTTATTATGTACGTATTCAGGGTTTGAGCAAGGTTTAACAGGTAAGATAGGCAGTAAGTGTCAGCAAAAGGGCTGGTAATTGCTATAGTCACCATTCCATCCAGGTTGGGAGGGTAATCTGGTACGGGGTGTGACAAGTCTTTCTTCAAGGAATCTCTCGTACGAGCCACGAATGGAAATCCTTCCTCAGGACGAACACCACCAACCGAGAACCCTATGTATTCTCTTTGGGATTAAAGAATTCAAGCAGGAGTTGTTGGCTTTGCTTGAATCCTTGGAAGAAGGAAGAAGATAGAGAGGATGAGAGGGATGTTTCTTTATAGAAGCTTTCTCTTTCAGATAACTCTTCTCCGTGTCAGAATTATGGAAGAAGATGATCTTTTTTCAACCAACTTGAATCCCACGTTAGTCACTGAGAGAATAAGGGGAGAGAGTTATAACTCCTTCCCTTTTTATCAATTTCAAATAAATTAATAAACTAGAATATGAATGAACCCTTATTCAAGAGAACCCATGAGTGGAAACAAGATCTTTCCAAGCCCATTGTGACAGAATTAAAAACATTCACAAACATACAGAACAGTTATGTATTTTCTAACAAATTACAACATGCTTTAGTAATAAAAAACAAAAGGAACGAAAGACATACCTTTGAAGAACTCTTTTTATGGATTTCTCTTGCTTTCGTGATCACTGGAACAATAACCTCTCGCTGTCGCTTAGAATGCCTACCCAATCTCCCACTGTCGTTTAGATCACGAATAATCTTCTCCACAAACAAGCACACTCAGACACCACCACTCGGCAACCTTGGTATCCTCGGAGTGAGAATCTAGGAGGTGTGGGCTTTGTTGGATTTGGTAGAGGGATGGAGGAAAGCAACTATCGGACTATACAATCAAGAAAGTGGGAGAATGTATTGTCTATCGCATAGACTTTGTATGCTTGATTGTTTAGTAAATCTCGCTAGGTACACAATCGTTTACTGAAAGGCGTTTTACACGATCGTTTAGGCTGTCGCTTAGAAGGTTATTGTGTAGTCTCTCGTCAGCTAAACGATTAGTAATGCATTAATGAAGCGATTCCATTCAAAATGAAAACATTTTTCATTTTATCCTTCAGTTATGAAACCTGAACATAACCTCCCACTTTCACGCATGGTTAAAGGAGAAACCACCCACAATTTTCATATAATTGTTTTAATTATAAATAAATATAATAACTAACTTATCATATTATATTTGTAACCTATAGTTTTAATATCACATCATATGTAACATTTAAACCATAGTCCTTTTCTCCTTTACTTAATATAAATCATATTTATATCAAAATCCTCCAATTAATGTATCTCATACATCATATCAACTATATCACATATAATTGAACCAGTTTAATTATATCATATATAATCAAACTCCGTCTTGTTAATTTGAACACTTCAAACTAACCCAAAAACTGATTCTCAACTTGAATCCATTGAGCTACCAAGGGGACCTTATGGACTTGTAGCTTGAAGTTCCAACGGTACATGAATAGCTGACTATACTATTTAATCATGAGATCCACCATCCGTTAACTATCGAACACTCCACTAAAGACCGACAACTGCATTCTTCTCACTACAGATATATTTCTGTGTCCATCGGATATAACCAATCAACAGTACGATAACCCTTTACAGATTGCTCGTCAGTACAATTGGGTCAATTTATCGTTTTTCCCTTGAGTTACATCTAACTCCTTAAATACCATTGATTCCTCTAATGAACAATACATCATAGTCCTACTATGAGTGGACACCTCTCAAGCCATGAGAAGGTGTGTGGTGCCACATCATTCAAGCCCCAGAATCAGCCCTTAAGGGAGCAATTTATCTACTTACCCATGAACTTTCAGGGAAGGAGTGAATTCTATCTTGTGTAGCTGAGTTCCCAGCTCCCCAATCAGACGAATCCCCAAAGTTATAGGTTTGGGTCAGAATCTGGCCACTCGCCCATGCAAATCAAAGGACCGCCCTCATAGGCAGGAATTCCCAACTCACTCAGGATTAAGTCCTGTTACTATGGTCATCCTAGTGAAGTGAAAGTCTCTGTCATGAACGGCGTTAAATAACGAGACTAAACACTTCGTGGTCTGGTCTTATTAAACTTCTTGTATAGAACACCTCCGCTTGCATGTTCTCCACATGAATGATCAGGATCAGACCATCTGTAGAACTTTACAACACTTGTAACATCTACAAAGCGAGTTGTATTTGTAGGTCATTAGGATAAGGTTTTCCTCCTTTATCCATACATTACAGACCATTTAGGTTATCACTTAAACATGATCTCACTTGTATGTCTCCACATACATGTTTAAGTTACAATGACAACTAGGGATCTTAGTTTATTGGTTTGTGGTAAATGCAATAAAATATCTCATATTTCATAGAACACAGTGAAGAAAATATCTCATATTATTACATCACAAGCGTTTGTTCATACAGGTGTTACAAACTACAGAATCCTACGAGAGTTTAGGACATCAATCCAACATAATATACATATATATATATATATATATATATATATATTATAATAACTACTTTTATTATATATATACACTATTCAATGTTATATCAAAATAACATATAGCCTATAGTTGTATATTACATCAAAGAATAACATAAACTATATATTTTATTCTCTCTCAACTATACATGGTATTTAATATAAATCACATTTATATTAATCCACTTATATGAATCTCATCCATATAAATGAATAGTTGGATCAATTTCAAATATTTAATTCCGCTCATATAAATCGTATTATATTTTAATTACATGAATCTCATTCATATAATTGGTATGAATCATATTCAAATTCCTCTCATATATAATGTATCAAATACATTATAATTAATTATATCATATATATTTAATTCCCTCAATTAATTTGAACACTTCAAATTAATCCAAAGACTAAATCCCTATTGAGCTACAGTGGGGACCTTATGGACCTGTAGATTGAAGCTTTTACAGTACTTGGATAATTAATTAAACTCTTTAATTAAATTACCCAATATCTGTTAATTGCCGGTCACTTCACTAAAGACTGACAACTACACTCTTCGCACTACATAAAAATTTATGTGTCCATTGAATATAACCAATCAATAGTGTGATGACCCTTCACAAATTGCTCGTAAGTATAGCTGGGCCAAAATATCGTTTTTCCCCTATAGTTACATCTAACTCCTTAAGTATCACTGATTCTTCTAATGAACAATAAGTCATAGTCCCACGACGACCAAGTCCTCTCGGGCCGGGAGAGGGTGTGGTCACTATGTTCAAGCCCTGTAATCAGCCTTTAAGGGATCAATTTATCTACTTGCCCCTGCATCGGGGAAGGAGTGAATTCCATCTTGTGTAGCTGAGTTCCCAGCTCCCCAGTCAGACGAATCCCCAAAATGGTAGGCTTGTTGAGTTGACAATCTGGCCACTCTCACCCATACAAATCAAAGGACCGCCTTCATGAGCAGGAGTTCACAACTCACTCAGGATTCAAGTCAAGTCACCTATAGTCATCCTAGTGAAATATAAGTCTCTATTATTAACGGTGTTATATAAAGAGACGAATCATTTCGTAGTTCGGTCTTATACAAACTCTTTGTATAGGATACCCCCTCTCGCATGTCTCCATGTGAATGATCAGAATCAGATCATTTGTAGTACTTTACAACACTTGTAACACCTACGAAGCAGGCCATATCCGTAGTATCACCAGGATAAGGTACCCAACCTTATCCATTTACTACAGACTATGTAGGTTATTATTTAAACAAGATCTACCTATATGTCTCTACATACTTATTTAAATTACATGAAATAACCTCGGATCTTAGTTTATTGGATTGAGTATATGCTTATAAAATAACACTTATTTTGTTCACAACAATATGTTTATACAGAGTTTACAAACTACGAGATTACAAGGAGATTTAGAACACCATTCCCAACAAGTTTCCATTATGAAGTCTTCGATGTATCCTTGTTTGATGCTTCACCACAATATAGCCCTCCATTAAGAGTGAATATAGATCATGATGTTAATTTCCTTGAATCCTTATTAGTCTAAAAATCAGAGTTTGTGTATTCTGTAAGGATCGAATCCTTAGCTCCATACAAAAACATATAGTCCCTCGTTCTCTGTAGATAATGGGGATTGTTTTAACCACTGCCCTGTGATCTCGTCTTGGATTGGATTGATATCTACTGAAAATCTCTACTGCATAGCAAATGTCTGACCTTGTACATAACATGGCATACATAATGCTGCCCACGATCGATGCATAGAGAATTTGTCTCATTTCCTCAACCTCTTAAGGAGTCATAGGACACTGTTTCTTAGACAATACAATTCTATATGTGGAAGGTAATAAACCCCTCTTGGAATTGTGAATTGAATATCTGACAAGCATCTTGTCAATATACAATGCTTGAGACAAGGCCAATATTTTGTTCTTATGGTCCTTGATGATTTGGATCCCTGGAACAAATTGTGCCTCACCCAAATCTTTCATTTGGACCTGGGCAGCTAGCCATTTCTTTACATTGAAGGAGTATATCAGCATGCAGTGGAAGCAACAAGGATCAATAAGCATTCTAAATCATTAATTTTGGCTGTAAATAAAGCATGCTCATACAATAATAAGAGGGTTTCAAGTCATATCTTTGTAGAACTTCTTTAATCTCGAATTTAATTGCAAGTTTTCTCCAAATCTTCTTATGAACACCCCAAGATCTTCCATATTATTCACTTGGAGCTTTAGATTGAGTTGTAGGACTCAAAATAAGCTTGAATGTGGAGGACTCAATGTTGCATCCACTTGAAGAACACTTTCTTCAACTCAAAATTTTCAGTAAAAATCCAACTGATGCATGCTCTAATTCCACTTCCATCTTTTCTATTTATTACAGGACATTCATGCAAAGAAGAAGGCTGCATGAGATGTAGTTCATGCTTGGAGTATTGAAGCAAGAGCAAGTGAGATTGTTGTGAGTAACTTGAAGGTGTTTAGTGGAGAAATTCAACTTTTCTCTTTTCTTGTGTTTTCCCAATTTTGGTTTTCAAAATGATTTCTAAAATCAATTTTGTTTTTCAAAACTGAAAAAATTTATTAATTTTACAAAATTAATTTCATAAATTAATTTTATAATAAAATTAATAATAAATAATTAATTAAACAATTTAATTAATTCTAATTAATTTAATATCAAATATTAAATTAATTTTACACAAATTCCACCTTCATGAATTTAATATTTAAATCATATTTAAATATTAATTAAATTCTCCAATTTCATTTAATCCCAAAATTAAACGTGTAATTATATCTCATATAATTATTCCCTCAATTCTAATTTGAACGTTTCAAATTAACTTATCATGCTACTCTAAAGCTAATCCATTAACGAGCTAGTAGGGGGAGCTTGTGGACCTACAGATCATGGGCTCCAATGATCTAAGATTAATTGGCTAAACTCTTTACACCAAATTAACCCCCATTCGTTAACTAATGGGTCACTCCACTAAAGTCTATAGTTGCACTCCCCACACTGTAGATATATTATGTCCACTCGATATAACAATGATTAGTAAGTTAACCCTTCACATGTTGTTCGTAATAACAGCTGGGGTCAAATGTCTGTTTTATCCTCGAGATTACGTCTTATTCCTTAAGTTTCTATTGATCCTCTAATGAATAATTTGTTTGTGATCCAGTCACTAAACCAGATCCCCCTCAGCCCAGTGAGAGGGTGGGGCCCATTGTTCAAGAATTGGATTTAGTACTTAAGAGAATAACCTTTCTTCTATCCCTAAATCGGGTAGGCATGAATTTCATCTTGCACCCTATGTCTCCAACTATCTACCTGGTCTTACCCCTGAAATGGGAGGCATATTGAGCCGACGCTGTTGAGCCAACCCTCACCTATGAAAATCTAAGGATAATCCCAAATAAACAGGAGTTCATAGTTAGCTCAGGATTAAGATCGAGTTACCTAGGTCATCTAAGTGAAATAGTTAGTCTTATACAGTAAACAACGTTATAAAGTAAGAGTGACTTATTTCTTGGTCCGATCTTATGCAAACTTATTGCATAGGACGCCCCCACTCCTCATGTCAATACATGAACGAATCTAGATCACTTCGTTTGTAGTATCTTTACAACAACTTGTAACAACTACAGAGTAGGCCGCATCCAATAGTGTTACCAGAATAAGGTACCCAACCTTAATCATGTACTATAGACCTTTTTGGATGTTTACTCGAACTTGATCCATCTCTATGTCTCTACATAAAGTTCAAGTATTCATATAATGGCCATGGATCTTAGTTTATTGGATTTAGACTTTTACGTATGCAATTTATAGAATCAATAATAAGTTTTTTGACTATAGAATATGTTTATCTTTTACAAGCTACGAGTTTTAGGATATAAAACCCAACATACATCTGTCAGTAAATTTACATCATTGATAGCTTTAAAAAAAAGAGCAATATTTCCTTGCTTAGTTTAGACTCTTTGGTGGATTTTATGTGTTAATTGTCTTATTTTGTAGATACCGAGTAATCAAGAGGTAGAATTAGACATTTGATGAGAAATAGAGTTAATTTGAAGTAATTTAGAGGTGATTTAAGCATCCAGGCTTCAAAGGAGTAGAAATGACCAAAATGCCTCTGTTAGAGCTTCACAACACTCGTTACATGCATAGACTCAATACTCGTGCAACATTGAATGGTAGAAGTTGAGGATGAAAGGCAGTGTCACAATGCTACCCTTGGTGTTGCAATGCTGCGAATGTTAATGCAACGCCAGCGTCCGTGCCGCGTGCCTGCCACAAGTGAGCGTCGAAGCCACCACAACAATGCATCATTGACGCTTGAGGGTTGAATCGATAGAAGCGTTGCGACGGTCTTCCTAGCATTGCAACGCTACACCCAATTCCTATAAAAATTCTCTTCGATTTTAGGTCAAGTGAAGAGGCTGAGGTGGAACTTCAATTTCCTTCTTCTCACTTCAGATTTTAGCATCTAAGTTTAGGATTTACATTTGATTTGGGTTGTAAATGATGGATTGGACTTTTCCTCTTCCTTTTGTCTATGGGATGTTGAGGTAACTTCTATCTAATTTTTGGAGCAAGAACCCTATGTGTTTTTCTTGAGATTTCTGTTCTTTGGACTTAATGCATATCGAATCTATGTTTTCTTGAATCTTACTTGATTTTGATGTATATTTGTGTGTTGGATTGACGCTCTTATCACGAATGTATGTCTTAGCTAGTTGATTTTGGGCTCGTGCATTTATCTAATGTTCTTCTATGCTTAAAATCACCCCATTAGCAAATGGTTGAATGTGTATGCTAGGATTAATAGTCTAATCTTGGGTCTTAGGATGCATGTTTGATCTAGGTTCGACAATAAATCGATTGATTGAGTTAGGACTTTCCCAGTAGTTAATTGACACAATAGAATCCTAAAGTTTAATGTGCGCGTGCTTAGTTTTAATTGATCACTATTGAACCCAGTTAGAATTCAATGCATGTAGTTTAACTTGGACACTTTCTTGGTCCGGTCCTAGCTAGTTGTCCGCCTTTGTAGAGGCTAGCTTGGTCGTGTCTAGCGAGTGTTGTGTACGCATAAATTGATTGCATGTCCAATTAATGGATTTCAATGATTGAAATTACGTAAGATCTTTCTTGCTCTCGAAACTAGATAACTCCTATCCTTAGTTGACATTTATCCGTTTTTATTTTAATTTCTTGCACATTTATATCTTTCACACCAAAACCCCTCATTTACCGCTCTAGTTAGGAAATTGGCTTAATGAAACAAATCGCTCTTTCCTACGGATCAACCTAGACTTTCCACTATTGCTATGTATTTGTAGTGATAGGAGTAGTTTAGTAATGTAAATTTACTTTTGATTTTTAGTCTTTTGGGAGCAACATAAAAAAGGCTAGATCAATCATTCCCACTTAGTAGGATATCATCCATATAACACTAGGAAAGCTACTGAACTGTTGATGATTTTCTTGTAGACACAAGGCTCATCAACATTCTGATCAAAGCCATAAGAATCGATCACAGTATCAAATTTTATTTTTCAAGATCCAAATGCTTGTTTCCATATATGGATTGATTAAGCTTACCAACCTTTTTCTCTTGACCATATTCAATGAATCCCTCTAGTTGATTCATGTAGATAGTATCTTTAAGATTACCATTCAAAAAGGAAATCTTGACGTCCATTTGCCATATCTCATAGTCATAATATGTGATTGTGGACAAGAGAATCTGGATAGACTTTAGCATGACAACAGGTGAGAAGGTTTCTTCATAGTCTGCTCCCTCAACCTAGGTATAATCATTTGCCACAGTCTAGCCTTAAAGATCTATACCTTACCATCTGCACCCCTTTTCCTCATGTAGATCCATTTACAACCTATAGGTTTTACCCCATTAGGTTGATCTATAAGTTTCCAGATAGAATTTAAGTACATAGACTTCATTTCTAGATTCATGGCTTTAATCCATTCATCTTTGTCAACATCTTCTATTGCTTGCTTGTAAGACGATGGATCCTCAATTTCATCATCAGATATGATGTCATGGGTTTCTATTAAACCCATTAGCGAGCAGGTGGATACACAACCCTCACACTACATCGAGACAATCTCAACTCTTGAGATGGATGTGTTTGACTAGATGAACCAACATTAACAACTCTTGTTGATGTACTAGCCTCTTCAACAAATCTTGTTGAAGTCTCAGTAGTTTCATGGAAATTTCACTTAATACTATTTTGCTTCATGGTTTGTGTTCCCTCATGTGCTCTAAAAAAGTAGCATTTGTTGATACAAACACTTTATTCTCTTTAAAATTGAAGAAGTATCCACCTCTCATTTCCTTCGGGTAGCCTACAAATAGGCATACTCTTGAACGAGGTTCCAACTTCTTTGGATTTGTCATTACCACACGTGTCAAGATCACGAAAGCCTGATGTGGTGTAAATTACCTTTACGACCTCTCGAAAGCTCAAAAAGTTTTTTAGAAACACTCTTTGATGGAATGTTGTTCAAAATGTAAATTGCAGTCTCCACTACATATCCCCAAAACGAGTCATAAAGTTAAGCATTGCTCATCATAGACCAAACCATGTCCAACAGGGTTTTATTTCTCCTTTATGATACACCATTTTGTTGAGGTGTGCTAGGGGCTGAGAGTTGGGACGTTATTCCATGTTTCTGCCATATAGTCATGGAACTCAGGTCTATATACTCTCCATTGCAATCAGATTGAAGTGGTTTTATCTTTTTACCTAGCAAGTTTACAACTTCAATATTATACTCCTTAAACTTTTCAAGAGCTTCAAACTTACGTTGCATAGGTAAAGATACCCATACTTTGAATAATTATCTATGAAATAGATGAAATATTTGTACCCTCCTCTGGATTTTACATTTGTCGAACCATAAAGATCTAAATCCCATTCTTAAAAATACACACTTTATTTTCTGAAAAAGAAAGAGACTACTTTACTTCAATCAAACAAGAAACGAAAATTAAATACCTCTTAATACGAGGAACAACATATACATCATCTAATGACATATATAATTTCTTGTTCAAAATTAACTTGAGTCTGCCTACGGCAACAACTGAATCTGCCTCTCTAGTACCCACTCGAAGAGTCATCTCTCCAGCTTTCAGTTGCCTCCAGGATCTAATTCCCTGTGAGGAAGAACAAACATGATTGGTAGCCCTTGAATCAATTGTCCAGGTAGAATCATCATTCTCTATTAAACACGTTTTGAAGAAAGGCTAATCACATTTACTGTCATTGGATTTCTTCTTTTTATAGAGAACAGTGGAATCAACTTCAAACCCCTTACCATAAACTCCATCTTTTATCTCAGAGGTCGAAGCACTTTGATAAACTTCACTAGAGTTGGCAACATTTGCCTCTTCTTTTTGTCCCTTGACATTCAGTAAGGACTGGAGTTCATTTAGGGAGCTAACATTACTAGTTTTGTCAAATACAACCCAATTCTGCTTGAACTGTGAGGATTCTCACACAAACAATTCTTGCAATGATTGCATGATCTCAAGTGCAGTGAGCATGCTCTCATATCTTTTGACTTAGACATCAGATATGTTTACTGACAAGTCCAAAGCTTACGTCGTTAATAAACCTCAAACTTGATCAAAAGAAAATTTATAAAACCAAATTACTCCTATCACTAAAAAAACTTAGCAATAGTGGTAAGTCTGAGTCGATCTATAGGGAAGCGTGATTTGTTTCGTTAAGCTAATTTTCTAACTAGAGCGGTAAATGGGGTCTTTTGGTGTGAAAGAGATAAATGCATGAAACATAAAATGCAAAGGTAAATGTAAACGAAAGATAGGAATTATCTAATTTCGAGAGCAAGAGAGAACCTATGTAATTTCAATCATCGAAATCTATTAATTGGATATACAATCGATTTATGTGTTCATAACACTTACTTGACATGACAAAGCTAGCCTCTACAAAGGCGGATAGCTAGCTAGGACCAAACTAAGAAAGCATCCTAATTAAACTACATGCATTAAATCCTAATTGGGTTCGATAGAGATCAATTAAAACTAATCACATGCGCATTAAGCTTCAGGATTCCATGGTGTCGATTATTTAATGGGAAAGCCCTATCTCAGTCAACCGATTTATTCTTGAACCTAGATCAAGCATGCATCCTAAGACCTAAGACCATCCTATAAATCCTAGTATACATAATCAACCATTTGCTATTGGGATGAATTTAAGCATAGACGAACATTAGAGAAATGCGCGAGCCTAAATCCTAGCTAAAACATACATTCATGATAGGGGCATCAATCCAACACACAAATATATATAAAAAATCATGCAAGATTCAAGAAAACATAAATTCATTATGCAATAAATCCAAAGAATAGAAATCTCAAAAAAAAAAAAAAAAAACACATAGGGTTCTTACTCAAATTAGATAGAAGCTACCTCTTAATTCATAGACAAATTGAGAACAAACATCCAATCCAGGGATTACCACCCAAAATAAAATGTAAAACATAACCTAAGATACTAAAATATGAAGGAAAAAGAAGAAGAAGTTGGCCTCCATCGAACTTTTCCTCCAAAAGATAGCATATTTGACCTAAAATCGAAGAGATTTATAGAAAATGGGCTTCTACCGATTCAGACCTCGAGCATCAGGGTAGCATTAAGGCAGCACTGCAAAGTTGGTGAAAATTTACGTGAATTCAGCACTTTTCCGTCAAAATTCGTAGCGTTGCAACGCTAGGAAGAGCGTTGCAATGTTGTTCCTTCAATTGCACATCCAGCCTTATAGCTTTAGGCAAGTGTTGGGGGACGTTGCAACTCTGTGATAGGGTCATTTTGGTAATTTCCTCTCTTTTGAAGCTTGGATGCTCAAATCACCTCCAAATTGCTTCAAATTAACCCCGTTCTTCACCAAGTGGTTAATTCTACCTCTCGATTGCTCGGTACCTACAAAATAAGACAATAAATACATAAAATCCCTTACCAAGCCTAAATTAAGCAAGGAAATATAACTCTTTTTGAGAGCTATCAAACACCCCCAACTTAATTCTTGCTTGTCCCGAGCAAGGTAGAACAAAATATAGACATGAAACTTATGATGAAAATGAGTGGCTCGAATCTCAATGCTAAAGATAACAAACTCTTCTCAAAGAAATGGTCATTCAAATGCATGCACTTAATCAAGAAATTTAAAAATAATTCTCTATCCCTTACGTGTGTTTGTGCGCGCGCTTAGCCAATCCTATCTAGTTCTCTACTAACCTGGGAAGGTTTTATTCAATCCTCAACTCATTTTCCCCCTACTTTAGCTCAGGGGATCAAGCATTAAGCTTCCTACACTCAAGGTGGAAATGAAACACTTAAGGGAACCAAACTTTTATTTTTATTATTTATAATTTTTTTTACACAAAAGAGGAACTCTTATCCAGACTACGACACCTTTGTTTTGGCTTGCCCATGCGGGTTACATGGAAGACATCCAACTACGGGCAATGTATCCTTCAAAGATACCAAAGCTTACTCATTCCTCAGGGGCACTTTAGCTCAGATGGAAACTATGGGTGTCATAGCTGCCCCAGATTAATCACACCCCTAAGAAAGAGGAGTAATCCCCTTCAAAAATATCATACAAACTTACTTTTACTCTACAATATGTTTGCCTTTTATTTAGCATACAACAAGCTTTTACTTTACAAAACAAGAGTTTAAACCCAAACATGCATTACTAAGTTCAACTTTAGTTACTTAACAACAATCACCTAGACTTTTCGAGGTGACAACAAGCATATGGACCAAATAACCCCATCCTAAGCATTCAAGACCACAAATAAGACGACTATGTGCTCAAACTATGCAAGGGAAACAAGAAAATTTCTTAAATTTGACCCAAAATCATGCATACATTTTGTGAATCCTAAACATATCGAATAGAGAGTTATCTAAATCCTATCACAGGAGGTCATCATCACAATACATGCATCACAAAAATCATATAAGCAACTCAACCTCAAAGTTCAAGCTCAGGTAGTCAAGGACTTACCAGACATGCATATAAAACCACCATCCCCAACTTTAAAATGATACATTATCCCCAATGTATCTCTACTCTAAGCCCAATGAAAATAAAGACAAGGGAACATAAAACCTCCCATGTAGGAATTTTCGTGCATGGTCTTTGAGGTGTGGCAGTAGGGCTCACCTCTCAAAAAGATGCTCTGTGAACCCCGAGTCCCAATTTTACACTTAAGTGTGTTTTCTTATTTAAATTGTCTTAATTTTCTACTTAATTGTGTGTTTCTATTTAAATTTTAATAAATAAGTTGAGTTTTAATTGATGAAATTGTAGTGGAATTTGTATAATAAATAGGTTGTTGAAAACAATTAGTGTGATTGGTGAAAGAAGGAATGGAGATTTGAAAGGAGAAAATAATATTGGAAAAGTTGGGGAAAAATATTAAGTGGGAATAAATATAGAAATTAAGTACGTGGAATTAATGTGGAATAATATGAAGATTGAGTTTGGAAAATTCGGGGAAGAACACGGCTATGTATGAAAAATTAGGTGAAGTACGGAGTAAGGAATTAAGGAAAAATATAGAAAATATTATTTTGGAATTATCCTGGAAGATCCGTGTAAAAATATCATTAAGTGGTGAGTAAATGGGTAAAAAAAAAAAATATACGGGGAACATTTGTCACAATAGCTAAAGATTGGAGAGAAAAGTTAGAGAGAAAGATTGGAGAGAAAAGTTGGAGAGAAAGATAGAGAGAGCGAGATTGGAGAGAAAATTTGGAGAGAAAGATAGTTGGAGAGAAAGTTGGAGAGAGCGAGAGTGGAGAGAAAAGTTGGAAAGAAACTGAGAGAGAGCAAGATTGAAGAGAAACTAAGAGAGAAGGTTGGAGAGAAACTTGGAGAGAGCGACACTGCCAAGAGTAGAGAGAGCGACACTACCGAGAGCGGAAAGAGCGAGAGCACTTATGCATTAGCCTTGCTTTGTCCGATTCGAATGTCATGCCCACGCCTCGTCTATGCATTGAACGACCGAGCAAGCTTCTGGGCGATGTATTTGAACGCGTTGGGGTGGATTATGCATTTAAAAACCCTAATTTGAATACAAACAAAGCTTGAAGACGTAAGGGCAAATGTCAATTAAAATTTAGGTGTCCGATTAAGAGAAATTCTTAAACCTTAAGAAATTGTGTTGGATGCATTTGGGAAGAACACATTGAACCAAGGTGAAGTCAGCTTACATTGATAAAGGGAGGATTAAACATTTGGCTATGCAGCCAAGTAGGTGCTGTCAAGCCCACGAGAAATTTTAAGGCCTATAAATAGGGAGTTGAGATTTCATTTTCAAATCATACAAAAATCATAAATTTCGTAGAGAAAGTAGAGGGCAGTGAGTGTTTAGAGGAATGTGTCAAATTTGGACGAGAAGATCTTCCAATCTACTTGTGCGTTTGGAGTGATTTCAAAGCCATCTGAAAGCTCTGAAAGTCTAGTTTTCAGAGTAGGGTTCCAGAGGAAAAAGCTTAAAGGAACTGGGCTGGAGATTGAAAAGAAGGCAG
Source organism: Benincasa hispida (assembly GCF_009727055.1). Lineage (NCBI taxonomy): Eukaryota > Viridiplantae > Streptophyta > Magnoliopsida > Cucurbitales > Cucurbitaceae > Benincasa > Benincasa hispida. Next base: position 46,855,281 of record NC_052360.1, on the reverse strand, counting down.
AAGGGTTAGACTATCGAATCAGTCTGAGCCAGTCTTGAAGATTTTGAGATTCTGGCCAAACCACGAGGAATTCTGAGCTGAAAGTTTAGGGTAAGATTCCTAAGACATTTTAAAATAAGTTTATAGAAGGAAGTATTTCTAAATAAGGTTCGAAACTATGAGTAATCTAAGTTGAAATTTGAATCTAGATTCTAGGGGTGAAAAAGGGACCCGAGGAGCTACTAGAGTGAAAAGTTCCTAAGAATTCGAGCTGAGTGGCTAAAATGTTTTCGAACTAAAACGTTTTTTAAGCTGTTTTGAATAACAACATTTACAGAAAGCATATTTGTGAAAATAATTCTCATGCCTACTAGTTTTATAAAGTGGTTTCCAAGCAAGTTTGAATTGTGAGTTGAACGCATGCCTACTGTTGCAAAACTATCTACATATGTGTATGTATTTTATCCATCATGCGTTACCAACTTTAAAACCATGTTATATATGTGTTATACTGTACATGCTTTAAAGAGAAAAGTTGTTTATAAATATTTTTGGTAAAATACGATGCCGAAGTACAAGGAGAAGGCATCCACCCAACTAGATACTGAAGTACAAGAAGAAGGTATTTATTGGTATTGAAGTACGTTGGAGAAGGTACCAAACTAATGGGATACTAAAGTACGTTAGAGAAGGTATTCTAATAGCTCGACACTAAAGTACAAGGAGAAGGTATCTGAGTAGTAGTACCTAATGTGGCCACAGGTGAACTAAGTCGGAGATTGAACAAAAGGGTTCTCTCTGGACTAGCAGTTGGTGTTGGGATTATTTTACCTGTTATACAGTACTTTGATTTGAGAAATGATTTTATTGTTTTATGTTTAAAATAGTTTTATATACATTACGCTTGGAAATTGTTTATGCTGCATTAAATTATATTTTAGATAAAACTATCTTCTGAAATTATGCATGAGAATTTACCATGTTTTCTCGATTACTCAACTGGGCGTAAGCTTCACCCCGTTTTCAAATGTTTTGTTCCCCCCCCCCCACAGGTAACGGTCAAATCCTCTGAAGAATAGCTCAGTATCTGCTCTGCCACTAAAGGACTAAAAGACTTGTAACCGTTTGCTAGGTGGTTACGGTTAATATTGTACACATGTTACTATTGTTCATATAGGACTAGGGTTTATGGGTTTTGGGACTTGTAAATCTAGTGTTGTAATTATCTATACATATTATGTTTCTAAGTTAATAAATTGTGGGCCTAAAGACGTCCCGTTGCATATGAATTATAATTGGTATCAGAGTTATTCCGCAAGAGTTATTAGGCAGTAAGTGTCAGCCCAAGGGTTGGTAATTGCTGCAGTCATGCCTTTCTCTAGGCTAAGAAGGTGGTCTGGGGCAGGGTGTGACATGCTCTTCTCTTCTAAGTCATCCTTACAAAACAAAAAAAAAAAAGAAAGCTAATATAGAAAACAAATAAAGAAAGCAGTAAATTTTTAACGTCGGTTGCTCGACGTGACCTGTCCCCTATCAAGACACAAAGAAATTCTCGTATTTCTTTGGTCATTTCTTATATGAGTCGATATAGCCCAGTAAGGCTATAAAGCTCCTCATCTTTTAAAGAGAACCAGACAGGTCGAATTTGGTATTTTACATATTAGTCAAAAAAGGTAAAAAGAAAGAATCAAAAGACTCAAGCGACCCAAAAGAGTCGAAATAAAGAAAAGACTCAATAGACTCTTAAGAACAATAAGAACAAAACTAAAAATAAACAATATACAAGATGGTGGAACAGGGCGAGGTTTTTCAACCTCTAACTCCATCACCTGGAAATCAACGATTTTAGACTCAGATTCTTCTCCGTCCTTACAAACTGGCTCTAATTATGGCATGCTATCTTCCAGCTCATCCTCAATGTCAATTTAGGTTACCTCATTGCTGCACGCCTCGGTATTGTCATAAGATGTGAGGAATAGGGATTTGCGTCCTCTCTCAACTGAATAAGAAGATTGAATGACTAAGTATTTCAAACTCTGAAAGATCAGTTCATGCCACAGTCTGAAAACTAAAGCACTCCTGCTGGAGGTTGTGAATCTCCTACTCAAAAAGAAAATTGTTATTAGCATGTTGTCTCATCACACCTTCTAATGACATACCTGAGTTGCCAGTGTGAGCTTGCATCGACATGTCAGATGTGGTAGGGTATGGATCATAGTGGCAGTGGTCCCATCCTAGGTTTCCATAGCCATAGGACTCCTCCCATCTAGGCCGATGGAAATCGTCATCCATATAACTAGGATAGCCTCTCATGGAGTAATCTCCTTCAATTTCAACGTTGTTCCTTCAATTGCACATTTTGCCTTATAGCATTGGGCGAGCGTTGCAACTTTGTGACAGAGGCATTTTGGTAATTTCCTCTCATTTGAAGCTCGGATGCTCAAATCACCTCCAAATTGTTTCAAATTAACCTCTTTCTTCACCAAATGGTTAATTCCATCTCTTGATTGCTCGATACCTACAAAATAAGACAATAAATACATAAAATCCCTTAACAAGCCTAAATTAGCAAGGAAATATATCTCTTTTCGAGAGCTATCACTTACCAAAATGTAAACTCGAGACTTATCATTAGCCTTTGTCCAACTTTCATATGCATCACGAACATTTCGTGTTGCATCAGGGGTTGAGATTGGAGGACATTCCTCCATCGCTTGGTGGGCCGAGAATGCTTGACTTATCAATTTATATGGTAAACTGTTCGAATTTTGATAAAATGTATCAGGGAGAGATTTTACCAAAATGGGTCCAGACCTCCCCCGAGAATGATTTAGAAGATCCAAAACAAAAAATAACGAAACCTTATTCAAAAAGTTCTAGAGGATAGGCTACATAAGCAAACATGATACCAAGGCAAACCCATGGATTGGCACGACCCAAACTCCTATGGGAGGTAGTAGTGGGGGAACTGTCTACATTATTGATATGAGATGGATCCATGAAAAGGGGGGGGGGGGGGGAGGGGAGGGGCGGGGGCCGGAGGAACCAAGACCAATCCAATGATTATGAAAGGTCGGTTCTCGGGTTAGTTCAATTTAGGTTGTCAACCACGAATATAGTTTAAAGTAAATTTTTCCATGTTGTATAGTTATATTTGGTAAACTTTAAAGCGACTAACACTGAAAGAATTGTACTTGACATATTGTTGAAATAAAACAAATTGATCTACATTATATTTTTGCATCTCTTATAAATCCAATCAAGTTTAGCAAAATTGCTCTTTTACATTTAATTTTGCAATGATGCTTCAATGATGTAGGATAAAATCCATTGAAGGGTGATCAATCACCCTTTCATTGAACTGAGACACTCACAACCAATTATTACACAAGAATAACTCTTATTCCTATAATAATTAGTCCCCATTGATTTGGTCAACAAATCATTAACTTGCCCAGCACTTTTCCATAAGTGTGACCCTCCATTTTAGACCCTAGAGTTATGCTCCAATGAGCTAATCAAAGGGAAAAACCGATTGGGGCAAAAACTAAATTGATCCTATCCATTTCTGGAGTTTGCCCTGATATTGACCTAATGCACAAACCATCCAAAGGAGGACGCTCCTAGGGCGCCTTGAGGCCGTGCAAGAATATCTCACGATGCAAACCAATGAAGGAGACCGTAGGACATGTTGACACACATCCTTCTCCCACTTACTATAAATACTTTTTCCATTCACCTTGATATTGACCATGCAAACACCATCCGAAAGGAGATGCTCCTAAGGCGCCTTGAGGCCGAGCATGAGTCTCACTAGGAGTGTTCAAAAAACTTGATGACCCAAAAAAACCGATCAATCCAACCCAACCTGTGCGGTTTTGGTTGGGCTATCAACTCATTTGGGTTGGGTTGGGTTCAAATAAATGAAAATTTTATGGGTTGGCTTGGTTCATGGGTTCACCTAATATAACCCAAACCAACTCAAACCAACCCGAATTTATTATGAACTTTAAAATATATTTTTTATTACTTATAATACAATTATTTATACATATATTGATTTAAAATTTATTTAATTCCAATATTTTTTTTAATAATTTATTCTTCAACAACTCTTAAAAGTAGTTTCTCTACACTTTAGAAAGAAGGTTTTCACTATATAAATTGAAATTGAGTTGTTAGTATTAATTCAATATATGAAAATAATTAAATTAGATTTTTACATATTTACGTTTTACTTCTTTTTATAACAAAAATTTAAATAAATGACCCGATTAACCCGAACCAACCCAACCCAAATATTTCATGGTTGGGTTGGGTTGGGTTCATTTTTTAATAAGGGTTATTTGGGTTGAAAAAAATTTACAACCAGAATAATTGGGTTGGGTCTAAAAGGTCTTTTAACCTAACCCAACTCAACCTATGAACACCACTAAGTCTCACAGTGCAAACTTTAAGAGAGAACGTGAATAGAAAAACGACATATCATATACATCTTTTTCTTCTCACTTAGTATTTCAAACCCTAGGGTTTATTGCTTAGGTAAATCCAACTAATAAATTTATCTAAATCCATTATTATTGGCCCAACATAACTCTTATATTAGATAGTTTAACAATATATGATTCTTGTTTATTAAACATTTTAATAAACTTAATCATGTATTGCATGCTTATAAAATATTTGTCCAATTCACCTTCCAGATTGGTTCCTAGGTAAGGGTGTTTTGTTTCCGTCAGCTTAAATACCCCAATCCTAGACATAACCTTCCTTAGACAAAGGTCTCTTCTAGACAATTATTTTCTAATTTTAATCCCTTATTTTTTCTAATTAATCCTATTAAAAGAAAAATAAAACTTTAACCTATTTTTAATCATATTAGAAATATTTATAACATAAGTCAAGGTGAATTGATTTTAAACCATTTAAAATTAACTGAGACTTAAGTTTGCATGCAACTTTTGATTATGATTTTAATCTAATTAATTAAACTTATAATGATTATAAAATAATGATAAATTAAAACCTATAATCATGCATCTAATGATATTAATTAAATATAATATTTATATCTACTAAGTAATGTCATGCTCAATGCAATTTCATTTTCATCATATATTACAACACTTATATTAATCTCTAATGAAAATTCACACATATCCATCATATAATATAACAATTTTATTAAAATATGATGCGTGAATATTTAGTGAAACATGCATTCATATAATATAATATTTATATTAAATATGATACATGTGCATGCTTATAAGATCATGCAACTAAAGGTGGGATTTAAAAACTATATGACATACATATGCAAAATATAATATTTAATCATACATCAAATGTAAGATTAAATAAACAGCAAAAAAATGGATGTAATTTTGGCATCCTAAAAAACTAATTAAATTAATATAATCATATCATATTAATTTAATGAATTAAAATAACAAAAATTGCATAAAATTAAAAAAAAAATAATCTGCTACTGAAAACCGCTCCTGAGGATAGAACCCATGAATTAGCGGCCAATTGCACATACGTGTCACACGTCCGGAGTGCAACGCTCCAGCCGAGCGTTGTAACACTGGGTTGAGTTCTTGTCATAGTGTAATGGTATGCTCCTCATAGCGTTGCAACGCTATTTCCAAGTGTTGCAACGTTGGGCCTTCTTTGTTATAGCATAAAACATAATGTTGCAACACTGTGCCTTTACGCTTCAGCACAAAACGCATTCCTTACTTTGATGAATCCATTTTGCTCCGATTTTGATCTTCTCACCTCAGCAACTCTTGTTGAAGCTTCAAGACACGAACTTACAACTCAATTGCATAAAATAAACGCCCAAACAAATGGGCCCTTACAATTTCAATCAAATTAAAGTAGTAAACTAAGTGCCAAATTCGAAAACATCCAATTTTGCAAACCAGAACATTCATAATGCAAAAAAGCACCCATCTTTTCTATGATTTTCATTTCAAATTAAAAAACAAAATGGAAGGAGTGGAATTCCTTTGAGGAAGCGCGTGAACACCGTGCAAGCGTAATTCAATTTGAAACAACACAAAAATGAGAAATTCATACACAATGAATAATTGGATAAACATAATAATTCTTCTATAAGCATGCTAACTACTAAAAGGAGGGAAAAGAAGAAAGATCACGAGGAAACTTACCCTTGAAGACACTCTTCTCTATTGCCTCTCCAAGTCTCAAACAATATCTAACTCCTATGCACAATCTCAACGTCCAACAATTCTTCTCCAATGAACATGACACCACCAAAAGAGCTTCCTTGCTATTCTCTGGCAAGGAACAAAAGATTGTGGGATCTTTAATTTTTGGGGATGGGAAGGGAATTAAGTAAATTTTCTCGAGAAAGAGATGGAGAGTGTTGTCTTTGAAGGGCTTGGAATACCCCAAAGCGGAAGGGATCGAGACTCACCCTTGAAGAACATAGTCTTATTGCTTCCTCTCCAACACAAGACCAACTCGAGCAAAACTCCTCAGCAAGAACAACAACCCAAAACATACAGTAGCAATGGCACACCACGATGACGTCTTCCATGTTATTCTCAAGGATGAGAAACAATCAGAGAGGTGTGGGCTTCTGATCTTTAATTTTTGGTAAAAGGAAGAGATTTTGGTGAGATCTTTTCACAGTGAGATTATCCAGAGAGTTCTTGGGAGGATGGAGATGATGAAGAAGAAGACAATTTCTCTGTTGAAAGAACCCTGTGTAGGGGATTGCAGCGGAAGTGGATCATCCCAATTCCCAATCGTTTTTTAAAAGCAAATTTTACAGTACATGCATTAGGGAAAAAAACAAAAATATACAACATGCCAAAAATTAAAAGAACTAAAAGGTTTGGAAACTCTTGAAGACATTCTTCAATTGAATCCCACGAACACAACCACGAAAGAGTCATCAGTATTCTCTGGTGAGAATCTAGGAGGTGTGGGCTCTAGAAAGTTTTGGGATTGAGGGAGAAGGAAGAATTTTTCTTTCTTGAGAGGAAAAAAAACCTTGGTAAGAAAAAAACTTAACAGAGAATAACGTTCTATGTTACTCACCTACTTCTCTGTCTTTTTTACAGCTATATGAAAGAGACCCCTCCACTACTTCTTACGTGAGTGGTGGAGAGAAAAAGGTGGGGAAGGAGTTATAACTCCCTTCACTTAATTGTTTTAAAAATTAAATAATTAGAAAATAATTTAATAATAAAATAATTAATAAATAATTTTAATTCATAATTAAAATTATAACAAAAATATATAATAACCAACTTATTATATATTATGCAATCATATGTTATATCATATATAACATATAACAAATAGTTCAAAATTGTATCATATACAATATAGAACCTATAGTTCTTTTCTCTTTCTTATGGTATTTAATATAAATCATATTTGCATTAAGTTTTAATTATATGAATCTAATTCATATAATTAACATTTAATTCATATTCAAACATTTAATTCCTCTCATAAATTCTTTATATTATAATGTATCAAATACATTATAGTAATTATATCATATATAATTACATAAACTTAATTATATCATATATNNAAAATAATTAATAAATAATTTTGATTCATAATTAAAATTATAACAAAAATATATAATAACCAACTTATTATATATTATGCAATCATATGTTATATCATATATAACATATAACATATAGTTTCTTTTCTCTCTCTTATGGTATTTAATATAAATCATATTTATATTAAATTTTAATTATATGAATCTAATTCATATAATTAACATTAGAATCACATTTAATTCCTCTCATAATTTCTTTATATTATAATGTATCAAATACATTATAGTAATTATATCATATATAATTACATAAACTTAATTATATCATATATAATTAATTTTCTCAATTAATTTGAACAATTCAAATTAATCCAAAACTTAATTCTCATAAAATCCGATGAGCTACCGAGGGGACCTCATAGACCTGTAGCTTGAAGCTCAAACGGTTCGTAAATAATTAATTAAACTCTTTAATTAAATTACTCACCATTTGTTCATTGTAGGGCACTCCACTAAAGACCAACAGTTGCACTCTTCGCACTACATATATATTTCTGTGTCCATTGGATATAACTAATCCACAGTACGATGACCCTTCACAATTTGCTCGTAAGTACAGCTGGGCCAAATATCGTTTTGCCCTTGTAGTTACATCTAACTCCTTAAGTACCACTGATTCGTCTAATGAACAATAAATCATAGTCCCACTATGACTAACCTCTCTCAGCCAGAAGAAGGTGTGGCGCCACAATGTTCAAGCCTTGGAATCAGCCCTTAAGGGAGCAATTTATCTACTTTCCCAAACATTGGGGAATGAGTGAATTCCGTCTTGTGTAACTGTATTCCCAGCTCCCCAATCAGACGAATCCCCAAAATGGTAGGCATGTTGAGTCGGCGATCTGGCCACCCATACAAATCAAAGGATTGCCTTCATAGGCAGGAGTTCACAACTCACTCAGGATTCAGGTCGTATTACCTATGGTCATTCTGATGAAATGGAAGTCTCTATTAAGAACAGTGTTATATAATGAGACTACTCATTTAGTGGTTTGGTCTTATATAAACTCCTTTGTATAGAATATCTCCGTTCACATATCTCCACATGAATGATAAGGATAACAACAATTGTAACATCTACAAAGCGGGCCATACTCGTAGTGTCACCAGGATAAGGTATCCAGCCTTATCCATCTACTACAGACCATTTAGGTTATCACTTAAAACATGATCCATTCATATGTCTCTACATACATGTTTAAGTTACAAGATAACCATGGAACTTAGTATATTGGTTTGTGATTAATGCAACAAAAATTCGAATAAAATATCATATATTTTATTAAATAAATAATGAGTTTGTACATAAAATTTACAAACTATAGGACCCGACGAGATTTAGGACATCAAACCCAACATCTGTATCCCACAATACGTAAAATATAAGAGAATTAAGGGGGGTTGAGAGAGTTATTTTGATAGCTCCCTTCCCTTTTTTTAAAATTAAAAAATTCAAGTGAATTATAATAATGATAATATATGTATATATATTAACTAACTTAATATATATAAATATTAAACTATATGTTATATCACATATCATATATAACCTATAGCTTATATTATATTACATATAATATAACCTATAGTTTATTATTCTCTCATATAACCTATTGTTAAACCCGAACCCTAATTACTTCAAGTAAGAGTAAGTAATGTGATATCTTCTAATGAGCTAAATAAAGCCATGTCTTAGGAAGGGTAGAAGATGGAAGTAAGAAGAAATAAGCTCTTGTGTAGCTAAGTGTAAACCCCAAATTCTAAGTTCCTAAACAAGTATGTTTAGCCAAAAGGAATGATATATTAAATATTTAATAAGTGAAAATTCTTGTTATTTATAGAAGTTGTGAAGAAAGGAAAACAAAAAACATATTAAATAAGGAAACTCACTTATTGGTTTGGCACGTGGCGGTTAATCCTTGAATTCAGGAGGCGGCAGGAAGATTAAAAGAAAGAGGAACTTTGAAAGCTTGGTTTCGGCAATCTACATGAGCAAATTTAATGAAATCAATGTCATTTGAAAGCTGGAAGAATCTAGTTTTCAAGGTTGTCTTACCGGAGAAAGATTTCAGGAGAAGAAGAACAGAAAGTGATGAAATTGAAAAAGAGACAAAATCTCGGGTTAATCAGGACCCGAGGTGAATATTGGAAGATCTAGGCAAACTATAAGAAGTATTTGACTGAAATTTTAAGGTAACTCGATTCTAAACATGTTTGTAAAAGGAAGTTTCTTCAAAAGAGGGCTGGATTTTGAGTTATGAATTTTTGAATTTGTAACAGAGAAGCTATGCATAAGCAGACAGCTGCTTGGGAAGAACAAGCAAACAACTCATATGGAGAATGAGGATCTCGCTTATGAAGAAAATCTCGCTAATTTGTGCTGAGGATCTCGCTTATGAAGGGAATCTCACTAATTTTGTGTTGAGAATCTCGCTAGAAATTGCACTGAGTATCGCTGGTAAGGTGAGAATCGCTAGGAAAAGCTTGATCTCGCTCATAAGGAGAATCTTGCTCATGAGGATCTCACTCATGAGAAGAATCTCACTAGTAAAGCTGTTTTTAATGATGAAAGTTCCATTAGTAAATGAACTATTTGAGGTATTTTGCTAAGAATTCTAAGTAGTTTAACCGGGAATTATGTCCTTTCAGGCAAGAAGAGCTAGGAGAGGCGTATAACCTGTTAAGAGGCCAATGAGCAGTGAGTGACTATGTGATGGCTTACTGTTTTAATGATTTAGAAACTATGATTTTCTTGAAGATATTTCCCATGCTAAGTGTTTAAATGAATTGCCAAGCAACATATTTGTGAACTGTTTCTCATTTAAGTAATAAGCATGTTTTCCATGGAATTGACATGATTTGAATATGTTATCTTATCCAAATATTTCAATATGTTTTAAGTAACTCTCATTTTTATGATGAACCAGTATGATGGATGAACTAGTATGATGATTTGAGCACTAAGCCTTAGTGTTCAACTAAATGTTTATGACTAGTTAATATGACGGATACTGAAGGACAATGAGAAGGTATCCTTTCAACTAAATGTTTATGACTAGATATGACGGATACTGAAGACAATGAGAAGGTATCCTTTCAACTAAATGTTTATGACTATTATTATACGGATACTGAAAGAAGAACAATGATGAAGGTATCCTTTCAACTAAATGTTTATGACTATTATATGATGGATACTGAAGGACAATGAGAAGGTATCCTTTCAACTAAATGTTTATGACTAGTTATATGACGGATACTGAAGGACAATGAGAAGGTATCCTAGTCAAGTACCTAAAGTATGACGGTACTCAGTTATAACCACGTGTACGTAGGTAATATGACGTCGAGGGATTGAGCAAAAGGGTTCTCCCTGACTAAGGTTGACATTGAGGGTTAGATCTAATAGTTCACTCTCAACTAAGGATAAAGGCAGTCATATCTTCTCCGAGGCTAGAAGGATAGTGTGGAATTGCTAATGCTTATGAATGTTTATCAACGCATGATGTTACTAATATATGAGTTTTCCAAGTATGTTTTCCATATTTAACGCATGCTAATAGATTTTACAAGCTAGTTCACCACGATTTAAGCCAACTTATTTTATAAAGTATGAAGCATGCGTTAGGGTTAAAACTAGGCTTGATGTGCTATGTTTATATAGCTAAGATTGCTAAAGTACATGCGTTGATATTCCTAAACACAATGAAGAGAAGTACTGAAGGTAAGAAAGGTATCTGAATAAATGTACCTAAGGTGTTGATGGTACATAGAAACCTCCACATACACGTGGGTAGTTTTGAAGGAGAGGCCGAAGTATGGGTCTCCTAGGCCATAAACCAGAAAAGAGAGGCTGAAGCATAGGTCTCATGGCCGATAACAGACGTTGGGAGCTAGAGTGAGGCATGCTCATTCTCAACTAAGGAATAATGATGATTAATGGCATTTAAGAGTAGTTATCAATGCTAATGTTTAGAGAAGGTTGCTTGAGATGCCCATCGATGTATTTTTAAAGAGATCGACATAGGTGTCCATCCTAGCCATAGTTCAGTATGAAGAGATCAAAATAGGTGTCTCAATTAAGATTCCAGTTTCAGATACAATGGTTGTAAAGGTTTTATGTACACGTTTGCTTGGTATATTTTAGTTCCAGTATTATGTTTTCGAGCTTTCAGTTTAAGCATGAGATTTATGTTTTATTAAGTCACTCACTAGGCTTCTAGCTCACGTTTGCAAATGTTTTCTTTCGGGTAGCGGTCAGTTCCCAAAAGACTATTCTGTTGCTGTTCTGCCACTCAAAGAAGTAGGTTGAAGGAAGCATAATCAAAGACCTATGTTAGTTAGTACACATGTGTCTGTCTAGTGACTAGTATACTAGATGGGGCTCACTAAGTTGTAATATTCATGTATGAACAATGCTGCAAAATCCTGTAATGTAAATGTGTTAAGTTCCGAGTTAATATGTTAGTATATTGATGATATGTATGTATTCAGGGTTTGAGTGAAAAGTTAACAGATTAGTTAGGCAATAAGTGCCAGCAAAAAGGTTGGTAACTGCTGCAGTCACCATTCCATCCAGGTTAAGAGGGTAATCTGGGGTGGGGTGTGACACCTATAGTATTAATATGAATCATATTCGTATTAATTTCAACCTATAGTTTTTATATGAATCACATTCATATAATTAATATTTGAATCGTATTCAAATATTTACTTCTCTCATTAAAACTTTATATTATAATGTCTCATATACATTATACAATTAACTTCCTTTAATTGATTTGAATAATTCAAATTAATCCAAAATTAATGTGATTCTCTTTAATCTTTATTGAGCTAACAAGGGAACCTTATGGACCTATATATTGAAGCTCCAATGTGTAGGAATCCTGTGAAGGGACCATAAAGCAGAAGCGGATCGTCCCAATTTTACATAATGTAAAATTTTACAGAGACAAAAAGAAAATATGCATTTAACCTATAATTTACAACATGCATTAAACAAATTACAGAATGATAAAAAGGGTTCGAACCCTTACCTTTGAAGAAACAAATCTTCAATGGAAAAAAAATCCCTCGAACAATTGGACAACACTGCAATGGCTTCTGCGGTATTCTCTGAGTGAGAACCTAGGAGGGTGTGGGGCTCTGGTTATTTTGGATTTGTGAGAGGAAAAGAAGATTGAGAGAGAAGGGATGATGGATCAAACAGAAACATACAGAGAGACCTTCTGTTTATTTTTATCAGCAAAAAGAAAAATGAAGACAAACCATCCACTCCTACACGTTGTGGAGAGAATTAGGAGGAGTGAGTTACAATTCCCTCCCTAAAACTGATTTTTTTATTTAAAAAATAAAATTAATTTTAATAAAAAGCTTTATATATATATATATATATATGATAACTACTTTATTATATCATATATATTAAACTATATGTTATATCAAATATAACATATAACCTATAGTTTGATATTATATCTCATACAAGATAACCTATAGTTTAATTCTCTCAACAACGATATTTAATATAAATCCCATTTATATTAAATTTAATTATATGAATCCAATTCACATAATTAATATTTGAATTATATTCAAATATGTAATTTTTCTCAAATAAATATTTAATATTATAATGTATCAAATACATTATAGTAATTATATCATATATAATTAATTTCTTCAATTTAAATTAATCTAAAAACTGATTCTCATTAAATCTCGTTGAGCTACCAAAGGGACCTCATGGACCTGTAGCTTGAAGCTCCAATAGTATGTGAATAATTAATTAAACTCTTTAATTAAATTATTCACCATTCGTTAATTGTCGTGCACTCTACTAAAGATCGACATCTACTTTCTTTGTGATTGAATATAACCAATCAACAGTATAATGACCCTCCACAAATTGCTCGTAAGTACAGCTGGGCAAAATTAACGTTTTGCCCCTATAATTACATCTAACTCCTTAAGTACCACCGATCCCTCTAATGAATAATAAATCATAATCCAACTATGATTAAACCCCTCTCAAACCAGGAGAAGGTGTGACACCACATTGTTCAAGTCCCGAAATCAGCCCTTAAGGGAGCAACTTATCTACTTGCCTCGACATTGGGGAAGGAGTGAATTCCTTCTTGTGTAACTGTGTTCCCGGCTCCCCAATCAAACGAATTCCCAAAATGGTAGGTTTGTTGAGTATAGTTGGATTAAAATTACCATTTTACCTCTGTAGTTACATCTAACTTCTTAAGTACTACTGATCTCTCTAATGAACAATTAGTTATAGTCCAACTATAATCGAACCCTCTCGGGCCCGGAGAGAGTGTGGCACCACATTGTTCAAGCCCCAAAATCACCCTTAAAGAAACAATTTATCTACTTACCCTAACAATAGGGAAGAAGTGAATTCCCTTTTGTGTAGTTGTATTCCTAACTTCCTAATCAGACAAATCCCCAAATGGTAGCTTATTGAGTCGGTGAACTGGCCACTCTCACCCATACAAATCAAATGACTGCCTTCATAGGAAGAAGTTCATAATTCACTTAGGATTTAGGTCAAGTCACCTATGGTCATCCTATTGAAATGTAAATCTCTTCTAACAATGGTGTTATAAAGAGAGACTATGCATTTCGTAGTTCGATCTATTACAAACTCTTTATATAGAATAATCTCGCTCACATGTCTCCACATGGATCATCAGGAAAGATCATTTGTAACACTTTACAAACAATTGTAATAACTACAAAGTGGGTCGTATTTGTAGTGTCACTAAGATAAGGTACCCAGACTATCCATCTATTACGGACTGTTCAGGTTTTACATAAACATGATCCACCTATATGTCTCCACATACATGTTTAAGTTACATCTAATAACCTTGGATTTTAGTTTATTGGTTTTTAGGTTAATGCAACTAAATTCAAATAAAATACAACTTATTTATTAGATAAATATTAAATTTTACAAATACAATTACAAACTACAAAACCACAAGATTTAGGGTATCAACCCCAACAGTCTTTTCTTCTCTGTAACTCTTATGGGACAATGTATCCTTCAACAGGTTTTTCTTCCTGCGTGAGAGATGTGGAGAAAGGGAGTTATAACCCCTTTTTCCAATGCCTAATAACTCCCAAAAGGGAGTTATTATTTAACATACATACATACATATATACATACATACATACATATATACATACATACATACATACATATATACATACATACATACATACATACATATATATATATATATATAAATTAATAATATTAATCAATTAACAATTAAACATATTATATTTAATTTCATCTGAATCATATTCAAATGATATTCTCTCACATAACCTATAATTTTAATATGAATCTTATTCGTATTAATTTTAACTTATAGTATTTATATGAATCATATTCATATAAACAACATTTGAATCTTATTCAAATATATCACTCTCATATAGTATTATAAATCATATTTATAATTAATTATATATTATAATATATCAATATACATTATATTAATTTGAATTTCATTCAAATATTTATCTCTCTTATTAATTATGAATCATGTTCATAATTAACTATAATGTATCAATGTACATTATACTTTATATTATTCATATTTATATAAAAGTTTCCCTTAAATAATTTGAATAATTCAAATTATCCCAACTTGTTTTATCCTTACTGAGCTAGTAAATGGACCTAATGGACTTAAAGATTAGAAGCTCCAATGATACGAGATTAATTAATTAAACTCTTTAATTAATTAACCAACATTCATTAATTGTCGGTCACTCAACTTTAGACCGATAGTTGTACTCTTCGCACTGTAGATATATTTCTGTGTCCATGAATATAACCAATCAACAGTAAGTCGACCTTTCACGAATTGCTCATAACTAGCTTGGTCAAATTACTATTTTACCCCTATAGTTACATCTAACTCCGTAAGTACCACCGATCCTTTTAATGAACAATTAGTTATAGTCCAACTATAAATTAGTCTCCTTTCTGGCTAATGAGAGGGTGAGGGCTCTAATTGTTCAAGACCCGGAATCAGTTCTTAAGGGAGTTATTCATTTACTTATCCTAGAACCAAGAAGGAGTGAATTCCATCTTGTGTAGCTATATTCCCATCTCCCTACTCGGAGAAATCCCAAAATGGTAGGCTTATTGAGTAAGCAAATTTGGCCACTCTCACCAATACAAATCAAAGGATTGTCCTCATAGATAGAAATTCGAAACTCATTCAAAATTAAGGTCGAGTCACCTGCGGTCATCCTATTGAAATGTAATCTCTTCAAGTAACGGTGTTATAAATAGAGACTAATCATTTCACGGTGTGGTCTTATACAAACTCTTTGTATAGGATACCTTCACTCACATGTCTCCATATGAACGAGTAAGATCAAATCATTTCTAACATTTTACAATAATTATAACAATTACAAAGCAAGCTGTATCCGTAATGTCACTAGGATAAGATACCCAATCTTATCCA
Organism: Benincasa hispida; assembly: GCF_009727055.1. Lineage (NCBI taxonomy): Eukaryota > Viridiplantae > Streptophyta > Magnoliopsida > Cucurbitales > Cucurbitaceae > Benincasa > Benincasa hispida. The sequence goes on along the minus strand of NC_052360.1, from coordinate 46,839,177 downwards.
TACTACAGACCATTTAGGTTATTACTTAAATATGATCCACCTATATGTCAATAACATACATATTTAAGTTACATAAAATAATTAACCTCAGATCTTAGTTTATTGGATTGAGTTAATGCACAAATAAAATAACTTTTATTTTATTAATAACAATTTATTTATACAAGTTTACAAACTACGAAAATAATGAGATTTAGGACACAATCCCAACAAATGAAAACATCACTCAAGATCTTTGACTCGCTACATTACAATGTTGTGCACCAACTTCTTGAATGTTGCAACAGGTAATGCCTTCGTGAATAAGTCTGCCAAGTTATCTTTAGAAGAAATTTGCTGAACAATGATCTCGCCATATTCTTCAAGGTCATGGGTGTAGAAGAGCTTTGGTGAGTTATGCTTTGTTTTATCTCCTTTAAAATATCTTCCTTTGATTTGAGCTATGCATATTGTATTTGTTGGGTTTTATGCCATAAACTAGTGGTTTGTAATAATATAAATAATTTATTTATCAATAAAATAATTATTATTTTATGCTTAGAATTTCGTAACTCAAATCTAATAAACTAAAATCCAAGGTTACTTAATGAAACTTGAACAATATGTAGTTTACATACAAGTGGATCATGTTCAAGTAATAACCTAAATGGTCTATAGTATATGGATAAAGTTTAGTGTCTTATCTTGGTAACACTAGGTCTACGACCCACTTTATAATCGTTACAAACGAGGTGATCCAAGTCGTTCATGTGGAGACATGCAAGTGGAGATATCCTATACAAAGTATTTGTATATGATTGGATCACGGAATAATTAATCTCTTTGTAACACCCTTGACTGAACATATTAATATTTTACAGAATTACCATATGTAACTCGATCTCAATCTTGAGTGAGTTATGAAATCCTACCTATGAGGACTCATCATTTGATTTGTATGAGTGAGAGTGGTCCGAGTCATTGACTCAATAAGCCTACCATTTTGGGGAAGTGATGGAGTCGGGAACTGGGAACATTACACAAGATGAAATTCACTCCTTCCCGCCTTAGGGTAAGTAGATGAATAGTTTCCTTAAGTGCTAATTTTAGGTCTTGAACAATGGGGTCCCACCCTCTCACTGGTATGAGAGGGACTTGGTTTATGGTTGAACCATAAACAAATTGTTCATTAGAGGATCAATGGTACTTAAGGACAGAGATAATTACAGAGGTAAAACGATAAGTTGACCCAGCTGTCAAACAACTCATGAAGGATTGACTTACTTATAATGGTTATATCCATGGATGCAACATGTTCAACCGTGCATAAGAGTGCAACTACAAGTCTATGTTGGGTTTCCCCATAATTAATGAATGTTGATTTATTTAATTAAAAAGTTTAATTAATTAAATCTCTGATTATTGGAGCTTATACTCTATAGGTTCATTGGGTCCCCTTGCTAGTTCACAGTGGGAAAAACAAGAACCAAAAGTTTTGAAAGAATTTGAAATGTTCAAATTAATTAAGGGTAGTCAACGGATATGTGTTAGTTGTATATGATATAATTAATATAATGTATATATATACATTATAGTATAAAGTTTATCTTGAATGAGATTAAAAATTGGACTATATAATATGAGAGATTTAAATATATTTGAATAAGATTCAAATATTAAATAATATGATGAGATTCATATTAAAACTATAGGTTAAAATTTAAAATGAACGAAGTTCATATTAAAACTATAGTTTACGAGAGAGAAGTATATTTGAATATGACTCAAATATATATTTAATTAAATATGAGATATTTAATTAATTAATTAACCATTATTTAATCAATTTAATTATTATTAAATTAAATTAATATAAATTTAAATTAAATAATAAATTCTCCCTTACATTGTAGGGGAGTGGGGAAGGGGAGTTGCAACTCCTCACTCTCATTGGAGAGATTTGCAATTGGTGTAGTTAGTTTTTTTTTTTTTTTTTTTTTTTTTTTTTTTTTACGTAGAAAAGAAAAGGATATCTCTTGCTCTCTCAAGCACCTAACTCTAAAAAATCATAGAGAAGAATGTCTCTACAAATCAATTCCTTTTTTCTCTTTCAACAAGGTTCCCACCAACCGATCTTTGCCAAAGAATAATAGGGAAGATATTTCGGAAGTGTCCTTGAACGTGTTGTGAGATCCATTCATTAAGAAAGAAGAAGGAATTGCTGAGGAAAGAAGAAAAGTCTTCAAAGGTATTTTTCTTCTTCCCTCTTAATCCATGCTTAATTTACTGCATTTTGATGTATTGTTTTTTTTTTTTTTAATGTGAATTCAAAAATAAAATCAAAGCAAAAGCAACTATTCACTTTGTTGGGGGATTTGATCCCTTCAATTATATCAGAGCCAACTCGTTGCTTTGTTTTATTTTGAATTTAACACAAAAAAGTATGTTGGGTTGTTTTTTGTATATGTCATGTACGAGGATTTTGCAAAATAGATAATTTCATTTTTCCTATATTTGAAATAGCCTCAAAGTAAAATGTATGCTTATCTAATGAGATTAGATCAAATATAGATCTTTTGATTTAGCTTTAAATGATTTAAAATGGGTAAATTAAAAGATTAAATAATAAAAGAATACCTATAAGGGAACTCTGTCTAAGGAAGATTCTGTCTTTGGGTTTTAAGTTGACAGTAATGGAACACCCCTACTTGGGAACTGACCTAGGAATTGAATTAGTCAAATTTTATTATAACATAATATGACTAGCTTACGAAAGAGTATAATAAACTTGGATATTTCACATTATGTTGACTATCCAAACATAAGAGTTATATTTGAGCAAACAAATTTAAAACTTGGATAAATGATGGATCCTAAGTTTGTCTAAGTAATGAAACCCCTATTTCAAAATACTTAGTGGAAGAATAGATGTACATGATATGATGCCTCTCCTGCGATCTCTGGAAAGATTCACATCGTGAGACTCATGCTTGGCCTCGTGGTGGCTTTGTTTCAGCTCTGCTTTTGTCCCCGTTCGGAAGGTGTTTGCATGAGTCAAGATCAATGTGAATTAGAGAAAATATTTATGGTAAGTGGGAGAAGGACATGAGTCAACATATCTTGCAGTCTCCATCATTGGTTTAAACCGTGAGACTCATGTTTGGCCTCGTGACGACTTTATTGTGGCTCTGCTTTCGTCCCCTTTTGCAACATATTTGCATGGGTCAATATCAAGAAAAACTCTAGCAATGTGTAGGACTTTAGTTTTCTCTTTCCAATATTGACCTTCCATTCGATAGGCCTGTTGGGGAAGAACTATAAGATATAAAATGATGGTTTGCACTTACAAGAACACATTTAAGTTGTTAATGGTGTTTTGACCAAATAATGGTAACTAACATTATAGGAATAAGAGTTATTATAGTGTAATGATTGGTTGAGAATGTCTCAATCCAGTGGAGGAGCACTTGACCTACCCTTTGGGGTACTTGTTCTAAATCACTAAAGTATCATTGCATTAGACATGATTTATAGGGTTCGTAAAATTTAATGCTAAATTTAAATGGATATTTGATTGCATGTTGTTAACTAATATATTTTATGAGGAGATTCTTTCCAAACTAGCTTGAGGAGTCATACAATGAGGAATTTTGGAAATACCTCAATAGGAAGAAAAATAAGAATGAAAGTAAATTTGATTTACTGGATTCTTAGTGGAGAATTAAGAATCGCACCTAGATAGTTGAATAAGGATTCACTATCACATTTTTCTTCATTTTAATTATTGTAATTCTTGGAAAATACTTAATGACATAAGATAGTTTCTACAGTTGGCACCAGGAAGCCCATCTCAGTTAGTGTAGTGGGAGATATGAAATGTCATAATTGTTACTTATGTTGAAAAGAGTGCTTTATCACCATAAGAGAAATTCGATTTCTCAAAACCTTATTACTAATTAATTCTTGAAATGGATGTTTCATGTAATAAAGTGTATTTTCAAAAGTTGTATGAAAATATGTTCAACCTTAAGTAAGTACAAATAGTATGAGTTAAAATGTTTAACACCTACAAAAAATACTATACTGAGAAATTCAGGATTATTGAATCCAGAATAAGAAAGACAAATTATTTTCTCCAAAAAGATACTTGTCTTTGGAAATTAAAGTTGACTATCATCAATTTAATGGAATGACTAGTACAGGTAATTCTCCAAAGGTTAGAGTTAAATTACTTTACCTGTTTGAAGATCTTACCTTTCATGTAAGATAGTCATTGAACCTTACTGGATAAGGTTAGAGACCAAAAAACATATTTGACTTACACATTTTGATCCAAGTGGTCTGACAAATGTAAAAGTCAAACAAACATTATAAATATGTCATCAATCTGATTGATGAATGTTTAGTGTTTGAATATCTTTATTTAATGAAGCTAAAGTCATTTCTTTGAAGAGTTCAAAGAAGTTAGACTAAAGTTTAAATCAATTAGGCAAGTCTATCAAGATATATTATGATAAGATCATACAAGTATAGAAATTTTAGTACTACGCCTAATTGATAGGAAATGAGATTATATTTCAACTTTAAGCATTAGATACAATTTGGGTGAAATTTCTTCAAAAGGAGAAAGATGACCTAGTTAGATTTGGTCATATTAATGATAAGTACTTTGTAGACATGGTCAAATCATTAATAAGTTATACATCATTACATACTTTGATTAGGACATGCAATAGAGATTGCATCGTGAACATTATTCCCTCCAAAACTATCTTGGAGACAATTTTGGATTATGAAAGTTTAGTAAACCAGTTTACAACATTTCTAGATTTGGGTTGTTAAGATGCATATGCTGAAACAAATCCAAAAGGAATATATATGTTTAAAAGTATGTCTATAAGTTGGTTGTCCTTGAGGAGATAAAGAATGGGCTTTTATGAAATCATGAATATAATTAATGTATTTGTATGGCAAATATTAATTTTATAAGTAATGTCGAGTAAAAGACTGAAAACCTTTATTAAGGTTAAATAATGTTGATATTTTGGTTCCAAGTAAATTCAATAAATAGTTAATAAGTGTTATTAACCATTTAATTTCATTTGAATGTCAAATGAATCCTAGTCAAACAAGATAAGCCTTCATTGTAGTGGGAGAGTTATTGGATAAGTCAACCTTTACAATGACTTAGTTGAAGTCAAAGTTGTCATGTTGTCTGACAAAATTAAAGGCTTATCATCCTCAAAATTGTGTTGAAGGATGTTGACAAGGATTAAAGGGTCAAAATCATGAACTCAAGATAAAGTCTATGTACTTTATCTCAGTTTGGATTTGTAAATTTTCTTGATGGGGTAAAACTCATAGGATATGAACAGATCTACAAAAGGAGACGTGCATATATAGATAAGAAGATACATATCTTCAAAGTAAGACTCATGGCACAGAATGAAATATGTTGAGGAAAATTAGACCGTGGGTCAATTTTTTCACTCATTTCCATATTGGAGTCTTTGGGCATTGTTTAATTTATTGTCACATATGAGATATGTAAAAATGAATGTTTAGATTCTTTTATAAAAAGAGTTTAAAGAAAGCATCTACACAATTAAAAAAAAAGGAGTTCAACTTTCAAAGATAAAATACAAAGAGTTTGCATAATTGTATATGTTCATTTAAGAAATGAAGAAGATAATTAGATCTTTGAATATAAAGTTTGATAAGATTTATCATAACCGATGACTTTGAACAAATATTAATGATCTTGTATAGACAATAAGTCATTAATTGACAAGTGGATATTTCTTATGTTTTATGTTAATAACGAAGTATTACTCATTTTGAATGATGTATTATAACATAAAAATTTTACTACCAACTAATTAGGGACATAATATTAAGTTTGTCTCAAGCATTTTACATTTACAAAATGTTTGTTAAGTATTAGATGCAGAACTTTATAAGACTGATAGTGTATCATTCTAATGTGAAGTCACCTAAGTCACCTCAAGTGTTAAGGACAAATGGTTAATTATCTTCTGTCAGCATGAGATAATTAATGCATAAATGGGACTTAACATACAATTTGTTTGTTATATCGGTTATGTCATTGGTGTGACATTGAGTAACAAAAATTAAAAACTTTTTGAAAGTATCGACGGATAATGAGAAATTTTGTGATGTTAAGATATGATATTTCACAAGATATACAAAGATTTAGAGAAATCCATTTTAAGATTAGTTTTATCCTTTGTGGTGGATAATGGTACAAAAGTTAATTGTTTTTGCTTGTGAAACAAAATAAATGTAGCCATAAAATTGTTGGGAATGGTGTCCTAAATCTCCTTGTAATCTCATAGTTTGTAAACTCTGTATAAACATATTATTATTAATAAAATAAGTGTTATTTTACAAGAATTTACTCAATCTAATAAATTAAGATCCGAGGTTATTTTATGTAAATTTAAACAAGTATGTAGAGACATACAGGTTGATCTTGTTTAAATAATAACCTAAATGGTCTGTAGTATATGGATAAGGTTGGGTACCTTATCTTGGTGACACTACGGATACGACCCGCTTTGTAGGTGTTACAAGTGTTATAAAATGCTACAAATGATCTGATCCTGATCATTCATGTGGAGACATGCGAGCAGGGGTATCCTATACAAAGAGTTTGTATAAGACCAGACCACGAAATGATTAGTCTTTTTATATAACCCCGTTGATAATAGAGACTTACATTTCACTAGAATGACCATAGGTGACATGACCTGAATTCTTAGTGAGTTGTGAACTCCTGCTCATGAAGGCGGTCATTTGATTTGTATGGGTGAGAGGGGCTAGATTGCCAACTCAACAAGCCTACCATTTTGGGGATTCGTTTGGTTGGGGAGCTGGGAACTCAGCTTCACAAGACGGAATTCACTTCTTCCCCAATACAGGGGTAAGTAGATAAATTTCCCCCTTAAAGGCTGATTCAGAGTCTTGAACATAGTGGCCACACCCTCTCTTGGGAAGAAAGAACTCAGTCATAGTGGGACTATGACTTATTGTTCATTAGAGGAATTAGTGGTACTTAAGGAGTTAGATGTAACTACAAAATAAAAATGATAATTTGGCCCAGCTGTACTTACGGGCGATTTGTGAAGGGTCATTGCACTGTTGATTGGTGATATGGACATAGAAATATATCTGTAGTGCGAAAAGTGTAGTTGTCGGTCTTTAGTGAAGTGCTTGACAGTTAACAGGGTGGATACCGTGATTAAATAGTTTAGTCAGTTATTCACGTACTGTTGGAGCTTCAAGCTATAGGTCCATAAGGTCCCCTTGGTAGCTCAATGGATTCAAATTGAGAATCAGATTTTGGGTTAGTTTGTAGTGTTCAAATTAACAAGAGGGAATTTGATTATATATAATATAGTTAAATGAATTCAATTATTTTTAAATGCAATAAAAATAGAAAAAGAACTATGGTTTATATGTTGCATATGATGTAATATTAAAACTATAGGTTATAAATATAATATGATAAGTTAGTTACTGTATTTATTTATAATTTATTAATTATATGATAATCAATATTTCTTTTTCTAAATAACGGACCTTGGTGGGTGGTTATGCATGGTTTTATGATAACCGTGAGATAAAAAGGAAAATTTTTTTTCCAAATCATTCGATCGAATTGTCTCACAAAAAAATTCACTATCAAGTAAAAGGAGTTTTACTACATGATAGTTATACAAAGCCTAAACGATCAAGCGTCAAGTTACTATATGATAATACTCATTTCTTCACGATCGAGTATCAAGTGTATATGATAGACTTCTTCCTCTATACGAATTTTCATCGCACACTCGATCGTCTACTCGATTGTTTACTTCCTTCTTCCCTCTATTCAAAATCATAAAGAGCTCACAACTCCTGGATTCTCACACCGAGAATATCAAGGTAATCTTGCGGTTGTGTCAAGTTCTGTTCGAGGATCGAGGATCGAGTTTTTATAGTTGGTGATCGAGGATCTTTCAGTTGATCGTTGTGTTCGTGCTGTTTGGACACGTTGGTGACCGATCGAGGGAAATATGTGAAGAAATAGTTCTTCAAAGGTATTGTCACTTGATCCTTTGTATTTAATTTAAGAAGCATGATTTTTATAAATTGTATACACGAAAGTCTAAATCCAATAAACTAAGATCCATAACTATTACATGAGTACTTGAACTTTATGTGGAGACATAAGAATGGATCAGGTTTGAGTAAATAGTCAAAATGATCTATAGTATATGAATAAGGTTGGGTACCTTATCCTGGTAACACTATTGGATACAGCCTACTCTGTAGTTGTTACAAAGAGTTGTAAAGTGCTACAAACGAAGTGATCCTAATTCGTATATGTTATGACATGAGGAGTGGGAGCGTCCTATGCAATGAGTTTGCATAAGATCAGACCAAGAAATAAGTCACTCTTACTTTATAATGTTGTTTACTATATAAAACGAACTATTTCACTTAGATGACCTAGGTAACTCGATCTTAATCCTGAGCTAACTATGAACTCCTGTTTATTTAGGATTATCCTTAGATTTGCATAGGTGAGGGTTGGCTCAATAGTGCTGGCTCAATAAGCCTTCTATTTCAAGGGTAAGATTGAATAGATAGCTGGGGACATAGGGTGCAAGATGGAATTCATATCTACCCAATTTAGGGATAGGTTGTTCTCTCAAGTACTAAATCCAGGTCTTGAACAAGGGATCCCACCCTCTCGCTAGGCTGAGAGAGTTTTGGTTTAGTGATTGGATAAAAAATTAGTTGTTCATTACAAAATTAGTAGGAACTTGAGAAATAAAAAGTAATCTCAGGGGTAAAACAGATATTTGACCCACCCGTTATTACGAACAACCTGTGAAGAGTCGACTTACTAATTATGGTTAATGTGGACATAATATATCTACAGTGAGGGGAGTGAAACAGTGAGGAGAGTGCAACTATGGGCTTTAGTGGAGTGACCCATTAGTTAACGAATGTGGGTTAATTTGGTCTAATGAGTTTAGCCAATTGATCTCGAATCGTTGGAGCCCATGATTTGTAGGTCCGCGAGGCCCCCTACTAGCTCGTAAATGGATTAGCTCTAGAGTAGTGTGATAAGTTAATTTGAAACGCTCAAATTAGAATTAAGAGAATTAGTAATTATATGAGACTTAATTACGTGTTTAATTTTAGAATTAAACGGGATAGGAGAATTTATATTTGAATATGATTTAAATATATGAAGATGGTTTTTTTTTGTAAAAAATAATTTTACATTTGATATTAAATTAATTAGAATTATTTAAATTGTTTAAAAATTATTTATTAATTTTATTATAAAATTAATTTTGTAAAATTAATAATTTTTCCAATTTCATAAATGAAATTGATTTTTTAAATCAATTTGAGAAGTTGGAAAAATGAAAACCACAAATGGAATTTTTGGTTATTCCATTATCACCTTCATTAGTAGCTCACACAAAATCCATCCATTTGCCTTCAATTACTCCAAGCATGAGTGCACCTTATGCAGTTATCTTCCTTGCATGATTGTTTGCAATATATTGAAGAGATTGAAGTGATTTTGAGGCATGCAATCGATAGAATTTTAGCTGGAAATTCGTGGTGAAGAAGGTGTTTTTCTTCAACAAGATTGCTGCTGTGAGTACTTCTAAAAAATCTCTTAATTCAAGCTTGTTTTGAGTCCCATAACTCAATCTAGAGCACTAAGAGAATAGTGGGGAAGATCTTGAGGTGGTCTGCAACAAGTTTTAGAGAAGATTACAGCTGGAGATCGAGCTTTGAAGTAGTTCTACAAAGGTATGTCATGAAACTCAGTTGTTTCTACAAGAGCATGCTTTATATTTTGCCAAAATTAATGAATTAGAGTGCTTAATGATCCTTGTTGCTTTCGCTGTTGCTGATACAATCCTTCAATTTATTTGTCTTGGAGACGTGCTTGGTAGAGAATGATGATTCTGCCTGGATAATTGATTCAGGGGCTAATAACAACGTATGTTGTTCTCATCAAGGATTTAGTTCTTGGAAACAGTTGGAAGCTGGAGAGTTGCCTCTTAAAGTTAGTACTGGTGAGGCCGTTTCAGCTGTTGCTTTAGGTAGGCTTAAGTTATTTTTGGACAAGAAACGATATCTGTTATTGGATAATGTTTATGTAATTCTCATATCAAGAGGAACTTTCAGTTTCTTGTCTAATTGAACAAAATTATTCCATCTCCTTTTCTGAGAATAAAGTGTTATTTTTAAGAATGGTATGGAGATAGGTTTTGGTTCAATGGAAAACAACATGTATGTACTAAGGCCATTAGTTATAAAAGCCTTGCTTAATACTGAAATGTTCAAAACAGCAACAACTGTAAAAAGACCAAGAATTTCTCCTAAGAAAATTCCCATCTTTGGCATATGAGATTAGGTCACATCAATCTCAATAGAATCGAGAAGTTGGTGAAAAGTGGACTTCTAAATGGTTTAAATGAAAACTCTTTGCCAGTATATGAATCTTGCCTTTAAGGCAAAGTGACCAAACGACCTTTTATTGAAAAAGGTTATAGAGCCAAGGAAATCTTGGAGCTTATACATTCAGACCTCCGTGGTCCGATGAGTGTAAGAGCACAAGGTGGGTATGAATATTTCATCTCTTTCATAGATGATTATTCTAGATTTGGATATCTGATGACATAGAATTAGCTGTCAATTACTTGACAACCAAAGTTTTAGGGACGCAGTATGCGATGCATGTTCTTAAAGTATGCGTTGATTATCATGTGTCAGTGGTCATGCGTTGGAATGACTATGCGTTAACAAATGTATACAATGACCATGCGTTCTTGTCACAAGTTTTCTTGTGCTCACGCCAAGTATAACGCGAACGCAAGTTTTTTGGGTGATCCGAGGTCGAACTCATGGACTTGTAGCTAGAAGTATGCGGTAATGTGTATGTGGCAGTTGAATAAAAGAATGATGGAGGGGTTTTTATGCTAACACTACTCCCTGTCTCTTATACACATCTAGATGTGTATAAGAGACAGGACTTGTAGCTAGATGTATGCGGTAATGTGTATGTGGCAGTTGAATAAAAGAATCGATGGAAGGGTTGTTAAGCTAACACTACTCCTACTCCTAACTAACAGACAATGCAATGAGAATATGAATGAGAGGTAGAGACACAACAACTATTGACAGGAAGTAAATGGATGGAAAAATAGATAAAATGTGGGGATGTCTTCATTGCAACCCTTAAGAGTGATCACAAGGGCAACCTTAGTCAACGTAAGCTATGCGATCATGCTACACACACTTGAGCCTAATTTTAGGACGCATGCGATGTATATGTGATAGTGTCGGGAAGCCTATGCCTGCCTAAACCTCCATAACCCGCTCACGTGCTCTACCGCATGAGTGTGATAGGCCCATACCACCGTATCCTAGTTTTGGATGCATGCAATATCCTATCTGTAGGGTGCATACGCTGTGTGATAGCTAACAGAGCTTATTCCTAAGTCTCCATTCTTGCTTATGCAAACCTAATCTAGCTCTTCCGAGCATCGATTCTAACCTAGCTCTCTTGAGTCTTAGGTTCTTTCTTTAGACCTCTCCCAAGTAGCTCTAAAGGTGCGATGGATGCATACATAAAACAAGGTAACCACATAAACTTGGCTGACGCATGATTATTCCTATCTCTAGTGTACAATAGCTTGCATTGCTTAATGCGACCAACCACTTACCCTCTCGGGCAGTTAGTTGTTGTTGACTTTATTCATAGACAAGCACTATGTTAGCTTCACACTACACAAAAAAGGCTTTCTCACACACTCACGCAATGCACACCTCTCGGTGGTTTGCTACATGCTTCATATCTCTAATCCACATGACTAAGTATGCGATACTCTAGCAATCTCACTAAGTGATGTAATGAAAGTTAAGGATGCTAAGTAAAGAAGATGGAGATGGAATCGGAGGAAACACAGAAATGCATTGAACACATAATGTATTAATTCCTTAATCACAAAATGTAATACAATAAAATATAAGAAAAGGGAAGAAAATGAAATGACCAGCTGGAAGCAATGACTTGCTTCCAGGATATGTGCATCAAGGCTGCCAGTGGTGCCATGGATGGGTGGTGGAGCTGACTCTCCCGAGATCTAGCTCTGATCGAAGGCTTCGGTCATCACTCGGAATGGATAAGGGAGATGAAGAACTCTCAAGCTTTCTTCTCAAGCATTAGTCTGGATCGCAGGGGTAACCCTGGATAAGTTGAAATTTTGCTCATCGGCTTCTTTATATAGAGCTTGGATCGCTGACAGCATTAATGGACTGCTCTAATTCTAATAGCATTGTAGGTGAAATGTCAACATCATCTTTTGATTTCCTTGAGATATGCACTGGTGCGTTCATTCCACCAACTTTGTGTTGATCCCTCTATTATGCGTTATTGTGTAGTCGCAATCATGCAGTGACCGCATTTGCTTAATACCGAAGCTTCTACACGATGACTGCAATCACTTGACGATCGCAACTCCTATGCGATGGACGCATGCGGCTGATCACCGCAATACCCATGCGTCTGTCTCTTATACACATCTAGATGTGTATAAGAGACAGATACCGAAGCTTCTACACGATGACTGCAATCACTTGACGATCGCAACTCCTATGCGATGGACGCATACGACTGATTACCGAAACACCTATGCATTGATCAAATCCGTTCGCCTTTGTGATGGAGACTTCCTCCGCATGCAGTCGTCTATGCGGTAGTCCGGCTTCCGCGTTTGCATCCACTTTCTGTTAGCTACAAAAATAGATGATTCAATGCATAATAACGCATAATAATGGGTTAGCCGAGATTCCTAATACTAAATGCTGCAAGCTCATTTTCTCATGAATTCCTAACATAATTGCCGCATATTCTGCTTGACAACCCTCATAATTCTAAATAAAAGGCCTAAGATGACATGTATTTCTGCATGTCATCAATATCTATAGCTAATGCAACATAAGTTTGAAGCTCTTGAAAAGTTCAAGGAGTATAAGACTGAAATTGAAAACTTGTTAGGTAAAAACGTAAAAACACTACGATCTGATCGTAGTGGAGAGTATATGGACTTAGAATTTCAGAACTATATGATAGAACATGGAATGACGTCTCAACTCTCAGCCCCAGGTACACCTCAGCAGAATGGTGTATCAAAAAGGAGAAACAAAACCTTGTTGAACATGGTTCGGTCTATAATGAGTTATGCTCATCTTCCAGACTCGTTTTGGGGATATGTAATAGAGACCGCAGTTTACATTTTGAACAATGTCCCCTCAAAGAGTGTTTCTGAAACACCTTTGAAGTTATGGAGAGGCCGTAAAGGTAGTTTATGCCACTTCAAGATTTGGGGATGTCAAACTCACGTGCTTGTGGCGAACCCTAAAAGTTGGAACCTCGTTCCAAAGTATGCCTATTTGTAGGTCACCCTAAAGAAACGATAGGTGGATACTTCTATGATCCAAGTGAGAATAAAGTGTTTGTATCAACAAATGCTACCTTCTTGAAAGAAGACCACATAAGGGATCATAATCCACGAAGTAAACTTGTTTTAAATGAGATTTTTAATGAGACTACTAAGACTTCAACAAGAGTTGTTGAACAGGCTGATAGATCAACAAGAGTTGTTGATGTCAGTTCATTTAATCAACCATCTCAAGAGTTGAGATTGCCTTGATGTAGTGGGAGGATTGTGAACCCACTTGTACATTACTTGGGTTTAACAGAAGCCCAAAACATCATATCTGATGATGGAGTTGAGGATCCGTCGTCCTATAAGCAAGCGATGGAAGATGTTGACAAAGATAAATGGATCAAAGCCATGAGTCAAGAAATGGAGTCAATGTACTTCAACTTTGTTTGAGAGCTTGTAGATCAACTTGATGGGGTAAAACCTATAGGTTGTAAATGGATCTATAAGAGAAAAAGAGGTGTAGATGGAAAGGTACAAAACTTTAAGGCTAGACTTGTGGCAAAGGTTATACCCAGGTTGAGGGAGTGGACTATGAAGAAACTTTCTCACCTATTGTCATGTTAAAGTATATCAGGATTCTCCTATCTATAGCCACATATTATGACTATGAGATACGGCAAATGGACATCAAGACTGCCTTTTTGAATGGTAATCTTGAGGAGACCATCTACATGGCTCAACCAAAAGGATTCATTGAACAAGATCAAGAGCAAAAGGTTTGCAAGCTTAATTGGTCCATTTATGGATTGAAACAAGCATCTAGATCTTGGAATATACGATTTGATACTGTGATCAAATCTTATGGCTTTGATCAGAATGTTGATGAGCCTGTGTTTACAAGAAAATCATCATCAACTTAGTAGCTTTTCTTGTGCTGTATGTGCCCAATTCCAAATGAAAGATTTGGGAGAGGTGCAGTATGTTCTAGGGATCCAGATCATAAGAGATTGTAAGAACAAAAGGTTGGCCTTGACTTAGGCATCGTACATTAACATGATGCTTGTTAGATATTCGATGCAGAACTCCAAGAAGGGTTTATTACCTTTCAGGTATGGAATTGTTTTATCTAAGAAACAGTGTCCTAAAACACCTCAAGAGGTTGAAGAAATGAGACGGATTCCCTATGCATCGGCTGTTGGTAGTATGTATGCAATGTTATGTACTAGACCTGACATTTTCTATGCAGTAGGGATTGTCAGTCGATATCAGTCCAATCTAGGATTAGATCATTAGATGGCGCTCAAAACGATCCTCAAGTATCTTCGGAGAACGAGGGACTATATGCTCGTGTATGAAGATAAAGATATGATCCTTATAGGATACACATCAGGGTCAGTGTTCACTCTAAATGGAGGAGCTATAGTATGGCGAAACATCAAGCAAGGATGCATCAAAGACTCCACTATGGAAGCTGAATACGTAGCTTTTGTGAAAGCTGCTAAAAAGGCTATTTGACTTAAGAAGTTCCTTAATGATTTGGAAGTTGTTCCAAATAGGACTTTGTCAATCACACTTTATTGTGACAATAGTGAAGCTATGGCAAATTCTAAGGAACCTTAGAGTCACCGAAGAGGCAAGCACATAGAATAGAAATATCATTTGATCCGAGAGATTGTGCATCACAGTGATGCGATTATCACGAAGATCGCGTCAGAGAACAACGTTGCCGATCCATTTACAAAGGCTCTCACAGCTAAAGTGTTCGAGGGTCACCTAGAAAGTCTGGGTCTACAAGATATGTAGCACCTTGTCTAGGGCAAGTGGGAGATGTTACTAGGGTATAGTGTATACCCTAGTTTATTGTATTTTGTACTATCTTTGTATTGTACATTAGTTTCCTTAGGCTTTAGGACAAGTGAGAGATTGTTGGGAATGGTGTCTCCTTGTAATCTCATAGTTTGTAAACTCTGTATAAACATATTGTTATTAATAAAGTAAATGTTATTTTATAAGCATTTACTCAATCCAATAAACTAAGATCCGAGATTATTTTATGTAAATTTAAACAAGTATGTAGAGACATACAAGTTGATCTTGTTTAAATAATAACCTAAATGGTCTGTAGTAGATGGATAAGTTTGGGTATCTTATCATGGTGACACTACGAATACTACCCGCTTTGTAGGTATTACAAGTGTTGTAAAGTGCTACAAATGATCTGATCCTGATCATTCATGTGGAGACATGCGAGTGGGGGTATCCTATACAAAGAGTTTGTATAAGACTGGACCACGAAATGATTAGTCTCTTTGTATAACACCATTGATAATAGAGACTTCATTTCACTAGGATGACCATAAATGACATGACCTGAATCTTGAGAGAGTTGGGAACTCCTACTCATGAAAGCGGTCCTTTGATTTATATGGGTGAGAGTGGCCAGATTGCCAACTCAACAAGCCTACCATTTTGGGGTTTTGGGGAGCTGGGAACTTAGCTTCACAAGACGAAATTCACTTCTTCCCCGATGCAGGGGTAAGTAGATAAATTGCTCCCTTAAGGGTTGATTCCAGGTCTTGAACATAGTGGCCACACCCTCTCTTGGGAAGAGAGAACTCAGTCATAGTGGGACTATGACTTATTGTTCATTAGAGGAATTAGTGGTACTTAAGAAGTTAGATGTAACTACAGGAGCAAAACGGTAATTTGGCCCAACTGTACTTACGAACAGTTTGTGAAGGGTCATCCACTATTGATTGGTTATATGGACACAAAAATATATTTATAGTGCAAAGAGTGTAGCTGTTGGTCTTTAGTGGAGTGTCTGGCAGTTAACGGATGGTGGATATCGTGATTAAAGAGTTTAGTCAGTTATTCACGTACCGTTGGAGCTTTAAGCTATAGGTCCATAAGGTCCCCTTGGTAGCTCAATGGATTCAAGTTGAGAATCAGTTTTTGGGTTAGTTTGAAATGTTCAAATTAAGAAGAGGGAATTTGATTATATATGATATAATTCAATTAATTCAATTATATATGATATAATTGATATAATGTACTTGATACATTATTAGATTGGAGGAATTAATATAAATATGATTTATATTAAATTCCATAAAAATAGAAAAAGAACTATAGTTTATATGTTGCATATGATGCAATATTAAAACTATAGGTTATAAATATAATATGATAAGTTAGTTATTGTATTTATTTATAATTTATTAATTATATGATAATCAATATTTCTTTTTCTAAATAACTGACCTTGGTGGGTGGTTATGCATGGTTTTATAATAACCGTGAGATAAAAAGGAAAAATTGTTTTTTCAAATCATTCGGTCGAATTGTTTCACAAAAAAAATTCACTATCAGTAAAAGGAGTTTTACTACATGATAGTTATACAAAGCCTAAACGATCAAGCGTCAAGTTACTATATGATAATACTCATTTCTACACGATCGAGTATCAAGTGTATATGATAGACTTCTTCCTCTATACGAATTTTTCCATCGCACACTCGATCGTACTGATTCATATTACTTCCTTCTTCCCTCTATTCAAAATCATAAAGAGCCCACAACTCCTGGATTCTCACACCGAGAATATCAAGGTAATCTTGCGGTTGTGTCAAGTTCTGTTCGAGGATCGAGTTTAACTTGCTGGTGATTGAGGATTTTCCAGTTGCTCGTTGTATTCATGCTGTTTGGATGCTTTGGTGATTGATCGAGGGAAATATGTGAAGAAAGAGTTCTTCAAAGGTATTTTCACTCGATCCTTTGTATTTAATTTAAGAAGCATGCTGTAATTTAGTCTTTAATGCAAAATCATTTTTGTTTGATTGTAAATGTTCATGTTCTTTCACAATGGAGTTTTGAACGATCTGCTTCCGCTCAAAGGTCCTCTAGTTTTAGAGTTCCTTGAAAAATATCCTTAAAGATCTGAAAGTATTTTAGTTTTGAGTTAGTCCATCACGTTTTATGAGATAATAGTGGTGCAAAGATTAAGATTAAGGATATTTGTAAACACCAACTTCTAGGGTAAAACATATTAAGAGAAAGTATCTTGGTAGTGACCAAGATGATATTTTATGACATATCGTTTGATTTATATAAAAGAACTCTCTAGGCTAAAGTGTTTAAGGGTCACCTAGAATGTCTAGAATTAGGAGACATGTCTCATCTTCGCTAGGTCATGTGGGAGAACATGTTGGGTATAAAACAAGCCTTAGGATACATGTCTCAGTGGCTATGTCCCATCGACTTTGGTGCAAGTGGAAGATTGTTGGGATTTATGCCCTAAAGTCTTATAATTTAATTATTATTTATGCAATATTAAATTCCATTAACCAAAAAAATCCAAGGTTATTGCATGAAGTCATCAACATGTATGTAGTTGACATATAGGTGGGTCATGTTTAAGAAATAATCTAAAGGTCTATAATATATGGATAAGGATGAGTGCTTTATCTTGGTGACACTATGGGTATGACCCATTTTTTATTTGTTACAAGTGGTTTGATTTAGACTGTTCACGTGGAGACATGTGAGTGGAGGTATCCTATACAAAGAGTTTGAATAAAATCGGGCTGCAGAATATTTAATCTCTCTTTGTAAATTCGTTAATTGATGATAATAATATTTCACAGGATGATCATGTGTGACTCAATCTTAATCCTTAGTGGTTTATGAACTTCTGTCTGTGAGGTCAGTCCTTTGATTTACATGGTGAGAGTGGCCCAAGTTGCTGACTCATTAAGTCTATCATTTTGGGGACTTGACTAAATGAGGAGCTTGGAACATAATTTCACAAGATGGAATTCACTCCTTCCCACATAAGGTAAGTAGATGAGTAGTTTCCTTAAGTGCTGATTTCTGGTCTTGAACAAGGGGTCCCACCCTCACACTGGCCTGAAAGCGACTTAGTGTATGGTTAGACCATAAACAAATTGTTCATTAGAGGAATCAGTGGTACTTAAGGCCAATTCCAGGGAGCCTAGAAGCCACAAGAGATGGAACCACATTGAGTGCAAATATCATCTCATTCGGGAGATTGGGGACGTGATCATAAAAAAATCGCTTCAGAGCATAATGTTGCTTCATTTATAAAGGCTCTCATAGCTAAAGTGTTTGAGGGCCACCTAGAGAGTCTGGGTCTATGAGACATGCATCATCTAGTCTAAGGTAAGTGAGAGATTTTATTGGGCGCATATTATATGCCCTAATTTATTGTTTTGTGTACTATACTATGTTTTATACTTTGTATTTGTACATCCCACTAGATTTAGGACAAGTGGGGGATTGTTGGGGTTGATGTCCTAAATCTCATGGTTTCGTAGTTTGTAATTTATTTGTAACAACAGATTATTTATTTATTAAAGTAAAGTGTTATTTTATTTGAAATTTAGTGTGAATTAACCCAAAACAAATAAACTAAGATCCTAAGTTATTTATTGTAGCTTAAACATGTATATGATGACATAAAAGTGGATCATGTATAAGTGATAACCTAAAAGGTTTGTAGTATATGGATAAAGCTAGGTACCTTATCCGGTGGCACTATGGATACGATCCACTTTGTAATTGTTACAATTCTTATAAAGTGTTACAAATGATCTTATCCTGATCACTTATGTGGAGACATGTTAGTGAAGGTATCCTATACAAAGAGTTTGTATAAGACCGGAGCATGAAATGACTAGTCTCTTTATAATGTCGTTACTTGAAGAGACTTACATTTCACTAGGATGACCATAGGTAGTTTGACCTTAATCCTGAGTGAGTTGTGAACTCCTACCTATAAGGGCGGTCCTTTGATTTGCATGGATGAGAGTGGCCAGATTTGTCGACTCATTATGCCTACCATTTTGATGATTCGTTCTAGCGGGGAGCTGGGAATGGAACTACACAAGAAAGAATTCATTCATTCTCGTTATTAGGGTAAGTACATAAATTGATTCCTTAAGGGTTGATTTCAAGTCTTGAACAATGAGGCGTTTCACCCTCTCACTGACTAGAGAGGGGTCTAGTTATAGTGAGACTATGTTTAATTGTTCATTAGAGGGAATATTGGTACTTAAGGAGTTAGATGTAACTACAGGGGTAAAATGGTAATTCGGACCCAGCTGTACTTACGAGCAATTTGTGAATGGTTAACTTCTTGTTGATTGGTTATATCCAATAAACACAAAAATATGTCTATGGTGCGAAGAATGCAACTGTCGGTCTTTAGTGAAGTGACCGACAGTTAATGAATGTTGATTAATTTAACTAAAGATTTTAATTAATTAATCTTACATCATTGGAGCTTCTAATCTATAGGTCATAAGGTCCCCTTGCTAGTTCAACAAGGATTATTGAGAATCAATTAATTTTGGATTAATTTGAATTGTACAAATCAATTAAAGGAAATTAATTGTATAATCAATTAATATAATGTATTTGGATACATTATAATAAAGTTTAATGAGAGAAATAAATATTTGAATATGATTCAAAGATTAATTATATGAATGAGATTCATATAAATGCTATAGGTTAAAATTAATATGAATATGATACATATTAATACTATAGGTTATATGAGAGAAAATAAATTATAGGTTATATTATATGTGATATAATATAAACTATGGGTTATATATTATATGGGATATAATATATGGTTTAAATTTACTTATATTAAAATAGTTAATATACTTTGAATTGGAAATTGGAAATGACTCCCTTCGGAGTTATTTCACGTTGTAGAGGGAGTTTTTCAATAACTCACTAACATCACTCTTATGGCAAAAAGATGGGACAAGGAGTGAATGGAATTTTGATTAGGTGAAATTTTTTTCAAGGAAACCTTCTTTGTGATCTTCATCTTCCTCCTCTGTATTTTTCTCTCAAGAAAAATTCCCTCATTCCCTCACTACAATTAATTAAGCAAGCCCACACCTCTACCTGATTCTCACCTAGAGAATAGTAAGAAAGATTTCTTGGTGGTGTCCAAGTTTCGTTGCTCGTTGTTGTGTTTGTGGGAAGAATTTTCTTTGTTCGTGATCACCGGGAGAGGGATACGTGAAGACGGGTTTCTTCAAGGTAATTTCTCTCCTTCCCTTTCCTCTCAGTATTAATTTTGTAGAAAGCATGCTTAGGGTTCAGAACGTTTATCCTTCTTCTATTTGTTCTCTGTTTCAAGTTTTCCAAAATGAAATTCTTAGACACAAGGAGACCATACACTTTCGCTTCAGAAATTTAATTCCTTTAATCTAGTATATCCATCTTTCTCTTTCTCAATCTATTTTACTTTTTCACTTTAAATTCCAGCATTTGGTTTTCCTGTCAAACCAAACCAATCCAAACCCCCTATTTTTACACTTTCCAAAGACTAATTTAGCTTAGAGAGATTCTATCTTAGGCTCCTTTTGGTTCGATCCCTGACTTGCCACTTATGCTACATAGTAGTATAAGGAGTTAGATCGAAACATAACATTTATTTTTCGATGAAGAGAGGTTTTTGACACCCATTCTTTCGTCTTTCAAATTGGTGTCGTTGCCCGCGAAGTCAATTACTTCTCCTTTATTAATTTTTACCTAAATTTTCTTTTGGTTTGATTTGTTTTCTTACTGTATCGGTAAAGCATGACAGGATTTTCGAATCGATCTTGGATGTTCAAAGCCGAATTGCAAGTCCTGACAATGAGGTAAGTGGGCTTAGCAGCTAAATTATCGAGTTAGCCTTCTTAGTTGGCCACTTAACAGAACAGAGTTCGCAACAAGCAGAGGCAATAGACTCGAGGTTGCAATGGAGTTCAGTATCACATGGCTGCGCCAGATAGGGGTGTTATGGTTATTTGCACTAAGAGCCCCACAATTTTAGATTGGAGGAGTCTTTTGGCTATAGATACTTTGGATGGCAGCAGAGCTTGGACAACCAATATTTTGCAACACCCCACCAGTCGAATCATGCTTAGTCTTCCGAGTCAGGTAAGTCTTTAGAGGCTTTGGTTATAAAGCTTGTTGACAACACTTGAGTTTCACTAGGACAACCTCCGTAGGCTGTAGGAGTTTGAGCACTTCCAGTAGGAGAGTCTGAGGTAGAGGCTAGAATTGATTTGCAAATTTTGAGTGACCTTTTTGCTTAGCTTGCAACTTCAGTTGGGAGGTAGGACGAGCCCATTGTTGGACCATCCACTAGGCTTGCCAGAGGCTCTTAGGCATGAGGTAATCCATGTCAATGCAGTGGAGGAGGAACCATTTCCTCGAGATTCGTGTCCAAGTATGACGTTAGAGTTCTTAGTATTTGAACTTGCTAATAGAACTTTTTTAGTTTCAGCAGGACACTTAAGCTCAGCTGTAAAGCATGGCTGACTAGGTCACCCAGCTGGCTAATACCATGCAGAGATTGGAGAGTGTGCTGGAGAAACCCATCGTTTATACCTTTGAGGAAGAATTCCTAATGGAGTACTACCCCTCCAATGATGACGAGGGTATCATGCCATGCTTGCTAGTTCGTGAGGCTAAGAAGGATCCCAAGCCTAACCCTGGAAAAATTCAAGTGATAGAGTTACAGGTCGAAAGACCTCACCTTATTCTAACTCCTAATATTTTGCATATTTTTTAATTTTCTTCTAGCTCTTACGAGTCTGTTAAGTCTTTTCTTTATTTTTACTCTTTAGAGTCATTTGAGTATTTTCATTCTTTATTTTTCCCTTTTTTTCCTCTTATTTCAAAAAAAAAAAAAAAAAAAATCGACCTGTCTGGTTCTCTCGAAAAGATAAAGGAGCCTTATAGCCTTATCGGGCTATATCTACTCATCTAAGAAGGTACTAAAGAAATACGAAAATTTCTTTGTGCCTTGATAGAGGACATGTCATGTCGAGAAACCAACATTAAAAAATTTCCCTTTCTAGAGGGAGCTAGGTGAAAAATTTACTGCTTTTCTTTATTGCTTTCTTGTTTAACTTATTGTTTTTCTTTTATAGGATCCCCTTAAAATGAAGAGCATCATTTGAAGCAGTGAGCCCTATTACCACACCTCGAAGACTTGAGCACAAAACTGTTATCAAGAGAAGGCTTTTGTTCTCTTGACTATTTTTTAGTTTTATTGAGCTTAGATTAGATATATTAGGGACAATGTATGGTTTTAGGTTGGGGGTGGTTGGAATGCATTTCTGGCAAGTTCTTGAACACATGAGCTTGGACTTTGTGGTTGAGTTGTATTACGTGATTATTTTGCTGCTTGTATTGTGATGACGACTATCTATAATAGGCTTTAGATAATATATATTCACATTGTTTAGGATTCATGAGCATGTATGCATGATTTTAGGCCAAATTTATTTTTTTTCTTGATTCTTTTTGCACCTTTGAGCACATAGCCATCTTGTTTTTGGTTTTGAATGCTTTGGATTGGATTATTTGGCCCATATGCTTGTTGTCACCTTGAAAGGCCTAGGTGATAGATGTTAAATAACCGAAAGCTTAACCTAGTAATGCATGCTTAGGTTTTTTTTTTTTTTTTTTTTTCCAAACTCTTGTTTTATATTGTAAAAGCCTTATGTTGTAAAGTAAAAGAAAGTTGTAAAAGGTAAAACATGTTGTAGAGTAAAAGTAAGTTTGTATGATATTTTTGAAGGAGATTGCTCCTTTTTCTTGGGGGTATGATTAACCTGGGGCAGTTACGACACCCATAGTTTTCCTCTGAGCTAAAGTATCTCTGAGGAATGAGTAAGCTTCAACACCTTGTTAGGAGATGTTGCTTGTAGTTGGATGTCTTTCACATAACCTGTCTAGATAGGGTTTCCTCTTTTTTTGTAAAGTAAAAAAAAAAAAAGAGACAAAAAGACAAAAAGAAAATAAAAGTTTGGTTCCCTTTTGTGTTTCACTGTCATTTTCAGTCTAGGATACTTAACCCTTGAGCTTTTGAGCCATAATAGGGGGAAAACAAGCTAAGGGTAGAATAAAACCTTATCGGGTTTGTAAGGACCTAGGTAGGACGACTAAGCACACAATCATATAAAGGATACAAAAGTGGTTTAAATTTCCTATTGATTGGGTGCATACAAGTGATTCTATCTTTGTGAATACTATGTTATCCTTTGCATTGAGATTAAAGTCACTCATTTGTAACATATGATTCATTTTTATTTTTTTCTTGCTAGAGGATGAGTAACGTTTAGGTTGTGGATGTTTGATAGCACTCAAAATGTGTTATCTTAGTGCCTCTAATCTAGCTCGTTAATGAAGTTTAATGTGCTTATATGATAATATTTGCAGGATCTCGTGTAATTCATGCATTCTAGAGCTTTATAGGTCATTTAGGGTTAATTTGGAGCAATTAGAAGCTAAAAAGAGCATCTGGACTTCAAAGGAGAAAAATGACGAAAATGCCCCTAGAGACGCAGCGCACAGCCTAGCGGCACCACACCCAAAAGGAAATAGCATCATATTTGATGTAGCACCACGATGCTACAAGGGTGTGCGACAAAGGAAAGGCCAAACACAAGGTTCGCAGCGGCAGGCGCGGGAAGCGTGTGATTCTATAAATAGCTTTTTTCATTTTTAGGGCAAAAATGTCATCATCAATTTGGCCTCCAGCTGAATTTCTTCCCTTTTCTCTCTTCCTCTTGTGTTTTTCTTTCTTTTCTCTCATGTAATTGACAAAGACGATGTCAAATCTTGTCTTCTTTATCTCCATGGTAAGGTAAGGTTTATGGGTTTCTAGTTTAGAGGATTTTGGATGAACTTTTTGTAATTTTGGGAGATTTATTTGAATGTAATTCTTATATCTTGGCTATGGGTTTCTTTTTATTTAATTTTGCTTTATGATTGTATTTTCTCTTGATTATCCGACAAACTACTTGGGGATTTACAATTAATTGCTTGAGATTAACTTGGAATATGTAAGATAAAATTCTAGGTTAATTTTCAAGAAGCAAAAGATTAGATAGGCTTGTAACTCCATCTATAACGAAGAGCATTGAGCTATTTGACTTAGGGGAAACTATATTAAATGTTTAATTAGGCGATTATAAATTAAATATTCATCCTAGAGTACTCCCTAGAGCGTAATGCGGTTAGTTAAATTTGTTTAGTATCGATTCATCTATGCATTTTAGCTAATTAGTTAATTAGGACCATTTTTTTTTATTTCCAATCAATTGGGCTAGGCATAGACAAGAAACAAGAATTATGTTCGGATAATTCAATGATCAAAGTTATATTGGACCATTCTGATCCTCTAAGCTAGAATGTCTTTATCAATTACATTTCTATCATTTACTTTCTTGCATTTTACTTTCAAACATGTTTAAATATCAGTCCACACCAAAACCCTCATTTACTGCTTTAACTGAAAATGGGCTTTGAGGAGCTAATCTCCATGCTTCTCTATGGTTCGTCCCTAACTTGCCACTTATGCTACCTAGTAGTAAAATAGTTAGTTCGAGATTATAGATATTATTTGATTGATGGAAAGCCTCAACAACTTTTCGATCAAATTGACCGATTGTTCAGCATGAGTGTTGGTTCAGCATAATATAAATTTGGATATAGATTTCGAAGGGTTGGTTCAACATTAGTTCTTACCTAAGGATAGACTGATGGTTTATTTATTGATAATTACTTGAGTCTAGAAGTCTTATATCAAGAGATCCTTTTTCAAGCTCAAACCATTCTAATCCTAGCCTACCAATTTGAATCTCTTCAAATTACCGTACTAAGATAGCTTTAAGACTCTTCAATTCCAACCCTTGTTATTATCCTATCATTTTCATGCATATTCCAATAACAATCTAACCTATTGTTGTGCGGTGGTGGAATGCCATCGCAAGATTGAAAATATGCAATATGCGATATCTTAATCATGCTACCAGATAATATATGCGATGCTACAAAACTCACTGTAGATTGCGTTCATGTAGTTTATGCGTGTCACAAGTTTTCTGGCGATGAAACCAAGTATAATTTCATCGTAAGTTTCTCAGAATGATCTGAGGTCGAACACGGGGATTTGTGATGTTAATGCAACAATAATGTGATATATGCGACTGTAATCAAAATCAAGATTGTAAGGTGCTGAAAAGTGAAATGCGATGATAAATGAATAAACAGGTAAAGAGTAAAATGCGATGATAAATGAATAGACAGGTAAATAAATCTGAAGTTGTGCAAAGTGTGTGAGAGAGAATGTGATGGCAAGTCTTGTAGATCGAATCAGAGTGAGAACGGGTTTGAGGAAAATAAGAACATCACAAGTTTGTCAATCCTATTGAGGACGCAACTAAGGTTCCGCCTTCCCTTGGCTTACACCTCTCGGTGATCGCCTGCGTCACCATATCTCTATGATGATCAGGGACAAACATTTCCGAATGCAAGGTTGTTTCCATCTCTAGAAATACTTCTTGTTTTAGTTAACGCATTCTATCAACCTTCTTTCGAGAGGTTGATTAGCATCTTCACTTCTGCTCTCGCAGGTGGAGATGCCACTGAGCATGTGTTAAATAAACTTAGCTGACTTCTTCAACATGGATTGACTTTTACTCGCTCAATCCTTCCCCCGCACCCTGGAGGTTTAGTTACTCATGGTGAGAGAAATGGAAGATGAATGCGTTATGGTGAACAGAGAGATGAATATGAACATGATAATGATATTAACTTGTAAAGATAAAGCATTTGTTACAGAGATATGAATGACAGACAGGAAATGAACAACAATCGATGAATGGAAAGTAAGAACAATTGAGAGCAGCATGTCAATGTCTTGGCATGGATCCCGATCGGAGCTATTTTTCTTGCTAGTGTGATGGAGGAATGAGGTGGAGAACTTCCTTCTCAGGAGAGTTCTCGAGGGAAGAATGTCCCTTGCACAGAACTTCTTTTCATCTCTTTTTCTGTGTGTTTCTCTTGATGTTGCTATTTATAGACCTTAGCAATTTCTGCGTCAGTGGTCCTGCTCTGAAAAGTTACTTTTTCCTGTCGAGGCTTGGTGGGAATGTTCGCTCTACTCCACGTTCAATTTGTCAGGTCATACATCAGAAAAGCTGTACAATTTCAGAAATCCCTGAGAATGCGTTGCTCTTTTTGTCCACGAGCAATCGTCGCATGCGGTTATACAAAATCCCTGAGAATGCATTGCTCTTTTTGTCCACGAGAAATTTTCGCATGCGGTGATACCTATTACCTGCGAAACAAAGATTTAGACATCCTTTTTGCCATCGCAATGCGGTCAGCAGGTGTGTTTTCGATACTTTTACAATCTTTGCATTTCTAAACCAATTTTAATATGATTGATGCAACTTTTCCTTCCTATTGCCGCATATTCTAAGTAAGATGATATAAATAACTTGTATTTCTACAAGTTATCACACCCCCAAATTTAGATATATGCTTGTCCTTAAGCATATCCTCTACTAAGGCAATTCAACTCAAGTCTCGTCCTTGCTTTGCGCCGATCGGCTACTCAGAATGCTATTCCTCTACATAATTTCTCAAAATCACTAGTTCCTTCTATCGTTTGAACATTTCTTCAGCATGCTCTACTTTAGTCTTACCTTAGACAAACCTCTACTCAAAGTTCCCTTCTTGTTTTGAAAAACTTTTTTTTTTCTTTTTCTTGTAAAAAAAAAACGAAATGCGCCTTTTATGTTATAGTCTGGTTTGCGTCTTACCATAGAGATCGTTGATCATGGTTACACTCTTCGTTTTGGCTTACTCCCACGGGTGTCATGCGAACATCCAACTTCGGTTGTGTACCAAGCTCAACTTCAACTTTTGTCCCTTGGCCAAGTTTTTACTTTAGCTGGTTAGAGGAGTTGTCTCTTTCTTTTCTCTTTTTTTTTCTTTTTTTTTTATTGCGTCGATCCTGGTAACCTACCTTCATTTTGGCTTGCTCCCACTAGTTTCATGCAAACATCCAACTACAAGCAGATTCCTTTCACGACTTAACTCTTATCAGGTTGGGATTTTCCCTTGCGCTGATAGTGGAGTTTTTTTTTTTTTTTTTTTTGAAGATGAACGCATCTGCTTGATCGCATTTACTCAGACCCTTCCCACCCCCAAATTTAGAGGGTCGCAAGGTCCTCATTGCGTCATTTTGGACAGAAAAGAGAAAACACTTAGTCAAAAGTTTGAAAAGAAGGTTTGAGCAGAGTCTTGTGCTAGAGAAGGTGAAGTTGAAACTATTGCGATGAATTGTCTAAGTGTTAGGCAGAAAATGCGTTATATAAAGAAATTGTGTTAAGGTTACACATAATACTCATCATAGCAGTGCAAATAAACGGCGCAAAAGAAAAAAAAGGAAATACTACATCAAATTGACAAAGGATGATATAAATAAAGAGGCCAAAAAAATAAGGAAAGATAAGTCATTCAATAAATATAAATTGACTAAGTACAAAAGATTGTAGTGACCGCAAACACAAAAAATTTCAAAAAAGTTGAAGAAAGAAAATACAAAGGTAGGGAAGAAGGTGGTACACCCCCAAATTTAAACTTGAGGTGGGGGCTCATTATGGGGAGGACGTTGCGGAGGAGCTTCAAGCGCCACTTCTTGAAAAAAAAGAGGCTGTTGTTGATGTTGAGGAACCACAGGACCATGTAAATATGCAGTTAAGAAGTTGAAGTACTCGTGGTTGCGTTCTGCTAACTGCCTCTGATTCAGGTGAAGAGTAAAGATATTGCGTTGAATGTTGATCATCGCTTGGTGCAGCTCTACATTGTTTTCTCGCAACTCCATCAGGGTTTATTGGAAGGAGGAGAGTTCTTGGGTTAAGAAGCCCTGCAAATCCTCAAGGGCAGCAACAATGGATGAGGGGTTGGAGTCGAGAGCAAGAAGAAGGTTTATAAAATGATTAGGAAGAGGGGAAAGGGGCTTAGTGGTGGGGCTTGGTGGTCGGATGACTAAATTGGGTGGCTGATGCGATGCACTGCCTTGGATCATTTTCTTTCCTTTGTCATTGCGTTGTCGTCTTTTAGGTCTGGGCGGTTGCAGCGCATTCAGATCGATAAGGGGCCGCTTAGGTGGAGGCTCAGGGCAATTCGGCGAATCCTTGAGAAAGACTCTTAGGATTTTTGTGCTAATAAGGCCATGGACTTCTGGCATCAGCTCTTCTTCAATGCTAGCGCTCATAGATAGGCATAGGCTGGAGATAGTCCACGGAAAGAAGTATTGGCCCCTGATGCGGCCTACATAACCTCTAATTTGCCTCGCAAGAAGTCTACCCACATCGATCGGAATGCCGCACGCAATGCAATATGCGGCCATGACTCGATCCCTTGAAATTGTCTTATCATGAGAGGTTGGGATGAGCCGTCTTTTCACCAAATAGACACACAGACGTGCTTCTGGCAGCAGACAGTTGGATGCGAGGGTCCTAATGCCAGTCAAGGACACCATCCAATTGATGCCTGATTGCGCCAATATTCTCAATGCGTCCTTCATGTGTTCTTCAGCAGGATCATCAATCATTTTATTGGCGGGTGCTTCCAGGAAATTCTTTAACTGATAGAGCTGATTGATGTCTTCGATGCTAAATGGCACTACCCTCCCATCAACGACCACCGCATCTTCGATGTCGTGGAGCCGGCCTTGATAAAAGGCCTGCACTACCATAGGGATGACTATGGATGGGCATTGACAGAAAGTTTCCAATCCATGCTCCACTATGATGCTGATGATAAGGTCTGGTAGTGGGGCCGATGCAAGGAAGAAACCCATTTTGATTAATAAATCATCATTTTCTTTCCGAATTTTTGGGCGCCTCTTGGCTGGCGAAGACTCGTTGCCTTCCACCTTCTCTTTTCCTTTTTCTTGAGTGGATGCAAGGCAGGTCTTTTGTCTTTGAATGCGTTCCCGTTCCTTGCCCGTCTTGTTTTTCCCTTTCTCATTCTTCTCTCTCTTTTCTTTTTAACTCAATGTTGCGTTGAACTTTGGCTTTGTGGCACAACTCCTTTTTCTCCTTCTTCTTCCTCTCCGCTTCCTCCTCTTCTTGCATTTCTTTTTTGAGTTGCTCGGAGGCGAGCGTAATGCGCTGCTCATCCTCGAGCCTTTTCTTCTCTTTCTCTTTCGACCTTGCGTTGGCAAGGCGAACCTCCTCATCATGAAGCCGTCTAGCCAAATCGGCTGAGGCGAAGATTTGGCGTGCCTTTGCAATCTTTTCTTCCTTCTCCTTTAATTTCCTCCTCCATTCCTCTCTCTCCTTCTCTATGCACTCACTTATTTATGGGCCTTCTACAGACCCTTGCGACGAATTCCCCTTGCGATGCTACATAAGTGGGGAGATGTCAGGATCTTCTTTGTCATTCAAACTGCGGAGTTGAGCCTCTGTCGCAACTAATCTTGGATGGACCATGAGTTTTGTTGATGTGATGATGGTTCAAGTTGCGCTGACATCCCCCTTTCCACCCTTGCGGTGGTGGATTCTTCTTCGAAGTCTGGGCTTTTTGCCCTCTGCCTTCGTTCTTCTTCTTTTCTCAGGCGCTTTTCTTTATGCCTGCACTGCCTTCTCTCGCTTCTCCTCTTCTCCTTCCTTTCTTTTTCTTTCTAGGCAACTTCATCTTTTTCTGCCTGTTGATCTTCGACTCCTTTTTCCATCTCCTTCTCGGGCTGTTCTACCCGCCTCCGCACCTCCATGTCCTCTACAACAACCCTAATGGGTCCCTCATTGGAGTTTGCTGGGGCATTCTTCTTAGGATCCAAGATTGTGAGGGCCATCCTCCGCGACGCCGAAACCATCTTCTCCTCCGACGGCAGGGCTGGTTCACTACTCCTGCTTCTAGCAGCCCCCCGTCCTTCTCCAAATAACTTAAGATGCTCCCAAATACCTCATTGTCATCTTTTCTTTGCTATTCACGTTCAGTTGGAGGTAGTGGGAGTGCCACCTCAGGATTGGTGGCAAGGGCACTCTCCGTGCTCGGCCCCTCTCGGCAGGTAGATGGAAATGCAGACACTGAAGGTTTTTGCCTAGTTTTCCGGTGATTCTGGGGACTTGTTTGGGCTGGGCAGTGAGGCGGCGACTGGCGGCGAGAAAGACCGCCTCCCACGTGGAGACTGGGGTTTTGGAGGGGGATGATGTTTGGGAAGAAGAGTGCGACGATTGTCCGACCATGGCTTCAAGTGAAGGGAAAGAAGAGAGTGGTGCTTTTGGGCTAGGGGAAGAATGGATGGTATGGTTTGAGTATGTAGAGCGTTTTAGGGAGGTTTGCATGAAAATGCGGATGTACTCTTGTTGATGAGACTAAGGGGGGGATTTGATAGGTTGAGCCTTGAAAGGCCCAACGCATACCGATAGTGCGCTTGGCAGGCCTTGGTAATCCAAAAAGCCTGTCGTGCCCCTCACCATTATGACCTAGTAGACAAAAACGTCCTTTCGTCTGCTATGTAATAATGAACCTTGGGAGCTTAAACACTCGTACGTTTACTTTCTCCGCAAATTTTATTTTAATTTTTTTAAATGGAAGATGGGTGCAATGCGTACCCATCATCGCAATGCCTACCCGTTAACGCAGTGCATACCCGTCATTGCATTTTATATCCAACATTGCAATGCTTATCTCAAAACCATAATGATAAGTCATTGTGATGCTCACACAAGTCATTCATTCAATCAAAATCAACAACGCAAATAGAAACTGAAAGGGAAACTAATTTAACAAAGCAGTAAAGATAGTTTATATGGATGCTTTTGAAAAAAAAATTCAACGTTATCGCAAATGCATCCCTGCAGGCGATCAGACTTGCCTGCCCAATGTCACCGCTTGACATTGTTCTTTTCCACTAGGTCTAGGTGCTTCTAAGTTGCTGGGCAGTGTACCAGGTGTTCTATTTTTCAATTCGGTCGCAAGCTGCCCAACCCATACCTCCAAATTCCTATGGGAAGATGCTTGCGACTGCATGAATGCGTCATTCTTCTATATATATTCTTTGAGCAATGATTCTAAGTATGATGAATTTGGTGCAGTGTTTGATGAAGAAAGTTGGTTGTGAGATTGTCTGTTCTGATAATTATTTTGACCTTGGCCTTGGTGATGAAAGCCTGGGGGATTTCCTTTATTCCCTGAATAATTGGTCTGCAGATTCCTTTGGCCTCCCTAGTCAGTGTTCCCTTCCCAACTGAGGTTGGGATAATTTGTCCAACCAGGGTTGTATGTGTTACTGAAGGGGTTATTTGGGATCGAGTATACGGATTGTTGGTTCGATGGGCAGGCTTCCACTGAATGAGCCTCTCCACATTGTATACAACTTATCGCTGCCACTTGCG
Source organism: Benincasa hispida (assembly GCF_009727055.1). Classification (NCBI taxonomy): domain Eukaryota; kingdom Viridiplantae; phylum Streptophyta; class Magnoliopsida; order Cucurbitales; family Cucurbitaceae; genus Benincasa; species Benincasa hispida. Next base: position 46,807,463 of record NC_052360.1, on the reverse strand, counting down.
TCAGTGCACTGGCTTGCGCTGCATTCTGAGAGAGCGCTCCTTGATTTATGGCCATGGTTTGTAAAAGCGAGGTGACTGCGGCCATCTGAGCGGCCAACATGGTCATTGCATCCACTGGTACAATGGCTCTGTCTATTTTCCTTTGTTCCGTGCCTCTGCCTCCATATCCATCATCAACCCAATCATCCGTATTTCACAATATACGATCTAGGATGACTTTAGCTTCGGTATAAGTTTTGTCCATAAACCCTCCTGTTGCTGAGTCGTCTACGACTGCTTGCGTCGCTCTGTCCAGGCCATTATAGAAAGTTTCCATGACGATGCAATCTGGGATCCCAATATGCAGATAGTTCTTCACCAAACGTCAAAAGTGCACCCATGCTATGCTCAAAGTTTCATTTTCTACTTGTTCAAAATTTAGTGCTTTTCGTTGTCTTCTTGTGTTAACGGCGGGAGGGAAGAACTTTTTCATAAATCCTTCCACCAACTGATCCCAGGAGTTAATCTCGTTTGGCTCTAAAGAATGGACCCACTTCTTGGCTTCATCTCTGAGTGTGTAAGGAAATAGATAGAGTCTGATGCCTTCGGGTGTCACGCCAGGAGTGGAGAATGTATTGCACATCTTGAAAAAACTGGTGAGGTGTGCATGCGGGTCTTCTCCTTGCAAACCTCCAAATTGACCCGTGTTTTGTATCATCTAGAGCATAACAGGTTTAATCTCGAACCTGATGTTTTCTTCCACTGTTGGTCTTGCGATACCAGGCGAAAAATCATATAAATTGGGCACCGCATAGTTCCTCATAGGAATATTGCGATCACCAGCCAAGAAGAATGGGTCTTGTGGCGACCGATTCATTCCTTGATTTACTTCGAGCCTATCATTGTTATTGTTTTCCATATCTCTACGACGCCTATTACGATTTTGGTGTGCTCTTCTACGAAACGTTCTCTCGATTTCTGGGTCCACGTTGAATTCTGGATCCATTCCAGTACTCATGCACCGTCAGGTACTCTTCACTTAAGCGCATTGTACTCCAAAAATCTGTCCTGCACAATATCACAAAAATATCAACACTAAAGTCGCCAATCCTCGGCAACGGCGCCAAAAACTTGTTGTGCGGCGGATGGAATGCCACCGCAAGATTGACAATAATGGTATGCGATATCTTAATCACGCTACCAGATAGTATATGCGATGTTACAAAACTCACTGTAGAATGCATTCATGTAGTTTATGCGTGTCACAAGTTTTGTTGCGATGAAACCAAGTATAATTCCACCGCAAGTTCCTCAGAATGATCTGAGGTCGAACACGGGGATTTGCGATGTTAATGCGACAATGATATGATATATGCGACCATAATCAAAATTAAGATTGTGAGGTGCTGAAAAGTGAAATGCGATGATAAATGAATAAACAGGTAAAGAGTAAAATGCGATGATAAATGAATAGACAGGTAAATAAATCTGAAGTTGTGCAAAGTGTGTGAGAGAGAATGCGATGGCAAGTCTTGTGGTTCGAATTAGAGTGAGAATCGGTTTGGGGAAAAGAACATTGTAAGTTTGTCAATCTTGAGGACGTAACTAAGGTTCTGCCTTCCCTTGGCTTACACCTCTCAGTGATCGCCTACGTCACCATATCTCTATGATGATCAGGGACAAACGTTTCCGAACGTAAGGTTGTTTCCATCTCTAGAAATACTTCTTGCTTTAGTTAACACATTCTATCAACCTTCTTTCGAGAGGTTGATTAGCATCTTCACTTTTTCTCTCACAGGTGGAGATGCCATTGAGCATGCGTTAAATAAACTTAGCTGACTTCTTCAAAATGGATTGACTTACTCACTCAATCCTTCCCCCGCACCCTGGAGGTTTAGTTACTCATGCTGAGAGAAATGAAAGATGAATGTGTTATGGTAAACAGAGAGATGAAGATGAAGATGGTAATGATATTAACTGGTAAAGATAAAGCGTTTGTTACAGAGATATGAATGAAAGACAGGAAATGAACAACAATCGATGAATGGAAAATAAGAACAATTGAGAGCAGCGTGTCAATGTCTTGGCATGGATCTCAATCGGAACTATTTTGCTTACCGGCGTGATGGAGGAATGAGGTGGAGAACTTCCTTTTCAGGATAGTTCTCGAGGGAAGAATGTCCTTTGCACATAACTTCTTTTCATCTCTTTTTCCTTGTGTTTCTCTTTTTCCTGGTACTGAGTGTTGATGTTGCTATTTATAGACCTTAGCACCTTCTGCGTCAGTGGTCTCGCTCTGAAAAGTTACTTTTTCCTGTCGAGGCTTGGTGGGAATGTTCGCTCTGCTGTTCAATTTGTCAGGTCATACATTNCGTCAGTGGTCTCGCTCTGAAAAGTTACTTTTTCCTGTCGAGGCTTGGTGGGAATGTTCGCTCTGCTGTTCAATTTGTCAGGTCATACATTAGAAAAGCTATACAATTTTAGAGATCCCCAAGAATGCATTGCACTTTTTGTCCATGAGCAATCGTCGCATGTGGTGATACAAAATCCCCGAGAATGTGTTGCTTTTTTTGTCCACGAGCAATCGTCGCATGCGGTGATACCTGTTACCTGTAAAACAAATATTTGGACATCATTTTTGCCATTGCAATGCGGTCAGCGGGTGTGTTTCCGATACTTTTACAATCTCTGTGTTTCTAAACCAATTTTAATATGTTTGACACAACTTTTCCTTCCTATTGCTGCATATTCTAAGTAAGATGATATAAATAACTTGTATTTCTACAAGTTATCACCTATCATGTCCAGCTAGAAATCTTTTTTTTCAAGAAGAAAATTCAGCTTAAGAACATTCGATCAATGATCGGTTAATTGAAAGAATTAACACAGAAAAATTAGAAAGCAATCATATTAAATAAACTTCCAGTTGTTAACAGTAATAAAGTTTGAATTCATGCTAAATTCAACACCTTAGAATCTAAGAGTTTAGCTACACATGAGTAAGAAATTCATAATTCCCAAAACAATTTCAACCATAAAAACAAAAAGGATGAAGATATAAACAAAAGAAGTGGTTACATTCTCACCACTACTATCTCACGATCTTGAGTTATTGACCTTTGTCATTATGTTCTGGATCGATCTCTAGTGACAATCATTTTTTCAGACGACTTCTCTTTGCTTTAGGCCAAAAATCACATGAAAAATCACCCTTTTCCGAGTGATTAAAATGCAGATTCAATAGTCTTTCAAGTTGCAGGGCTGCAACACTACGTTAAATCTTTGTGTGTCCTAATTTGACGTGCCACGACGCTGTGCCAAAACCCACTTTTGGGTTTTAGCACCTGACCTAGCACCTTAGAGTGTTACAAGTCGCCTTTTCCCCCTTCCCCTTGCATGGTTGGCCCTAAAGTCTACATATTTGGATTTTTACACCAACTTTTGTCCAATTAACCTCAAATTGCTTCTGCAATTCGAGTTCCTAAAATTTACTAAATAGACCACGTAAAACACACCAACTAGTAATAATAATTATAAATTTAAAGGCAATTAAAACACTATTTAAATGCCTTTTGAGTGTCAAATTTTGGATTTCTTATGTAATATCCATATTCTCAATCAAGTTACTAACTACTTTTCTTTTTCAAGGATTTTTATCTTTGGAACTACTGCTCTACTATGTTTCAGGTGTATTTTAGACTCATTAGTTATGACAACTTGTTATGTTGGGATATCAATTTTAGAAGGTAAATTTGTATCTGGTATATATGACTTAGTCATTTTCTTAGCATTATTAAATGCATCTGACATTTGATTTTCTATATTTTGCATACTAATTATCTTTTGAACTTCTAGTTCACATTGATTTGTATGGGAATTCAAATGAGACAATGAAGATGCACTCCATGTAATTTCTTTTTCCAACTTTTGAATTCCTCCCCCTAATGTTGGAACATTTTTCTCATTAAAATGATGATCAACAAATTGTTCAGTAAATACATCACATGTAGAGGTTTAAGATATCTAATAATTAATGGGAAATCAAATCCAATATATATTCGTAACCTACTTTGATGACCATCTTAGTACACTGTGGTGGAGTAATTGGAACTTGTATTGCACATCCGAAAATTTGCAAATAGGAAATGTTAGGCTCCTGATCATTAGCTAGTTGTATTGGGTAGTACTTATAAGTTGCTGGCCTAATTCGTATAAGTGATGTTGTATGCAAAATTGCATGACCCCATACAAACATTGGAAGCTTTGTTAAGCACTAGTCTAGCAATTAATTGAAAATATTTTATAGATGATTATGCTAAACCATTTTGTGTATAAATATGAGCTACATGATATTCAACACTTATCTCAATTAACATACAATAATCATTGAACGCTGGGAACGTAAATTCACCCGCATTATCAAGACGAATTTTCTTAATTTTATAGTTAGAAAATTATGCTCTTAACTTAATTATTTAAGTCAGTAGTCTTGCAAATCCAAGATTTCGATTTGATAATATGCACACATGTGGCCACCTTAGGATAAACATGTACATGGATCATAAATAAATATAAAGGGTTATATTTTATAGATGCATGATTAAATTAACATACTCATGCATCATGATGTCAATGTTATGTTAATGATGTATGACTAAACTAAGCATGCCATGCATCATACTATATATTAAAATTGTTATAATAAGTAGTGGAATGATGTATGTGAATGCTTGTTTTTTATGAATGATTTATATAAGTGTTATATTTATCAAATGAAAATTGAATTTGCTTTGAGCATTACTTAGATAAATATATTGTTGTATTTAATTGATGTCATTAGATGAAAATTTATAGCTTTTAATAAAGCATTAAAATATAAGAGTTATAGTCCTAATGAGATAGATTAAAATCTATAATCAAGAGTTGCATGCAAACATAGGTCCAAATTATTTTAAATAGTTTAGAATAACCAAGCTCGACTTATGTTTTTTCTAATGAGATTAGGAATAGGTTAATCTTTTTAATTTATTTTAATAGGATTAAAATGAATTTAATTAAAAGATTAAATTTATAAAATAATTGCCCATAAGGGACCTTTGTCTAAGGAAAGTTTTGTCTAGGAGGGGGTATTTAAGCTAACGAAAAAAAAAAAACACCTCTATCTGGGAACCGACTTGGAAGATGCATTGGGAAAATATTTTATAAGCATGCAATAAATGATTGGTTTTATTAAAAAAGTTTAATAAATGAAATCAAGTATTGTTAAATCATTCAATATAAATGTTATATTGAGCAAATAAAAAGGACTTATTCAAATTCATTAGCCAGGTTTTAACTAAGTATAATAAAATCCTAAAAATATTATAATACTTTAGTGGGAGGATATTGGTATTTATGATATATCAAATTTTAGCTCTCACATCCCTAAGAGTTCACACCATGAGATTCATGCTCGGCTTCATGTCGCCCTGGGTGCGGCCTTTTTCGGAAAGTGTTTGCATGGGTCAATAACAAGGTAAATGGGAAAGTATTCATAGTAAGTGGGAGAGAGACACATGTCAATGTATCCTACGGTTTCTTCTATTAGGTTGCACCGTGAGGTTCCTATCGTCCGCCTACGTGTCATCTTGGAGCGATCATCCCTTCGAAGGGCCTAATCATAAGGGTTGCAACAACGCAAACTTCAACAATGGATAGAGTTTCTTAGGTTAATCTTCAACAGTTGTCTTTCTCTTTGGTAGCCTGTTGAAGCGTACCTTTGGGATCCGAAAATGGGAGGGTCACACTTACGAATGAATTGAGTTAGTTAATGAATCCTTGATTAAAATAACGGTAGCTAAAAACTATAGGAATAAGAGTTATTCTGGTGTTAGTGATTTACTAAGATTGTCTCAATTCAGGGGAGGAGTAGTTGATCACCATTCGGTGGCTGTTGCTCTAAACTTCTAAAGTACCGTTGCAAAAATGTTAATCAATAGTTTAATTAGGGTTCTATGATTACATATGTTTTCACTAAATTGATTGGATAATTAAGTAATGGGTTATGACAAATTTAACTAAAAAGATCAACTGATTGTTAGATATTTCAGCATGTCTTTCACAATCATATCTTGTTTAAAAACGAAAAATTAACTGGTGAAAACTATACAATGTAGAAATCTAACCTGAATACGATTATGGTTATTAATGATATAAGGTTTATCTTGATGGAGGAATGTTCTCCAGTCCCCGCTCGAAATGCATCCAAGCATTGAATGATGCTTATGACCGTAGGATGAAGGCCAATGATAAAGCCTGAGTCTACATGAGGCCATGATGTCTTCACGTCAGATCATGGAGTCCCTTCAGGAGATGTTTAGACAACCGTTCGTTCAGATTTGGCATGAGGCCTTCAAGTACATTTACAATGTGCGTATGAAAGCAAGCCAATCAATGAGAGAACATGTTCTCGACCTGATGGTTCAGTTCAACGTCTCCAAAATGAACGGTGCAGTCATCGACGAGCAGAGTTAAGTGTCCTTTATTTTAGAATATCTTCTGAAGAGTTTTCTTCAGCTCTATAACAATGTGATTACGAACAAAATACAATACAATCTAACTACTCTTCTAAACGAGTTATAGACTTTTGAGTCCCTTATGAAAGGTAAGGGACCAGTAGAAGGAGAGGCAAATGTTGCCATTCTAAAAAGTTCCATAAGGGTTCATCCTTTGGAACTAAGTATGTTCCTTCAACCTCTAGTTCTAAAAAGATCCAGAAAAAGAAAGGAGAGAAGGGGAAGACTCTCACTACTAGAAAAGGCATGGGCAAAGCTAAGCTGACAAGGGAAAATGTTTCCACTGTAATGTAGATAGTCACTGGAAAAGCAATTGCTCCAAGTACTTTGCTAAGAAGAAGAAAAAGAAGGAAGGTAAATATGATTTACTAGTCCTAGAAACCTGTTTAGTGGAAAATGATCATGATGTCTAGATACTTGATTCAAGAGCCACTAATCACATTTGTTTTTCTTTACAGTGAATTAGTTCCTTCGAGCAGCTTGAAGAGGGTGAAATGATGCTCAAGGATGGAATGGGAGACGCCATTTTAGCTCGTACAATGAGACCTGCTAAGTTGTTTTTTGGAAATAGATTTTTGTTTTTAGAAAACTTATACATTGTTCCCAAAATGAGGAGGAACCTTGTTTCTATTTCCTATTTAATTGAACAATTGTACTTTTTTTCTTTTAATTTAAATGAAGTGCTCATTATGAAAAATGGTCTGACTATTTGTTCAGCTAAACTAGAAGACAACTTATATGTGTTAAGACCAATTGAATCAAAAGCACTTGTAAATCATGAGATGTTTAAAATTGCAAATACTCAAACAAAAAGGCAAAGAATTTATCCAAGTAGCAATGATACGTATCTTTGGCATTTGAGATTAGGCCACATAAATCTCGATAGGATCAGGAGATTGGTAAAGAATGGACTTCTAAACAAGTTGATTCATTACCTCCATGTGAATCCTATCTCGAAGGAAAAATGACTAAATACCATTTAGTGGAAAAGGTTATAGAGAAAAAAAGCCCTTAGAGCTCAGACATTCAGATCTTTGTGGTCCAATGAATGTAAAGGCTAGAGAAGGGTATGAATATTCATTTCTTTCGTAAATGATTATTCGAGGTATGGTTACTTATACCTAATGGAATATAAGTCTGAAGCCTTTGAAAAGTTAAAAGAGTATAAGGCTGAAGTTGAAAACCTATTAGGTAAAACAATTAAAACACTTCGATCTGATCAAGGTAGAGAGTATATGGATTTACAATTCTAGGACTATATGATAGAACATGAAATTCAATCCCAACTCTCAGCACCTAGTACTCCTCAACAGAACAGTATATTAGAGAGGAGAAATAGTTACTTATTAGATATGGTTTGTTCTATGATGGGTTATGCTCAATTGCCCAACTTATCTTGGGAGTATGCAGTAGAGACTACAATTCACATCTTGAACAATGTTCCCTCAAAGAGTGTTTCTGAAACACCTTTCAGTTATGGAGGGAATGTAAACTAAGATTACGTTACTTTGGAATTTGGGGTTGTCCTACACATGTGTTAGTGACAAATCCTAAGAAGTTGGAACCTCATTCAAGATTATGCCAGCTTGTTGGTTACCCTAAGGAAATGAGAGGTGGTTTATTCTATGATCCTCTAGAAAATAATGTGCTTGTATCAAAAAATGCTACATTTTTAGAGGAAGACCACATGAGAGATCATAAACCACGAAGAAAAATAGTATTAAGTGAAACTACTAAAGAATAAAAAAGGGTTGTTGTTGCAGCTGGTTCTTCATCAAGAGTTAATAAAGAAACTAACACTACAAGTTAGTCTCATCTTTCTCAATCGTTGAGAATGCCTCAATGCAGTGGGAGGGTTGTGATACAACCTGACTGTTACTTGGGTTTAACTGAAACTTAAGTTGTCATACCAGATGATGGTGTTGAGGATCCATTGTCTTATAAACGGGCAATGAATGACGTAGACAAGGACCAATGGGTTAAAGCCATGGATCTTGAAATGAAGTCTATGTACTCCAATCCAGTATGGGATCTTGTAGATCTACCTGAAGGAGTAAAACCCATAGGGTGCGAATGGATCTATAAAAGAAAGAGAGATGTAGCTGGAAAGGTACAGATCTTTAAAGCTACACTTGTAGTAAAGGGTTATACCTAGAGGGAAGGGGTTTACTATGAGAAAACTTTTTCCCCTGTTGCTATGCTGAAGTCTATAAGAATTCTCTTGTCCGTAGTCACATATTATGAATATTAGATATGACAAATGGATGACAAGACTACTTTTCTAAATGGCAATCTTAAAGAGAACATCTTTATGTCTCAGCCCGAGGGGTTCATAACCCGAGGTCAAGAGAAAAAAGTTTGCACGCTGAATCGATCCATTTATGGGTTGGAATGGGCATTCAGATCTTAGAACATTAGATTTGATATAGCGATCAAATCTTTTGGTTTTGATCAAAACGTTGATGAACCTTGTATCTACAAGAAAATCATCAATGATAAAGTAACTTTTCTAATACTTTATGTGGACGATATTCTACTCATTGGGAATGATGTAGGGTACCTTACTGACATTAAGGAATGGTGTCCTAAGACACCTCAAAAAGTTAAGCATATGAGATGTATTCCCTATGCCTTAGCTGTAGGTAACTTAATGTATATTATGCTCTACACTGGGCCAGATATTTGTTATGTAGTGGGAATAGTCAATCCAATCCAGGGTTAGACCACACGACTGCAGTTAAGAATATCCTCTATCTTAGGAGAATGAGGGACTATAAGTTGGTGTATGGAGCAAAGGATTTGATCCTTACAGGATACACCAACTTTGATTTCCAAACTGATAAGGATTCTAGGAAATCTACGTCAGGACCGGTGTTTACCCTAAACAAAAGAGTTTTTGTGTGGCATAGTATCAAGCAAGGATGTATTGTAGATTCCACTATTAAAGTTAAGTATGTAGCTACTTGTGAAGCAGCAAAGGAAGCAGTCTGGCTCAGGAATTTCCTAAGCAATTTGAAATTGGTTCCAAATATGGACTTGCCCGTCACCTTACACTGTGACAACCATGGGGTAGTAGCCATTATTGATCTATTTATGAAGACTCTCTCTCGGCTAAAGTATTTGAGGATCATCTAGAGTGTCAAGATCTACGAGACATGTACATTGTCTAATCTAGGGTATGTGAGAGATGTGTAATGGGTATATGGATGTCCTAGTTTATTGTATTTATTTACAATAATCCTGCCTTTTGGATTTTGATATCATGTACAACCCATTGACTCGAGTTTTAGTTCAAGTGGGAGTTTGTTGGGTTTTATGCCCTAAAACTCATAGATAGTAAATGTTATTAAATGAATGTCATCAATAAAATAGTTATAGATGTTAATTCAATAAATGTTATTGTTTGTATTATTTGTCTATTTTGTCTTAATAACCCTAAATCCAATAAACTGATTATTGGGCTTGATGCCCTAAAGTCTTGTGTCCTGTAGTTTGTAAATAGTTTGTACGAACACTTTTGTCGTATAATATATGATATTTTACTTCACATCTTGTATTTTGCTTAATTGCTTGTTTTATTTGCTTTACCACAAACCAATAAACTTAAAATCCCTAGTTATCTGTATGTAACTCAAGCATGTACGTAGTGACATACAAGTGGATCATGTCTTGAGTGATAACCAAAATGGTCAGTAGTATATGGATATAGGAGGAAAATCTTATCCTGGTAATGCTACAGATGCGGCCGCTTTGTGGAATGGTCACAAGTGTTGTGACTTGTCACAAATGATTTGATCCTGATCATTCGTGTTGGGGACATACGAGCGGGAGCGTCCTATATAAAGAGTTTGTATAAGACCTGACCACGAAGTGTTAACATCTTGTTATATAACACCGTTCATGATAGAGACTTCACTTCACTGGGATGACCATAGGTAACATGACCTCAATCCTAAGTGCGTTGGGAACTTCTACCATTGAGGGTGGTCTTTTAATTTGTATGGGTGCGAGTGGCCAGGTCGTCGATTCAAACCTACCATTTTAAGGATTCATCTGATTTGGGAGCTGGGAACTCAGCTACACAAGATGGAATTCACTCCTTCCCCGAGACAAGGGTAAGTAGATAGATAGGTCCCTTAAGGGCTGATTCCAGGGCTTGAACGATGTGGTACCACACACCTTCTCTTGGCCCGACACATAATTGGACTATGTTGTATTGTTCATTAGAGGAATCAGTGGTACTTGAGGAGTGAGACGTAACTACAAGGGCAAAACGGTAATTGGCCCAACGTACTTACGAGCATCTGTGAAGGGTCATCGTCCTCATGATTGGTTATATCCAATGGACACAAAAATATATATGTGGTAAGAAGAGTTCAGCTGTTGGTCTTTAATGGAATACCTGATAATTAACAGATGGTGGATCTCGTGGCTAAAGAGTTTAGTCAGCTATTCACGGACCGTTGGAGCTTCGCGCCATATGTCCATTAGGTTCCCTGGATAGCTTGGATAAAATCGAGAATCAGTGTTTAGGTTAATTTGAAATGTTCAAATTGACAAGAGAAAGTTCGATTATATATGATATAATTGGACTAGTTAATTATATATGATATAATTGGCTAAATGTATGTGATACATTATTTTGGAGGAAATTAGATATAAATATAATTTATATCAAGTAGAGGAGAAATTACTATGGTAGATATGTCATATCAAACTATAGCATATAAATATAATATGAATATATTTATTAATGATTTAATTGGTTAATTATATGATACTTAACCCAAAATCTCGCTCGGACGTGCGTTAATGGGAACAGCGTCGGTTATTGTAATCGATGAATAAAAATGAAATTTGTTTCATTTTGATCAGTTTAGAAAGAGATCGAAGGAGCGCGTTGGTGTGAAAACGTATCGATCGCTTAAAATCGAGATCTTATACGATAATCGCTCAGCGCTTAAACGATCGCACACTAAGTCCTAAACGCTCGGCCAGCTTTCCTAAACGATCGTATAGTGTGTCATGTTTGCTAAACGATCACCATCTGTTTTCTAAACGATCATTTAGTAAAATCTACACTATCGTGTAGTTTCGTCTAAGCGATAATCATCTTGCTATACGATAGCCTCATATTCCCTCCCACTTGCTTATCGCCTACACGATCAGTTCCTTCTCCTACCTCTACCAAACTCACCAAAGACCATGCTTTGGGTTCTAACTCCAAGAATACTCGGGGCTCTTTTCTGATGGTGTCATCCCCACTGCATTCATATTTTTGCGATTGTTCGTGCGGCTGTAGTCGACGCATCTGCTAAGTGTTGGTTGATCGAATAGAGGTCATCCCTTATGTTTAGTTCCAAAGTTTGAAGACTGTCCAACTGGTATGAGAACTCTCTCCCTTGTTTTTTCTTGTTCAAAGCAAGCCGTTAATTACTTTATGTTTGCGTAACTGTTCGTTTGAATGTATCTAATGTATTTTTGTCACCGTGAAATTGGAGCGATCCGGAAACGCGCTCATGGAACTCTTCGATAAAAAATCCTTCAATTAGTATCAGAGCCAGGTTCTGATACTCTGATTTCATATGACGCGATGAAATGACATTTACATTCTTGGAGGGTGTATTTCTACACTGTTTAATGGTTAAATTGTAGTGGATATGTGGATTAATCGATGTTTTTGTGGATGGTAGCCTCAATTTGATTTAATTCTTTTATATTTGCGGTTGTTTGTAAAGGCCTCTGCATTTTTTGGGCATTAATAATCGTTATGGAGTCTATATTCAAAATCTGTTTGCGTTTTGAGTCGTTCGTGATGAAGATCGGTGCAAGTGTTGTGGTTCTTCGAGGAAGGAGGCGATCAAGGGTTGATCGTATTGTGCAGACGATGGAGTACGCGGTCGCTGTTGATCGCATCGTACAGACGCTGGGGTACGCGATCACTGTTGATCGCATCGGTTAAACGATGGGGTATGCGATCAAGAGTTGATCGCATCGTGTCGATGATTGGGTACGCGATCGCTGTGTATCAGGTCGTGTAGATGATGGGATGCTCGCGTATCATTTAATGCGTGCACGCACTAGACAATCGTTTAGGTCAACAAGCTTCAACACTTAGTATCTGACTAAACGATCGTTTAGTAACGCAAGGTAAATTGTTTACCTATCGCTGCATTAAGCGATCACATAGACGATCAGGCTTCGCAGCCTCGTTGTCGTCTACGCGATCATTCAATTTTGCTTCTATCATCTAGTGTGCGTTGGACGATAGTCTACCTAAGGCGGTTACTACACGATGGAGTCCTCCTGGCGGTTCAAGACCTGATTCGCCTGTGAACCAGCTTGCTCAATGAAAAATGTAATAGATAGGGTTATTTCATTTCGATTTTTTTACAGGCTCGTCCCGGTCCATTAATCCTTTATTTATTACATGCGATGTATGTTTTTTATATGTCATATGGTATGAACATAAAGTAAATCCCACCTTAGGTTATGCAATAGTCATGTATCATCTCTTTATCGTAATTGTTATAATTTAGAGAAGCATAATTTAATTATGTAAGAGCATGCTCATGCATCATATAATATAAGAGTTATATTTATGCATGCATAAAAAGCATTGACATGCATCATCTTTATATTATAACTGTTATAGTATAAGGTTGAATGATAGCATGTTTGCTTGGTTGTTACGCATTATATAAAAGTTATATATAGTAATGACCAGAAATTGCATGAAGCATGACACATAGGTTACTTTATAAATGTTATAAACACCTCGTTGTGCGCAATGGTTTTAGTTGTTTGTCTAGGCTGGGGTATTTAAGTTGACGGAAATGTAACACCCCTACCTGGGAACTTACCTGGAAAGGTGAATTAGATAGATTTGATGCATGCATGCAAGTTAAAGACAGTCCATTAAAGTGTTTAAATGTGACTACTTGAACTTGTTCATATTTCATAGACAAACATTGTTTATGAGCAGAGTTTAAAAAGACGACTTAGACTAAAATCAGTAGCTGGATTGTCTAGGTTAATGAACCCCTAGGTAGAACATTTAGTGGGAGGTACTTGGGGCATGAGATGCTTCACTTAAACCTTTCACGTTTCTCCTAAATAGTTCACACCGTGAGATCTACCCTCGGCCTCACGACACCTTTGGTGTGTCCCCCTAACGGATGGTGTTTGGGAGGTCAATATCAAGGTGGATGGAGAGAGTGTTCATAGTAAGTGGGAGCGGGAAGTGCGACAGCATATCCCTCGGTCTCCCTCGTTAGGTTGAGTAAAGTTATTGCGCATCGCCTCGAGGCACCCTGGGAGCTGTCTCTTATACACATCTAGATGTGTATAAGAGACAGGGAGTGGGAAGTGCGACAGCATATCCCTCGGTCTCCCTCGTTAGGTTGAGTAAAGTTATTGCGCATCGCCTCGAGGCACCCTGGGAGTGTCCCCCTAAAGGATGGCAGTTTGCACATTTCTTTATTTGATCTTCTGTAAAAGGATAAGGTAACTTAGTCTCTTGTCCTAATCTGCTTCTTCCCTATGGTGGGCTTATTAGGGCGGGACTCTGGCACCGAAAGTGAGGGGTCACACTTTCATAGAATTGTTAAAGGTTAACAGTTTTGGACCGAAAAATGGTGGTTGTTAGGTTCAGTTCCAAAAGTTGGTTCTGCCTAATGGTTAAGAATGTCTCATCCCAGCGAAGGGGCAACTGATCACCCCACCGGTGACATTTGTCCTACCTCTTTGGGGCATCATTTCAAAATAGAAGTCTATAACTTAGGGTACTTGAAACTATTTTGCAAAACTGATTGGTTTAAAAGTGGTTTAGCAAAATATAATAAAATTTTGTTAGTATTTTCAGCAACTTTTTCAAAATGGCAACAGCCACGTTGGCTTTGTTAAGCACCGGAAAACTTACTGGTGATAATTTCGCAATATGGAAACACATGATCACGACGATCTCATGTTCACTCTCACGGAGGTTTGTCCTCCTATTCCAGCTCCTAATGCCGCTCGAAATGTTCAGAAGGGATACGAGCAATGGACAAGGGAGAATGAGAAGGCCCGAGCCTACATCTTGGCAAGTCGTTCTGGCCTATGGTCTCGGCGCGTGAGATCATGGAGTCCCTGCAGGGGATGTTTGGACAACCGTCTGAATAGCTTATGCATGAGGCTCTTAAATACATATTCAACTCCAAAATGGAAGAAGGCACCTCTGTTCGTGAACATGTTCTTAACATGATGGTCCACTTTAATGTGGCGGAGTTGAATGGGTCTACCATCGATGAAGGCAGCCAGGTTAGCATAATCCTACATTCATTGCCGGAGAGCTTCCTGCATTTTTTTAGCAATGTGATTCTTAACAAAGTGAAATATAACCTTACAACTCTCCTCAACGAGTTACAGACCTACCAATCTTTACTGAAAAGTAAGGAGAGGAACAAGGGTGAGGCAAATGTTGCTTCATCTTTCAGGACGTTCCATAGAGGTTCGACCTTAGGAACAAAGTCTGCACCTTCTACTTCTAACTCTGCAAAGGGGAAGAAGAAGAAGAGTGGTAAGGGAAAAGGGAAGGCACCTGCTAACCCACCGCATGTCGCCCCAAGGAGGTGTCCACGGGTTGCTAAGGGAAAGTGTTTCCACTACAACCAAGATGGACACTGGAAGAGGGACTGTCCTCGGTATCTGAAAGAGAAGAAAGTAGCCAAGGCTAAGGCCAAGGCTGATAAAGGTAAATGTGATTTACTTGTACTTGAAACTTGTTTAGTGGAGAATAATGACTCTGCCTGGATAATTGATTGGGCGCCACTAACCATGTTTGTTCTTCTTTTCAGGGGATTAGATCTTGGCGACAGTTGGAGGCTGGTGAGATGATTATGTGAGTGGCACCGGGCACGTCGTCTCAGCTGTGGCAATGGGAGGGTTCCAGTTAGCTTTACAGAATAGGTTTCTTATTTTGAATGATGTATATATTGTTCCCGAACTAAAAAGGAACCTCATTTCTGTAAAGTGTTTATTGCAATGTAAATATACTGTCTCTTTTAATATGGATAACGCGTTTATTCATGAAGATGGTGTTTTTATTTGCACAGCAAATCTGGAATCGAAATTATATGTGCTAAAACCATTAGCCATTAATTCCCTCCATAATATTGAATTGTTTAGAATTGTCGTAACTTGATCAAAACGTCGACGAATTTCTCCAAACGAAAATGCCCAACTTTGGCCTCTTCGTTTAGGGCACATCAATCTCAATAGGATTGAGAGATTGGTGAAGAATAGACTTCTAAGTGAGTTAGAAGAAACTTCTTTACCAGTGTGCGAATCTTACCTTGAGGGTAAGATGACTAAACGACCTTTTACTAGAAAAGGTTATAGAGCCAAGGAGCCTCTTGAATTAGTACATTCTGACCTTTGTGGTCCTATGAATGTGCGAGCCCGAGGTGGCTATGAGTATTTTATCAGTTTTAGTGATGATAACTACAGGTACGAGTATGTTTATCTTATGCAACGGAAGACTGAATCTTTTGAAAAGTTCAAAGAGTTCAAGGCTGAAGTTGAAAACGCAATGGATAAATGGATTAAAACACTTCGATCGGATCAAGGTGGAGAGTTTTTGGACTCGACATTTTAGGACTATTTGATAGAACATGGAATCGTTTCCCAACTCTCACAGCGCCATGGTACACCTCAGAGAAATTGTGGATGTAGCGGAAAGGAGAAATAGGGAGTCTTGACAAGGTGAGCCATCATTGGTTTCGCTATCGCGATGTAGAAGTTTATGCTTCCTATATCGGAGACTTCGGTTTTGGGGTTTTGCGCAGTGGGAGCTGCGGTATAATTACTCACCTGTGTCCCTCCAAGGTGTTGGCAAAGACCCTCTGAGTTGTTGGAACAGGGCGGTAAAGCTGAGTTTAGTATTTATTTTATTTTTGTTTTTTTTAACTTTCGCGATTTGGGTTGCCCTGCGACATATTGCTTGAGGGCTATCCAGAAGGTTGGCCAAACGATAGGAGTTATATTCTCTTTGTAAGGCTACCAAGGTATACAAGGGGTATTTTTTATGATCGCGACGAAAATCGGGATTGTTGTGCATTCAATGAAACGTAGCTTTTCTGGAGGATGATTAGTTAAGGGAGCCAGACATCGAGCAAGTCGTGTCTGCAGTGAGTATTTTTCAATGCAAACTACTGAAACTTCAACAGAGTTTGTTGAAAAGCGCTTGCCAATACATCAGCAAAGAAAGTTGTTTAATGGGATGTTCATCTGGTAAGTCCGTG